>NC_136430.1:205108471-205716943 GCF_052849685.1 Lactuca virosa | reverse complement strand
AGAGATTCATCATTTTCTAAGTCAATCGTCTCTTAATTACACATAATCTTGAGGGTATACATTAAGCAATCATAGAGTCACCATAAGCAAATCGTTTGTAATACCAGGTTATGAAATATGTGGTAAACTTCCAATGAAATAAAATGCATGCAAATTTTATTGATATACTCTAGTTCATAGAGTTCAGGAAAGTTTGACCTTATATTAGGTCTATATTTCGTAATGTAAGGAAAAACTTTGACGGTGACACGACCCCTTGAATAGTGTAGTCTCTAAATTTGAAGGGTTGAATTTATATATAGCGGGGCAGTGTTCAAACGCAAGCCAGAAGTTTGAGTCCTGTAATGGTATGTCAGTAGTGTACACACTACTCGTGGCGGGTGATGCTTCGTGGGCCATAGAATGAAGACATGAAAGTCTGCATTGCCCTACTCCTCTGCCATGGCTTCTGTTATTTGACGTCCTGCTTTTACCACGTGTTTTCTCTAACGCTGTTTGACGTTCCCGATACTCTCTAATCTCGGCTCGAGTTGCGGTCACTTCCCTCTGAAGGCTTTGATGTGTTATTTGATCTGTTCGTGGCCTCCATCCAGGTGACGAAGGCAAATTGCGGTGATCTTGGTGGTAGCGCCAACCTCCATGATTTCGGCTGACCGTTGCTCGTGTTTGTACGCTCAAGTGAGTGATGCGGCGTATATGACAAGGAGAGCCATGTCTACTAATCCTCCTCTGTTGAGGTTGTAGAAGCCTTATCCATGTCATAAGGAGGGTGTTAACCTTGTTCCTAACTCCGTCTCTGTAAATCTACGGCTTATCGAGGCGTCGGACCATGGAAGCCTCGTCGGGGTCTTCTCCCATTTCTTCTTTTCCTTTGTTTTCCTTCGGTTTCTCTCCTCTCGCTCCTCTTCCTAATTGTCTTCGGGGTCTTCCTCTATTATTTCTTCAGCATCCTCTTTGAATTTCTCTCTGATCCAACCACCATTTTCCTGGTTAGGAAGAATAGGGTCTCTTGGTAGTTGAGCTCCCGGTCACGTTGCTCGTGCGAGAATAGGGGTAGAAGAGATAATTAATAGACGTCTAATCCTATAATACTTATTGGGGTGATCCTAATTAGTCACGTCTATAATCACATAGTGCATACCAGTTATACATAATCTGAGATAGAATAGACCTTCGAATAATGACTCTACTCTAAGTCCACAACCAAACAAGGAACAGGAAGTAGAGCATAGTCATAGATTATGAGTCTATAATATCTTTAATTATGTATAACCTTAGCGTATGCACTCAGTCATTATAGACCTACTAATGGGGGTCTTTAGTTTTCACATAAGTTGGTTATAGTATCACCAAATACTCCTATAGTATTTTAATGTTTGTCTTATGCTTTCAATATTTCTTTGTAGATAGAGTTGGTAAGTTTTTAGACTTGTTGCAACACCACAACCATTCCCGGGCATATGCTAATCACTTCTGGGATAGACATAGTTAATCAGGCTATGTCATTCCCAGACCTGACTATACATCCCCACGATTACTTGTGACGTTCAACACTCACCACTTTTGTTTTGTTCTAGTATGATGCTGACCTTAGTATGTATGCATGCATGTATACTTTTAACAAGAAACTATTTATTTCTAAAAGTATAGTTATTTGAAAATGTTTAATCAGAGACTTTAGTCCCAATGCATTTATAGTTTGTATATCTTATGTGGTTCGATATACTTAGTTCACTATAAACAATGCTCTGATACCAATCTGTCACACCCCAAACAAGGATGGCGGAAACGTCCGGGGTGGAGACTTCATGTATAGTATCACAACAACGAGTATAATAGTGCTCAAAGTAAATACAACCATCATAAATATAATTGAAAGGGTTACACCATAGTATATGTTTACATGTTTCAAAATCAATTACATTATGATGACAAAATGAACTGTTTGACGATTTAATATCCCATCCTCAAATGTTGTTGATTTCATGTTTCACTGATTTCCTGAAAATACAAGTAGTTTGAAAAAGTGTCAACAATTAAGTTGGTGAGTTCATAAGAGTTTTATTTGAGAAAGAAGCGTTTTCCTTGTAAAAGCGATAGAGTATGATTCCAGAAAATCCAATATTTTCTTTATTAAGTGTGAAATGAACGCTCCTATGTTATGCGATAATGTACCCTAGAAAGACCCGTAGATTCCTTCTATAATCACCCAGCGTATATAAGTTATATAAATTTAAGTTAAATAAACCGTCGAATATAATGGGTCTGCCCTAGGGTCCACAACCAAACAAGGAACAGGAAGTAAGGCGGGCCCGCCATTCTAAGTCGATTGCGACTAAACTCATATATAACTCTAACATGTACACTTAGCAATTATAGCTGAAGTCTAACAATTCTAGATGAAACGTAGTTTTAATCGAAATGTGTTTCCAAAGAAAATCCAATATTTTCCTTATAAAAGTCATGTAGTCCTAAATCCCAGGACCGAGAGTATGAGTGTTTTTATACTTATAACGTGTTTGTAGTTTTAAAAAATAAAACCCCTTTCAAGTAGAATTTTCTGTAAACTTGAAGATTGTTAACTCCCTATGTGAGTCGTTATAACCATACTACAACCGGATGACCTGTTACAACGTTTTCAGACGTTAAGATTTGTTATGACTTTTGTCACCCGTAGACCTGCAGGTCCCGCTGTAGCTAGCAGCAAGGTGTGGGGTGTCAATCCCAATATAGATCATACACAATTATCACGCTCTCCCTACAAGAGACTCTGGTTATAACTTACAGAATTTGAACCGTACTCTAAGAGTACAATTGAAGAATTGTCTCACAACTTACGTTAACTAGTTTACATATAGTTTGTGTATTAAACCCCTTCAGTGTGGAAGTGAAATCACCTTTTATGAAAATAAATTAGTGATATGAATCCATAAAGTATTACTATTATATTTTATCAAGTAGTATATGAAAAACCCAATTGTTTTGAGAGTAAAACCTTTTTCATGTAGTATGGTTTTATCGTAGAATCCATAAACTATGCTTATTGTTATATGTGTTCGAAATGAATGAAGAATCCTTATCATGAATGACTAAATTTCTGTTTATGATGATAAACTAACAAGAACTACATTCAATATTTAGAACTTATTGTTATGCACTTTGCTCAACATACTACAAAGTGTTGTTAATATTGTAAGCTATGTAACTAGTTTTTAACCTTTCTGCATTGTTTTAAAAATATCATAGAAAAATCATACGAAGTCGAAAACTGAATCCGTAAACTCTGAGAGTTCATAAAATGTGTCTAGTTTATTCATAATTTTTATTATGATTTTTTGAAGTCTTTAACTTGTGTGAAAACGTTCATATTCACAGACTGGTCCGAATTTGTTTCTGAAATGATAGACAGCTTTGTAAAAATCACCATAAATTGTAGCAAAATCGTATGGAGATGTGCAAGTAGTCATTTTAAAGGTATGAATCTGAACTATTTGCATATTAAACAGTTTTGAAAGATATTAAGTTTAAGATGGTCAAAACAGTCCATGAATAAGACTCAACTTTTCTGATGAAAGCTGTTGTTTGAGTTTAGTTAAGTTTTTGGTATTTTTAACTTGTATTTCCCCCCCCCCCCCCCCCCTGAAACTTGAAGAAAACGTGAAAATGTAGGGGTATGAACTCACCTTGAGTGATCTCTTAAGATGGATGATGAAAAGAATAAGTTTCCAAGTCAAGAACACTTGGGAGACACTTGAAGATTCGAAGATCCTAAGCACAAATATGATGATATTTGTATAAGAGATTCACGTTTTGAGTGAAAGAGTGTAGAGTATTCAAATGTAGGATGAATATACTTACCAAGACTGAAGCGAAAAGCTCAAGAGCAACCTTGAAATCTCGAGCTCTAGAGAGGGAGAGAGAGAGAGAGAGAGAGAGAGAGAGAGAGAGAGAGGTGTTTACTCTTTGGTGAGAGAGTGAGTAAAGTGGAAGGAGATAGGAGATTTTTCAGCTTTTGATGAACCTTTACAGCTGGAGGAGGGGTGTCAAAGGACAAATAGCTGACTAGGTAGGGGGAATAGTGACTGAGGGTTGTACTATGAAGGTATGAGGGGGGGGGGGGGTTGCTTGTGTCATAAGCTTATAGAAAATCAACACTCTATCACAAAATCTAACTTAATAGATTTTATTATTGGACAAGAATTTCCCCCAAAATATGATTATTAAATGAATATTTAGGGTCTCTTATGTTAAAATACGAGTTTGGGTGAAAATCTCGCGTTAAAATCACGAAAAACATGCTTAAAACGGAGTCGGGGTCGAAAACCGGGTGAAAAATGGAAAAATCCGAAGTCTGGCCGAAGATTTGGTCCTGAGAGGGTTAAAACCGAAGGCTGGTTCGGCTGATGAATTAGAACCGAGAGGGGGGGCTCGGTCCGAGCAGTCTCGCAGGCGAACACATCAGAAGAGGGACCGAAGGTGCACTGAACCGAAATGCTTGTTTCGGACCGAGAGGACTTAATCCGAACCGAAGGGTGAGTTCGGTCCCATATGTAGTTTCGGTCTTATGCAGGTTTGGTCCTCATGGTTCGGTTGTTATGGCTATGTTCGGTTCCTAAGAGGTTTCGGCTCCTTAAGAGGGTTCGGCTCCTTAAGAGGGTTCGGCTCCTTAAAGATGTTTTTCGCATAAACTTCCGTTTTCGAGCGGTTTTCGACTAAATCAAGGGTCGGGATGCCCCGAGTGATTATAAAAAGTTGAGAGAGATTTTGAGAGAGATTTGGGAGAGATTTCACATACTTGGAGAGATTTGGGAGAGATTTCACATACTTGGAGAGATTTGGGAGAGATTTCACATACTTGGAGGGATTTCACATACTTAGAGAGATTTCACATACTTAGAGGGATTTGGGAGAGAGTTTACATACTTGGAGAGATTTCACATACATAGAGAGATTTGGGAGAGATTTCACTTACTTGGAGAGATTTCACATACTTAGAGATTTGGGAGAGATTTCACATACTTGGAGAGATTTCACATACTTAGAGAGATTTGACATACTTAGAGAGATTTGGGAGAGATTTCACATACTTGGGGAGATTTCACATACTTAGAGAGATTTAGGAGAGATTTGACATACTTAGAGAGATTTAGGAGAGATTTGACATACTTAGAGAGATTTGGGAGAGATTTCACATACTTGGAGAGATTTCACATACTTAGAGAGATTTGGGAGATATTTCACATACTTGGAGAGATGTCACATACTTAGAGAGATTTGGGAGAGATTTCACATACTTAGAGAGATTTGGGAGAGATTTTACATACTTGGAGAGATTTCACATACTTAGAGAGATTTGGGAGAGATTTCACATACTTGGAGAGATTTCACATACTTAGAGAGATTTGGGAGAGATTTCACATACTTGGAGAGATTTCACATACTTAGAGAGATTTGGGAGAGATTTGACATACTTAGAGAGATTTGGGAGAGATTTCACATACTTGGAGAGATTTCACATACTTAGAGAGATTTGGGAGAGATTTGACATACTTAGAGAGATTTGGGAGAGATTTGACATACTTAGAGAGATTTGGGAGAGATTTCACATACTTGGACAGATTTCACATACTTAGAGAGATTTGGGAGAGATTTGACATACTTAGAGAGATTTTGGAGAGATTTGACATACTTAGAGAGATTTGGGAGAGATTTCACATACTTAGAGAGATTTGGGAGAGATTTGAGGTAGCGAGAGATAGAATGAGAGAGAGAGAGAGAGAGAGAGAGAGAGAGATTTGAGAGAGAGTTCGTTTGTGACCTTTTTGGATGTTTAGCTTCGCCACGCAAGGTTTGTAAACCTCGTTAAGCCTCGTTATGAATGTTATACGCCCCCGAGGGGTACGAGATAGTGTTTTACCAAGTAGTTTCATCACTTACCTTGATTAGGGTTTGAGAATTTTGAACATATGGATTTTTCAAGTGATAACTTCTTATTAAAATAGCGATTTGTACAGTAGTAACATAATGTCAACCCTAATATACAAGGTTAATTGAGTTGACCGGTTTGACTTGTTGACTTTATTTGACTTTGACTTGGCCAGAAATTGACGGTTGTCACATCATCCCCCCGTTAGAAGCAATTTCGTCCCGAAATTAGTGTTTTGACTGGGACTACGAGAGTTTGGGGAAAAGATGTGGGTACTTTTCGTAGCACATGGAATTGATATGGTAAGGACCAAGCCATTTTACGTTAATTGACGACGTTTGGACATCTTATTGTAATTGGTGTTAGGTCGATTAAAAACTACAAGTGATTGTTTCGGGGTGATGGTGCATTATATGAATATGCCTTTATGCTCTCCGTCTTATTCTTGCTATTACTACTACAAATATTTTATAATGTAGTTAGCGAGTACTAGTATTACGAGTGCTTCGACAATTAATGACAAAATTTGCAATATAAGTCCTACCAGATCTTTTATAATCGTTTGGTGTAAACTAGTCGTATATCATTAAGATTGCAAGGACATTCAGATGAGTGACCCCACCTTAAGCCCACAACCAAACAAGGAACATGAAATAAGGCGGAATTACACATTCTAAGTCCATAGAATCTTAATGATATATGACCATAAAGTTTACACTAGCCATCATAGATTTACTAGTAAAAGCCCTGTGTTTTTATATAGGAGATAAGACTTATTCGGGTTTTGTCGTGTTCTCGAGATTTATGGTTGATATACTTTAAATTGACACTAGTTTTAAAAAAAATTAAAATTTAAACGTTGTTGTTAGAAGCATGTACCGATATTTACGAGCGGTTCCGGGGTGGTCTCTCTTGCGGTGATCATAAGCACCCTTCCACCATCACCAGCATTCCTTGCTCTTGGGCAGTCTCTTTTAAAGTGTCCCGTTTCGCCGCACTCGTAACAGGCTAGGCTTACTCCAGTGCCAGGGACTTGGGTGATGGGTTGTGTCGGTGCCTTACAGAAACGGACAGTGTGCCCGTTTCTGTTGTAATTTTTGCAATGCATCTCCCGGCAAACCCCAGTGTGATGGAAGTTACACTTGTTGCATTTCAGAAGGGTTCCAGCGTATCGATTTATGGGTACTGGTGTGGCATGGGTTGTGGCAACATGAACAGCAACGATCTGTTGCTTCTTAGGGTAGTCCTGGGCCGGTTGGTCCTTCTTGTTGTTTCAGAACTTCCTTTTGTTGTTTCCTCCTCTTGCTTGATCAGGGGTGGTTGTCGTAGTGTCATGGCTGGCACTATGGTAGATGAGTTGTTGTGCCAATTACTTGGCACTGTCAAAGGTAGTTGGTCTTGAGGCCAACACGCTATCTTGAATTTGGGGGGACAATCCCTAGAGGTATCGCTCCAACTTTTTGTCTTCCGGGGTGACCATAACAGGACAAAGGAGTGCTAGATCACAGAATCGGACGGTATAGGTTGCAAGGTCAGAGCCTATCATCTTGAGGTTCCACAGTTCTTGCTCTAGCTTTTGCACTTCGCCCCTTGGGCAATACTCTTTCAGCATCATTGCCTTCAGTTCCTCCTAGCTTATCGAGTTAGCCACTGTAAGCGTCAGTGACTTAACGTGGCCGTTCCACCAAGTAAGGGCCCGGTCGGAGAAAGTGCGAGCTGCGAATTTGACTTTGTTCGCTTCGGGGCACGCACAGATCTCGAAGACAGATTCGGTCTTCTCGAACCACTGCACCAAATCGATGACTCCCCCGCTACCATTGAACAAATCGGGTTTGCCATTAGTGAAGTCCTTAAAGGAACACTCTCTCGAACGTCCTTGGCTATCTCCTTGAGTGGGGTTATTAATACCACTCCATGTCCTCCTGGCACCATCAGTGCTGATTTGGGACATAGCAGCTGCTACCGCGGCCGTGACCGCAGCTTGGAACATAATAGGATCATATTGTGGAGGTGGCGGTGGTGGATTTGTTTGCGTTCCGCCAGTGCGTCTAGCAGACCTACGAGGCGGCATCTTTCTGTTATAGAATTTCAAAGACGAAATGGGTATAAGTCTTTTAGTAATGGTTATTAGTCGGGCGTCGTAAAACTAGGTTATTAGTTTTCAAGTATAGTATTTCCCGATTTTTCGAATGTGGCAAACAATTCATAGTAGAGGTTTATATAAATAAACTTATGAATTTAGTAGTAATGACTCGAATGTAATCTTGTAATCTTTGTTCCGCGCCTGATCCACTCCTAAGATCACTTGGCATATACCAGTTGTGTATAATTAAGGTCCAATAGGCCGTTGAACTTAATGAGTCTGCCCTAGGTCCACAACCAAACAAGGAATAGGACCTGAGGCGGACTCATCATTTCTAAGTCGATCGTCTCTTAATTACACATAATCTTGAGGTATACATTAAGCAATCGTAGAGTCACCATAAGCAAATCGTTTGTAATACCAGGTTATGAAATATGTGGTAAACTTCCAATGAAATAAAATGCATGCCAATTTTATTGATATACTCTAGTTCATAGAGTTCAGGAAAGTTTGACCTTATATTAGGTCTATATTTCGTTAATGTAAGGAAAAACTTTGACGGTGACACGACCCCTTGAATAGTGTAGTCTCTAAATTTGAAGGGTTGAATTTATATATATGACGGGGCAGTGTTCAAACGCAAGCCAGAAGTTTGAGTCTGTAATGGTATGTCAGTAGTGTACACACTACTCGTGGCGGGTGATGCTTCGTGGGCCATAGAATGAAGACATGAAAGTCTGCATTGCCCTATCCTCTGCCATGGCTTCTGTTATTTGACGTCCTGCTTTTACCACGTGTTTTCTCTAACGCTGTTTGACGTTCCCGATACTCTCTAATCTCGGCTCGAGTTGCGGTCACTTCCCTCTGAAGGCTTTGATGTGTTATTTGATCTGTTTGTGGCCTCCATCCAGGTGACGAAGGCAAATTGCGGTGATCTTGGTGGTAGCGCCAACCTCCATGATTTCGGCTGACCGTTGCTCGTGTTTGTACGCTCAAGTGAGTGATGCGGCGTATTATGACAAGGAGAGCCCTGTCTACTAATCCTCCTCTGTTGAGGTTGTAGAAGCCTTATCCATGTCATAAGGAGGGTGTTAACCTTGTTCCTAACTCCGTCTCTGTAAATATACGGCTTATCGAGGCGTCGGACCATGGAAGCCTCGTCGGGGTCTTCTCCCATTTCTTCTTTTCCTTTGTTTTCCTTCGGTTTCTCTTCCTCTCGCTCCTCTTCCTAATTGTCTTCGGGGTCTTCCTCTATTATTTCTTCAGCATCCTCTTTGAATTTCTCTCTGATCCAACCACCATTTTCCTGGTTAGGAAGAATAGGGTCTCTTGGTAGTTGAGCTCCCGTCACGTTGCTCGTGCGAGAATAGGGGTAGAAGAGATAATTAATAGACGTCTAATCCTATAATTACTTATTGGGGTGATCCTTATTAGTCACGTCTATAATCACATAGTGCATACCAGTTATACATAATCTGAGATAGAATAGACCTTCGAATAAATGACTCTACTCTAAGTCCACAACCAAACAAGGAACAGGAAGTAGAGCAATAGTCATAGATTATGAGTCTATAATATCTTTAATTATGTATAACCTTAGCGTATGCACTCAGTCATTATAGACCTACTAATGGGGGTCTTTAGTTTTCACATAAGTTGGTTATAGTATCACCAAATACTCCTATAGTATTTCAATGTTTGTCTTATGCTTTCAATATTTCTTTGTAGATAGAGTTGGTAAGTTTTTAGACTTGTTGCAACACCACAACCATTCCCGGGCATATGCTAATCACTTCTGGGATAGACATAGTTAATCAGGCTATGTCATTCCCAGACCTGACTATACATTCCCACGATTACTTGTGCCGTTCAACACTCACCACTTTTGTTTTGTTCTAGTATGATGCTGACCTTAGTATGTATGCATGCATGTATACTTTTAACAAGAAACTATTTATTTCTAAAAGTATAGTTATTTGAAAATGTTTAATCAGAGACTTTAGTCCCAATGCATTTATAGTTTGTATATCTTATGTGGTTCGATATACTTAGTTCACTATAAACAATGCTCTGATACCAATCTGTCACACCCCCAAACCAAGGATGGCGGAAACGTCCGGGGGTGGAGGACTTCATGTATAGTATCACAACAACGAGTATAATAGTGCTCAAAGTAAATACAACCATCATAAATATAATTGAAAGGGTTACACCATAGTATATGTTTACATGTTTCAAAATCAATTACATTATGATGACAAAATGAACTGTTTGACGATTTAATATCCCATCCTCAAAATGTTGTTGATTTCATGTTTCACTGATTTCCTGAAAATACAAGTAGTTTTGAAAAAGTGTCAACAATTAAGTTGGTGAGTTCATAAGAGTTTTATTTGAGAAAGAAGCCGTTTTCCTTGTAAGAAGCGATAGAGTATGATTCCAGAAAATCCAATATTTTCTTTATTAAGTGTGAAATGAACGCTCCTATGTTATGCGATAATGTACCCTAGAAAGACCCGTAGATTCCTTCTATAATCACCCAGCGTATATAAGTTATATAAAATTTAAGTTAAATAAACCGTCGAATATAATGGGTCTGCCCTAGGTCCACAACCAAACAAGGAACAGGAAGTAAGGCGGGCCCGCCAATTCTAAGTCGATTGCGACTAAACTCATATATAACTCTAACATGTACACTTAGCAATTATAGCTGAAGTCTAACAATTCTAGATGAAACGTAGTTTTAATCGAAATGTGTTTCCAAAGAAAATCCAATATTTTCCTTATAAAAGTCATGTAGTCCTAAATCCCAGGACCGAGAGTATGAGTGTGTTTTATACTTATAACGTGTTTGTAGTTTTAAAAAAATAAAACCCCTTTTCAAGGTAGAATTTTCCTGTAAACTTGAAAGATTGTTAACTCCCTATGTGAGTCGTTATAACCATACTACAACCGGATGACCTGTTACAACGTTTTTCAGACGTTAAGATTTGTTATGACTTTTGTCACCCGTAGACCTGCAGGTCCCGCTGTAGCTAGCAGCAAGGTGTGGGGTGTCAATCCCAATATAGATCTATACACAATTATCACGCTCTCCCTACAAGAGACTCTGGTTATAACTTACAGGAATTTGAACCCGTACTCTAAGAGTACAATGGAAGAATTGTCTCACAACTTACGTTAACTAGTTTACATATAGTTTGTGTATTAAACCCCTTCCGTGGTGGAAGTGAAATCACCTTTTATGAAAATAAATTAGTGATATGAATCCATAAAGTATTACTATTATATTTTATCAAGTAGTATATGAAAAACCCATTTGTTTTGAGAGTAAAACCTTTTTCATGTAGTATGGTTTTATCGTAGAATCCATAAACTATGCTTATTGTTATATGTGTTCGAAATGAATGAAGAATCCTTATCATGAATGACTAAATTTCTGTTTATGATGATAAACTAACAAGAACTACATTCAATATTTAGAACTTATTGTTATGCACTTTGCTCAACATACTACAAAGTGTTGTTAATATTGTAAGCTATGTAACTAGTTTTTAACCTTTCTGCATTGTTTTAAAAATATCATAGAAAAATCATACGAAGTCGAAAACTGAATCCGTAAACTCTGAGAGTTCATAAAATGTGTCTAGTTTATTCATAATTTTTATTATGATTTTTTGAAGTCTTTAACTTGTGTGAAAACGTTCATATTCACAGACTGGTCCGAATTTGTTTCTGAAATGATAGACAGCTTTGTAAAAATCACCATAAATTGTAGCAAAATCGTATGGAGATGTGCAAGTAGTCATTTTAAAGGTATGAATCTGAACTATTTGCATATTAAACAGTTTTGAAAGATATTAAGTTTAAGATGGTCAAAACAGTCCATGAATAAGACTCAACTTTTCTGATGAAAGCTGTTGTTTGAGTTTAGTTAAGTTTTTGGTATTTTTAACTTGTATTTCCCCCCCCCCCCCCCCTGAAACTTGAAGAAAACGTGAAAATGTAGGGGTATGAACTCACCTTGAGTGATCTCTTAAGATGGATGATGAAAAGAAGAAGTTTCCAAGTCAAGAACACTTGGGAGACACTTGAAGATTCGAAGATCCTAAGCACAAATATGATGATATTTGTATAAGAGATTCACGTTTTGAGTGAAAGAGTGTAGAGTATTCAAATGTAGGATGAATATACTTACCAAGACTGAAGCGAAAAGCTCAAGAGCAACCTTGAAATCTCGAGCTCTAGAGAGGGAGAGAGAGAGAGAGAGAGAGAGAGGTGTTTACTCTTTGGTGAGAGAGTGAGTAAAGTGGAAGGAGATAGGAGATTTTTCAGCTTTTGATGAACCTTTACAGCTGGAGGAGGGGTGTCAAAGGACAAATAGCTGACTAGGTAGGGGGAATAGTGACTGAGGGTTGTACTATGAAGGTATGAGGGGGGGGGGGGGTTGCTTGTGTCATAAGCTTATAGAAAATCAACACTCTATCACAAAATCTAACTTAATAGATTTTATTATTGGACAAGAATTTCCCCCAAAATATGATTATTAAATGAATATTTAGGGTCTCTTATGTTAAAATACGAGTTTGGGTGAAAATCTCGCGTTAAAATCACGAAAAACATGCTTAAAACGGAGTCGGGGTCGAAAACCGGGTGAAAAATGGAAAAATCCGAAGTCTGGCCGAAGATTTGGTCCTGAGAGGGTTAAAACCGAAGGCTGGTTCGGCTGATGAATTAGAACCGAGAGGGGGGGCTCGGTCCGAGCAGTCTCGCAGGCGAACACATCAGAAGAGGGACCGAAGGTGCACTGAACCGAAATGCTTGTTTCGGACCGAGAGGACTTAATCCGAACCGAAGGGTGAGTTCGGTCCCATATGTAGTTTCGGTCTTATGCAGGTTTGGTCCTCATGGTTCGGTTGTTATGGCTATGTTCGGTTCCTAAGAGGTTTCGGCTCCTTAAGAGGGTTCGGCTCCTTAAGAGGGTTCGGCTCCTTAAAGATGTTTTTCGCATAAACTTCCGTTTTCGAGCGGTTTTCGACTAAATCAAGGGTCGGGATGCCCCGAGTGATTATAAAAAGTTGAGAGAGATTTTGAGAGAGATTTGGGAGAGATTTCACATACTTGGAGAGATTTGGGAGAGATTTCACATACTTGGAGAGATTTGGGAGAGATTTCACATACTTGGAGGGATTTCACATACTTAGAGAGATTTCACATACTTAGAGGGATTTGGGAGAGAGTTTACATACTTGGAGAGATTTCACATACATAGAGAGATTTGGGAGAGATTTCACTTACTTGGAGAGATTTCACATACTTAGAGATTTGGGAGAGATTTCACATACTTGGAGAGATTTCACATACTTAGAGAGATTTGACATACTTAGAGAGATTTGGGAGAGATTTCACATACTTGGGGAGATTTCACATACTTAGAGAGATTTAGGAGAGATTTGACATACTTAGAGAGATTTAGGAGAGATTTGACATACTTAGAGAGATTTGGGAGAGATTTCACATACTTGGAGAGATTTCACATACTTAGAGAGATTTGGGAGATATTTCACATACTTGGAGAGATGTCACATACTTAGAGAGATTTGGGAGAGATTTCACATACTTAGAGAGATTTGGGAGAGATTTTACATACTTGGAGAGATTTCACATACTTAGAGAGATTTGGGAGAGATTTCACATACTTGGAGAGATTTCACATACTTAGAGAGATTTGGGAGAGATTTCACATACTTGGAGAGATTTCACATACTTAGAGAGATTTGGGAGAGATTTGACATACTTAGAGAGATTTGGGAGAGATTTCACATACTTGGAGAGATTTCACATACTTAGAGAGATTTGGGAGAGATTTGACATACTTAGAGAGATTTGGGAGAGATTTGACATACTTAGAGAGATTTGGGAGAGATTTCACATACTTGGACAGATTTCACATACTTAGAGAGATTTGGGAGAGATTTGACATACTTAGAGAGATTTTGGAGAGATTTGACATACTTAGAGAGATTTGGGAGAGATTTCACATACTTAGAGAGATTTGGGAGAGATTTGAGGTAGCGAGAGATAGAATGAGAGAGAGAGAGAGAGAGAGATTTGAGAGAGAGTTCGTTTGTGACCTTTTTGGATGTTTAGCTTCGCCACGCAAGGTTTGTAAACCTCGTTAAGCCTCGTTATGAATGTTATACGCCCCCGAGGGGTACGAGATAGTGTTTTACCAAGTAGTTTCATCACTTACCTTGATTAGGGTTTGAGAATTTTGAACATATGGATTTTTCAAGTGATAACTTCTTATTAAAATAGCGATTTGTACAGTAGTAACATAATGTCAACCCTAATATACAAGGTTAATTGAGTTGACCGGTTTGACTTGTTGACTTTATTTGACTTTGACTTGGCCAGAAATTGACGGTTGTCACATCATCCCCCCGTTAGAAGCAATTTCGTCCCGAAATTAGTGTTTTGACTGGGACTACGAGAGTTTGGGGAAAAGATGTGGGTACTTTTCGTAGCACATGGAATTGATATGGTAAGGACCAAGCCATTTTATGTTAATTGACGACGTTTGGACATCTTATTGTAATTGGTGTTAGGTCGATTAAAAACTACAAGTGATTGTTTCGGGGTGATGGTGCATTATATGAATATGCCTTTATGCTCTCCGTCTTATTCTTGCTATTACTACTACAAATATTTTATAATGTAGTTAGCGAGTACTAGTATTACGAGTGCTTCGACAATTAATGACAAAATTTGCAATATAAGTCCTACCAGATCTTTTATAATCGTTTGGTGTAAACTAGTCGTATATCATTAAGATTGCAAGGACATTCAGATGAGTGACCCCACCTTAAGCCCACAACCAAACAAGGAACATGAAATAAGGCGGAATTACACATTCTAAGTCCATAGAATCTTAATGATATATGACCATAAAGTTTACACTAGCCATCATAGATTTACTAGTAAAAGCCCTGTGTTTTTATATAGGAGATAAGACTTATTCGGGTTTTGTCGTGTTCTCGAGATTTATGGTTGATATACTTTAAATTGACACTAGTTTTAAAAAAAATTAAAATTTAAACGTTGTTGTTAGAAGCATGTACCGATATTTACGAGCGGTTCCGGGGTGGTCTCTCTTGCGGTGATCATAAGCACCCTTCCACCATCACCAGCATTCCTTGCTCTTGGGCAGTCTCTTTTAAAGTGTCCCGTTTCGCCGCACTCGTAACAGGCTAGGCTTACTCCAGTGCCAGGGACTTGGGTGATGGGTTGTGTCGGTGCCTTACAGAAACGGACAGTGTGCCCGTTTCTGTTGTAATTTTTGCAATGCATCTCCCGGCAAACCCCAGTGTGATGGAAGTTACACTTGTTGCATTTCAGAAGGGTTCCAGCGTATCGATTTATGGGTACTGGTGTGGCATGGGTTGTGGCAACATGAACAGCAACGATCTGTTGCTTCTTAGGGTAGTCCTGGGCCGGTTGGTCCTTCTTGTTGTTTCAGAACTTCCTTTTGTTGTTTCCTCCTCTTGCTTGATCAGGGGTGGTTGTCGTAGTGTCATGGCTGGCACTATGGTAGATGAGTTGTTGTGCCAATTACTTGGCACTGTCAAAGGTAGTTGGTCTTGAGGCCAACACGCTATCTTGAATTTGGGGGGACAATCCCTAGAGGTATCGCTCCAACTTTTTGTCTTCCGGGGTGACCATAGCAGGACAAAGGAGTGCTAGATCACAGAATCGGACGGTATAGGTTGCAAGGTCAGAGCCTATCATCTTGAGGTTCCACAGTTCTTGCTCTAGCTTTTGCACTTCGCCCCTTGGGCAATACTCTTTCAGCATCATTGCCTTCAGTTCCTCCTAGCTTATCGAGTTAGCCACTGTAAGCGTCAGTGACTTAACGTGGCCGTTCCACCAAGTAAGGGCCCGGTCGGAGAAAGTGCGAGCTGCGAATTTGACTTTGTTCGCTTCGGGGCACGCACAGATCTCGAAGACAGATTCGGTCTTCTCGAACCACTGCACCAAATCGATGACTCCCCCGCTACCATTGAACAAATCGGGTTTGCCATTAGTGAAGTCCTTAAAGGAACACTCTCTCGAACGTCCTTGGCTATCTCCTTGAGTGGGGTTATTAATACCACTCCATGTCCTCCTGGCACCATCAGTGCTGATTTGGGACATAGCAGCTGCTACCGCGGCCGTGACCGCAGCTTGGAACATAATAGGATCATATTGTGGAGGTGGCGGTGGTGGATTTGTTTGCGTTCCGCCAGTGCGTCTAGCAGACCTACGAGGCGGCATCTTTCTGTTATAGAATTTCAAAGACGAAATGGGTATAAGTCTTTTAGTAATGGTTATTAGTCGGGCGTCGTAAAACTAGGTTATTAGTTTTCAAGTATAGTATTTCCCGATTTTTCGAATGTGGCAAACAATTCATAGTAGAGGTTTATATAAATAAACTTATGAATTTAGTAGTAATGACTCGAATGTAATCTTGTAATCTTTGTTCCGCGCCTGATCCACTCCTAAGATCACTTGGCATATACCAGTTGTGTATAATTAAGGTCCAATAGGCCGTTGAACTTAATGAGTCTGCCCTAGGTCCACAACCAAACAAGGAATAGGACCTGAGGCGGACTCATCATTTCTAAGTCGATCGTCTCTTAATTACACATAATCTTGAGGTATACATTAAGCAATCGTAGAGTCACCATAAGCAAATCGTTTGTAATACCAGGTTATGAAATATGTGGTAAACTTCCAATGAAATAAAATGCATGCCAATTTTATTGATATACTCTAGTTCATAGAGTTCAGGAAAGTTTGACCTTATATTAGGTCTATATTTCGTTAATGTAAGGAAAAACTTTGACGGTGACACGACCCCTTGAATAGTGTAGTCTCTAAATTTGAAGGGTTGAATTTATATATATGACGGGGCAGTGTTCAAACGCAAGCCAGAAGTTTGAGTCTGTAATGGTATGTCAGTAGTGTACACACTACTCGTGGCGGGTGATGCTTCGTGGGCCATAGAATGAAGACATGAAAGTCTGCATTGCCCTATCCTCTGCCATGGCTTCTGTTATTTGACGTCCTGCTTTTACCACGTGTTTTCTCTAACGCTGTTTGACGTTCCCGATACTCTCTAATCTCGGCTCGAGTTGCGGTCACTTCCCTCTGAAGGCTTTGATGTGTTATTTGATCTGTTTGTGGCCTCCATCCAGGTGACGAAGGCAAATTGCGGTGATCTTGGTGGTAGCGCCAACCTCCATGATTTCGGCTGACCGTTGCTCGTGTTTGTACGCTCAAGTGAGTGATGCGGCGTATTATGACAAGGGAGCCCTGTCTACTAATCCTCCTCTGTTGAGGTTGTAGAAGCCTTATCCATGTCATAAGGAGGGTGTTAACCTTGTTCCTAACTCCGTCTCTGTAAATATACGGCTTATCGAGGCGTCGGACCATGGAAGCCTCGTCGGGGTCTTCTCCCATTTCTTCTTTTCCTTTGTTTTCCTTCGGTTTCTCTTCCTCTCGCTCCTCTTCCTAATTGTCTTCGGGGTCTTCCTCTATTATTTCTTCAGCATCCTCTTTGAATTTCTCTCTGATCCAACCACCATTTTCCTGGTTAGGAAGAATAGGGTCTCTTGGTAGTTGAGCTCCCGTCACGTTGCTCGTGCGAGAATAGGGGTAGAAGAGATAATTAATAGACGTCTAATCCTATAATTACTTATTGGGGTGATCCTTATTAGTCACGTCTATAATCACATAGTGCATACCAGTTATACATAATCTGAGATAGAATAGACCTTCGAATAAATGACTCTACTCTAAGTCCACAACCAAACAAGGAACAGGAAGTAGAGCAATAGTCATAGATTATGAGTCTATAATATCTTTAATTATGTATAACCTTAGCGTATGCACTCAGTCATTATAGACCTACTAATGGGGGTCTTTAGTTTTCACATAAGTTGGTTATAGTATCACCAAATACTCCTATAGTATTTCAATGTTTGTCTTATGCTTTCAATATTTCTTTGTAGATAGAGTTGGTAAGTTTTTAGACTTGTTGCAACACCACAACCATTCCCGGGCATATGCTAATCACTTCTGGGATAGACATAGTTAATCAGGCTATGTCATTCCCAGACCTGACTATACATTCCCACGATTACTTGTGCCGTTCAACACTCACCACTTTTGTTTTGTTCTAGTATGATGCTGACCTTAGTATGTATGCATGCATGTATACTTTTAACAAGAAACTATTTATTTCTAAAAGTATAGTTATTTGAAAATGTTTAATCAGAGACTTTAGTCCCAATGCATTTATAGTTTGTATATCTTATGTGGTTCGATATACTTAGTTCACTATAAACAATGCTCTGATACCAATCTGTCACACCCCCAAACCAAGGATGGCGGAAACGTCCGGGGGTGGAGGACTTCATGTATAGTATCACAACAACGAGTATAATAGTGCTCAAAGTAAATACAACCATCATAAATATAATTGAAAGGGTTACACCATAGTATATGTTTACATGTTTCAAAATCAATTACATTATGATGACAAAATGAACTGTTTGACGATTTAATATCCCATCCTCAAAATGTTGTTGATTTCATGTTTCACTGATTTCCTGAAAATACAAGTAGTTTTGAAAAAGTGTCAACAATTAAGTTGGTGAGTTCATAAGAGTTTTATTTGAGAAAGAAGCCGTTTTCCTTGTAAAAAGCGATAGAGTATGATTCCAGAAAATCCAATATTTTCTTTATTAAGTGTGAAATGAACGCTCCTATGTTATGCGATAATGTACCCTAGAAAGACCCGTAGATTCCTTCTATAATCACCCAGCGTATATAAGTTATATAAAATTTAAGTTAAATAAACCGTCGAATATAATGGGTCTGCCCTAGGTCCACAACCAAACAAGGAACAGGAAGTAAGGCGGGCCCGCCAATTCTAAGTCGATTGCGACTAAACTCATATATAACTCTAACATGTACACTTAGCAATTATAGCTGAAGTCTAACAATTCTAGATGAAACGTAGTTTTAATCGAAATGTGTTTCCAAAGAAAATCCAATATTTTCCTTATAAAAGTCATGTAGTCCTAAATCCCAGGACCGAGAGTATGAGTGTGTTTTATACTTATAACGTGTTTGTAGTTTTAAAAAAATAAAACCCCTTTTCAAGGTAGAATTTTCCTGTAAACTTGAAAGATTGTTAACTCCCTATGTGAGTCGTTATAACCATACTACAACCGGATGACCTGTTACAACGTTTTTCAGACGTTAAGATTTGTTATGACTTTTGTCACCCGTAGACCTGCAGGTCCCGCTGTAGCTAGCAGCAAGGTGTGGGGTGTCAATCCCAATATAGATCTATACACAATTATCACGCTCTCCCTACAAGAGACTCTGGTTATAACTTACAGGAATTTGAACCCGTACTCTAAGAGTACAATGGAAGAATTGTCTCACAACTTACGTTAACTAGTTTACATATAGTTTGTGTATTAAACCCCTTCCGTGGTGGAAGTGAAATCACCTTTTATGAAAATAAATTAGTGATATGAATCCATAAAGTATTACTATTATATTTTATCAAGTAGTATATGAAAAACCCATTTGTTTTGAGAGTAAAACCTTTTTCATGTAGTATGGTTTTATCGTAGAATCCATAAACTATGCTTATTGTTATATGTGTTCGAAATGAATGAAGAATCCTTATCATGAATGACTAAATTTCTGTTTATGATGATAAACTAACAAGAACTACATTCAATATTTAGAACTTATTGTTATGCACTTTGCTCAACATACTACAAAGTGTTGTTAATATTGTAAGCTATGTAACTAGTTTTTAACCTTTCTGCATTGTTTTAAAAATATCATAGAAAAATCATACGAAGTCGAAAACTGAATCCGTAAACTCTGAGAGTTCATAAAATGTGTCTAGTTTATTCATAATTTTTATTATGATTTTTTGAAGTCTTTAACTTGTGTGAAAACGTTCATATTCACAGACTGGTCCGAATTTGTTTCTGAAATGATAGACAGCTTTGTAAAAATCACCATAAATTGTAGCAAAATCGTATGGAGATGTGCAAGTAGTCATTTTAAAGGTATGAATCTGAACTATTTGCATATTAAACAGTTTTGAAAGATATTAAGTTTAAGATGGTCAAAACAGTCCATGAATAAGACTCAACTTTTCTGATGAAAGCTGTTGTTTGAGTTTAGTTAAGTTTTTGGTATTTTTAACTTGTATTCCCCCCCCCCCCCTGAAACTTGAAGAAAACGTGAAAATGTAGGGGTATGAACTCACCTTGAGTGATCTCTTAAGATGGATGATGAAAAGAAGAAGTTTCCAAGTCAAGAACACTTGGGAGACACTTGAAGATTCGAAGATCCTAAGCACAAATATGATGATATTTGTATAAGAGATTCACGTTTTGAGTGAAAGAGTGTAGAGTATTCAAATGTAGGATGAATATACTTACCAAGACTGAAGTGAAAAGCTCAAGAGCAACCTTGAAATCTCGAGCTCTAGAGAGGGAAAGAGAGAGAGAGAGAGAGAGAGAGAGAGAGAGAGAGAGGTGTTTGCTCTTTGGTGAGAGAGTGAGTAAAGTGGAAGGAGAGAGGAGATTTTTCAGCTTTTGATGAACCTTTACAGCTGGAGGAGGGGTGTCAAAGGACAAATAGTTGACTAGGTAGGGGGAATAGTGACTGAGGGTTGTACTATGAAGGTATGGGGGGGGGGGGGGTTGCTTGTGTCATAAGCTTATAGAAAATCAACACTCTATCTCAAAATCTAACTTAATAGATTTTATTATTGGACAAGAATTTCCCCCAAAATATGATTATTAAATGAATATTTAGGGTCTCTTATGTTGAAATACGAGTTTGGGTGAAAATCCCGCGTTAAAATCACGAAAAACAGGCTTAAAACGGAGTCGGGGTCGAAAACCGGGTGAAAAATGGAAAAATCCGAAGTCTGGCCGAAGATTTGGTCCTGAGAGGGTTAAAACCGAAGGCTAGTTCGGCTGATGAATTAGAACCGAGAGGGGGGGCTCGGTCCGAGTAGTCTCGCAGGCGAACACATCAGAAGAGTAGAGGTGTTCGTTTGGATGGATCGGTTCGATCCGATCCAATTAAGTATATCCAATTTGATTTCGGTTTTCAAAATATGGATCCAAATAGTCCAAACTAAATTCAAATCCGATCCGATCCGATCCGATTACAATTTGGTTGGATCGGTTTTTATAATTCGGTTTTAAAAAACCATAACATTTTAAAATGACATAGAATTATAATATGATCTAATTTTACAGAAAAAACAAAAACAAATTATTTACTTGTGATTTAACATTTATAAACAACCACTAAGAAGTCATATTATAGTTTATTATTTAATAGATAAAAAAAACTTTTGAGAGAAAGTATATATTAATGTCTTTTATTAAGCAAAACGTTTTGAACTTATTTAAGAAAAATTATAAAATTAATAAATAATTATAAATATATTGAAAATAAGTACATAACAAATTGTTATTCGGTTTTTTTGGACTATTCGGTTATTATTTTATAAACCAAAACCAATCCGAAATCCAAAATAATAATTCGGTTTTGTTGAAAACCAATCCAAAAATCCGAATATCTGAACCAAATAATCCAATCCAAATTGTCTAATTGGACAATTCGGTTTTATCCAAATAGTGAACAGCCCTACAGAAGAGGGACCGAAGGTGTACTGAACCGAAATGCTTGTTTCGGACCGAGAGGACTTAATCTGAACCGAAGGGTGAGTTCGGTCCCATATGTAGTTTCGGTCTTATGCAGGTTCGGTCCTCATGGTTTGGTTCTTAAGGCTATGTTCGGTTCCAAGAGGTTTCGGCTCCTTAAGAGGGTTCGGCTCCTTAAAGCTGTTTTTCGCATAAACTTCCGTTTTCGAGCGGTTTTCGACTAAATCAAGGGTCGGGATGCCCCGAGTGATTATAAAAAGTTGAGAGAGATTTTGAGAGAGATTTGGGAGAGATTTCACATACTTGGAGAGATTTGGGAGAGATTTCACATACTTGGAGAGATTTCACATACTTAGAGAGATTTGGGAGAGATTTCACATACTTAGAGAGATTTCACATACTTAGAGATATTTGGGAGAGATTTTACATACTTGGAGAGATTTCACATACTTAGAGAGATTTCACATACTTGGAGAGATTTCACATACTTAGAGAGATTTGGGAGATATTTCACATACTTGGAGAGATTTCACATACTTAGAGAGATTTGGGAGAGATTTGACATACTTAGAGAGATTTGGGAGAGATTTCACATACTTGGAGAGATTTCACATACTTAGAGAGATTTGGGAGAGATTTGACATACTTAGAGAGATTTGGGTGAGATTTCACATACTTGGACAGATTTCACATACTTAGAGAGATTTGGGAGAGATTTCACATACTTAGAGAGATTTGGAAGAGATTTGACATACTTAGAGAGATTTGGGAGAGATTTGACATACTTAGAGAGATTTGGGAGAGATTTCACATACTTAGAAAGATTTGGGGAGAGATTTAAGGTAGCAAGAGATAGAGCGAGAGAGATTTGAGAGAGACTTCGTTTGTGACCTTTTTGGATGTTTAGCTTCGCCACGCAAGGTTTGTAAACCTCGTTAAGCCTCGTTATGAATGTTATACCCCCCAAGGGGTACGAGATAGTGTTTTACCAAGTAGTTTCATCACTTACCTTGATTAGGGTTTGAGAATTTTGAACATATGGATTTTTCAAGTGATAACTTCTTATTAAAATAGCAATTTGTACAGTAGTAACATAATATCAACCCTATTATACAAGGTTAATTGAGTTGACCGGTTTGACTTGTTGACTTTATTTGACTTTGACTTGGCCAAAAATTGACGGTTGTCACATCTAGAATCCCTATGGACGAATTCTTTAGGATTTATCCCTAGAATTCGTCCACCCTATCTATTAGGGTTTCCTTGCCCTACTTTGTAACTATCACATAATTACAGTTCAACCCCTTAAGTTCAATTAACTTCTTTTGATCACAAAACTAATTATTAATTAATTATTCACCAATACTAATTAAACAAATATGATTTCTCTTTTAATATATTATTCTTATAATATATTAATAAACCATAATCACCTCTTTCTATATTATTACTCCAGTCAAGTTGCTTTGGTGAAGGCAACCCAAAAGGACCATGCACAACCGGGTCAAGTACATACCAAATATAGTTATGGACTTAGACACTAATCCAACAGTCTCCCACTTAGATAAGTCTAATAACTATAAATGCAAATGCATCTTCTAGATCCGATTAGCAATCGCAGTTCTCAAAACTCTTGATCTTATCAATAACCTGTCCTTAAGATAAGGGATCGTATAATCCTCTGTTTCTAGATATCGTGCGGAAAAATACATGGAATATAGTCATACTTATTGTCCAGCAGTTGTTTTCTCGATCTCTGATTCATTTGACATAGAACTTAATTGAACACATCAATTCAGTCCTGACCGGGCCCGACACATAAGTCAAATCAAATCATCGAGGGGCCCTGATATCGCTTTTAGCCTCTTAGGATAAAAGTAACAGATAAACTTCGACTTATATGCATTTACTATCCACTAATTAAATCATACACAACAATGCGTTTTATAACATCAAATTACTGATGCGTTTACACATTATTAATGCACAACCAATTAGCAAACAACAAACCATATATCTAGGTTTTAAGACCATATGATATTATCGTCTTGCGATCACTCGTGATAAATTTCATGAAGTGATTCCAGCAAGCGCGGGTCTAATCCAATGCTCAAATCAAACTCATAAGCACTCATGAACATTGTAGCAAACTTTTGTTATGTCTAATACTCTTCAGACAATCTACACATCAATTCGTGACAGTCTTCATTCATACCTACTTCCAACATATGAACGACTGTGGACCGTTCGAATAATCTTGTTATTCAGGAAGTCCAAACATGCAAAATGAAACAACAGGTAAACAATTAACATAAGACAGTAACATTACTAATAAATAATACTCTTTTATCTAATCATCAAATGTTAATTACAACTTATCTATTACACGTTTCTAAACAATCTAATCTAAACTAATATCTTCCTTCAGCCCAATGCTCCTAGCGTGCTGCAAGTGCTTAACCCTGCTCAGTCCCTTCGTAAGCGGATCTGCTGGGTTATCCTCTGACGATACCCTCTTCACTACGAGGAGTCCTTCTTCTACTCGATGTCGAATAAAGTGATATTTTATGTCGATATGTCGAGATCTGCCATGATCCCTTGGTTCCTTGATCAAGGCAACTGCTCCTTCATTATCACAGAAAATTTCCATAGGCTCCTTTATGGCTGGCACAACTCCAAGGTCTCCAATGAAGTTCTTCAACCATATTTCCTCCTTTGACGCTTCGCTCGCTGCAATGTACTCTGATTCGCACGTTGAATCAGCTACGGTCTCCTGCTTGGAACTTTTCCAAGTCACTGCTCCTCCATTAAGGGTAAAGATCCAGCCCGACTGCGAACGATAGTTGTCCCTGTCGGTCTGAAAGCTGGTGTCACTGTACCCTCGCACCTTTAAGTCGTCACTCCCACCGAGGACTAGAAACCATTCCTTGGTCCTCCGAAGGTACTTAAGAATATTCTTGATTGCGGTCCAATGTGCTTTGCCAGGGTTCCCTTGATATCTGCTGACCATGCTCAAAGCGAAGGACACATCAGGGCGAGTACAAGTCATAGCATACATAATCGAGCCAACTGCAGAAGTGTAAGGTACTCGGCTCATTTCTGCTATCTCGATTTCGGTACTCGGGCTTTGAGTCTTACTCAACTTGGCATTACTTTGGATTGGTAACTCCCCCTTCTTTGAATTCTCCATACTAAAACGTTTTAGTACCTTGTCCAAGTAAGTATTCTGACTAAGTCCTATTAGTCTCTCACTTCTGTTTCTCACTATCCTTATTCCCAAAATGTAGGCAGCCTCTCCGAGGTCCTTCATAGCGAAGCACTTCCCAAGCCAGGATTTTACTTCCTGCAGCGTCGGGGTGTCGTTTCCTATGAGTAGTATGTCATCTACATACAATAAGAGGAAGCTTACTATACTCCCACTGGCTTTGACATATACACATGATTCATCCTCGCTTCGCAGAAAATCAAACTCTTTGACTTTCTCATCGAAACAAAGATTCCATCTACGAGATGCTTGTTTTAGTCCGTAAATGGACTTCTCAAGCTTATACACTCTATTGGGATGCTTCGCATTGACAAAACCCTCTGGCTGAGCCATGTAAACATCCTCAGCCAACTTCCCATTAAGAAAAATCGGTTTTGACATCCATCTGCCATATTTCATAATCATGAAATGCGGCAATGGCTAGCATCACCCTGATAGACTTTATTTTCGCAACTGGTGAGAAGGTTTCATCATAGTCAACTCCGGGAGTTTGAGTGAAACCCTTCGCAACCAATCGCGCCTTATAGGTGTGTACATTCCCATCCATGTCGGTCTTCTTCTTGAAGATCCACTTGCACCCGACCGTCTTACGACCTAGTACATTATCAACCAAATTCCAAACTTGGTTGTCAAACATGGACTGAATCTCGCTGTCCATCGCCTCTTCCCACTTTGCAGACTCCGGGCCCGCCATGGCTTCCTTATAGCTGTTAGGTTCGTCCAAATTTATTAGTGTACTATCACTAATATATGTATCCCCTTCTGTAGTAATATGAAAACCATATAACTGGGGTTGAAACCTAACTCTTTCGGAACGTCTAAGAGGTAATGACTCGTCAATCGGTTCAACCGGAGTTTCCTCCTCGGGTTGAGCGCCAGTGTTAGAGGTTCCTTCATCGCTCGACTCTTGAAGCTCTTCAAGATCGATTTGCCTCCCACTGTCCCCTTGTCTTATGAGTTCTCGCTCTCGGAAAACCTCTCTCCTCGCAACGAAGACAACATTGTCACTCGGTCTATAGAAGAGATATCCAAAGGACTTCTGTGGGTAGCCGATGAAAATACATCGCTCACTACGAGGTTCGAGCTTGTCGTGAGTCTCTCGTCTTACGAAAGCCTCGCAACCCCAAACCTTGATATGTGCCAACGAGAGAGCTTTCCCTGTCCACATCTCGTGAGGTGTTTTGGTAACCTTCTTCGTAGGGACTAAGTTAAGGATATGGGCGACAGTCTCTAAGGCATACCCCCAGAATGAGATAGGTAGCGAAGCACGAATCATCATGGAACGAACCATGTCTAGCAAGGTTCAATTACGCCTCTCAGCCACACCATTCAATTGTGGTGCCCTAGGTGGCGTCAATTGCGAAACAATTCTGCATTCCTTGAGGTAGTCGTGGAATTCAAGACTTAGGTATTCTCCACCTCGCTCTGATTGAAGCATCTTGATTTTCCTGCCCAACTGATTCTCCACTTCTTGCTTGAACTCTTTAAACTTTTCAAAGGTTTCTGACTTATGCCTGATTAAGTAGATATAACCATATCTGCTATAATCATCGGTAAAAGTCACGTAGAAGCGGCAGGCATCCTTTGTGGTGGATCTAAATGGTCCACATACATCTGTATGTATGAGGTCCAATAAACCCTCACCCCTCACACAAGTGCCAGTGAAGGGTGACTTGGTCATCTTTCCAAGTAAACAAGATTCACATACGTCATCGTCCCTAAGGTCGAATCACTCCAACACTCCATCCTTTTGGAGTTAGGCTATGCGCTTCTTGTTGACATGTCCAAGACGACAATGCCACAAGCATGCTTTATCCAAATCATTGGAAGAATCAATACACAACACATCATTTCCTAGTTTGTCTACAACCATCACAGTTTCATATATTCCATTACAAGGCAATGCTTCAAAATATAAGACACTATTAAGATAAGCATAAATAGAACCCTTTTCATTATCAAATGAACATCTAAATCCTTGTCTATATAAACCATGAAATGAAATGATGTTTCTTGCCATATCTGGAGAATAGCAACAATTATTTAAATCTAAACCTAATCCATTACTAAGCACTAAGGAATAAACTCCAATCTTGGTGGCAGGCGACGATCTTATGTTTCCCATGATTAGGTTTATCCTTCCACGCTCCACATCCCTATTTATTCTTAGTCCCTGAAAATTAGAACATATGTGAAAACCACATCCTGTATCAAGAACCCAAGAAATATCATGTGATGAATCATTAGATTTAATAGTGTAAATACCTGCGAAGGACGGCTTGATCTTCCCATCCTTTATAGCTTGCAGATATTCTGGGCAGCTTCTTTTCCAATGCCCTATCTTGTGGCAGTGGTGGCACTCTGCCTCCTTAGGGTTTGAGTTGGGTTTAGCAGAACCAACTTTGGTTCCACTTGAAGAGGTACCATCTTGGGACTTTCCCTTGTGGTGGCTCTTTGAGGGAGCCTTCCTCTTCTTACCCTTCCCTTTTATTTCCAATACTGGGGCAACAACGGGAGTTGGAGTTGATGCAACAGACTTATCTTTGAGATTGCTCTCAGAAGTCCTTAGCAATCCTTAAAGCTTGCTCAAAGTGACCTCTTCCTTATTCATGTGGTAGGTCATGCGAAACTGGTTATAGCAGGGAGGCAAGGAATGAAGGATTATGTCAATTGCCAGCTCTTCATCAAAGTTCACATTCAAATTTAGCAGGCGATCGACATATCTCTGCATCTTTTGCAGATGAGCGGTAAGGGACTCTCCATTACCCATTTTGGTAGTGATCATCGAAGTGATGATCTCGTACCTCTCTTGCCTAGCGCTCTGGTGGTACCGGTCCAGCAGATCCTGATGCATTTCATAGGGGTACATGTCCTCATAGGACTTCTGGAGTTCTGCAGTCATAGTCGCTAGCATGATGCAATGGACTTTCATGGCATCACGCTCATGGGCCTCAAAGGCCGCGATTTCTTCAGCAGAGGCAGTGTTGATGTTGATTTCCTTTAGCTTCTCATTGAGGACATACTCTTTGTCCTCGTAGAGAGTGACCATTCGAATGTTGCGGATCCAATCATTGAAATTAGACTCGTCAAAGATCACTCTCCCACACAAGTTCATGAGTGAGAACGAGCCAAAGGAAGTTGAACCAGAAGCGTTGTTGTTGACGTTCGACATCTGAAAACGAAAAAGAACAAAGTTTGATTAGAAATGAACCCCCAATTAAACACCCAAATGAGAAATTAGGGCTAGGATCCAACAACATTATTTACAAATTAGAAAAAGGATGCCGTAATCCAACAAGTAAATAATTTGAAGGTAAGTGAATGACGATTCACCAATTCTCCACCATGAAAAACGAAAAAGAGATTAAGTTTTAAATGTATTGAAAAACTCCTAGATCTTTTGAGATTCATTGAACTTTTCAATGACATGTTTAAATCTCGATATGCCCCTCTAGTTTGTGACTAAGATACCGAGGATCACAAAGCGGGTGTGAATAACCATGCAAATATACATGGTGCCCTCATTGTTACAGTCACCTATTCGATGTGTCGGTTAACCACACACGCTCCATCGAACTATGACAAACAATGAGTCACCCTTTGCCACCTTTGCTTAGAACCCAATTAGTGTGCCGGTTAACCACACACGCTCCACTGACGTCTTAGCAAGGGTACAAAGTGTAATTTCATGGAATTGCATCAATTCACTTTTGCATAAAGTAACTAAGATTGGTAATTTTGTAAAAACATTTAGTTACTTTATATAGATTCATTATACTTTTTAATGAGGAAAGGTTTGCCCTATCCTACCCGTTCGGCTAACGACCCTCCACTAGTCAAGGCTGTGGTGGGTAAGTGTAGATACCCAATGGCGGTCATTTTACAGGTCGCTTCCTTAAACACCCCTTATAGACTAGCTTCGTGAATGAGGCCTACTAACGGTAAGACTAGCATTTAGGTTATATATATATATATATATATATATATATATATATATATATATTAATCTTATAATATTATAAAGTATAAGGTTGAATTTTAGACTTGTAAAAATTCTAGTTTTTGAAATTTAAATAGTTCAAATTAAACTTTTAATTATAAAATTTAATTTCAAAACTTGAGGACAAGTTTTGAACTTTTCAAAACACAAAGGATCAAATAGCAAATAATTTAAATTAAACAATTAATTTAATGATTATCTAAATTTGACCTAATCAATTTTATTTATAAGATAATTCAACAATTAATTCAAATAATCAAATATTATCAAATAAGGAATTTATTATTTAAATAATTGGTAATTATCTTTTGATTTGGTAAGGATAATCATAAAACAGTAATAAAATTCGGATTTTATTAGTCAAAAACGATTTAGGTAATTATCCTTAAGCAAAACAGCAAGAAATCCCGAAAATCTCTCTGTCTGACAGCTAAACTCGTCGAGTTCACATTGGAACTCGTCGAGTTCATCCAACTCGTCGAGTTCACAATGGAACTCATCGATTTCATCAGACAGAAAGCCCAAAAAATGATTTTCAAGCATGAATGAACATACAAGGCATCAACACAATAGAAACCAAACAAAGATCTGATACCACTGATGGGTTTGAGCCAAAAGAACATCCTATGTGCTCATGCAAACCCTAATGCTTGGATCTAGGTATCTATATTGTACATGCATTCATCCAATTCTTTCAAACCCTAGATCTAGCATATGATATTCGAAATTAACATATGTAAACAGATCTAGATGATTACCTTCTTGTTTATTGAAGATCTTGAAGCCTTGAGAACCTTAGCACCTCAAGTGTTGTAACTCTAATGAATCACAAACACCAATAGCAATTGGAGGAAACAAGAGAGAGAGGGGAGAGGAGAATTTCGGCTCTAGGACTTCTGGGGTTCAAGTGGTCGAAATTCCCATGCCTAGGGGTCCTTAATATAGGTGTAGGAATTAGGGTTTCAATGGTTATCCTTATCTGATTACTTAGCCACCAAGCAGCCCAAGGATAATTCTAGAATCCCTATGGACGAATTCTTTAGGCTTTATCCCTAGAATTCGTCCACCCTATCTATTAGGGTTTCCTTGCCCTACTTTGTAACTATCACATAATTACAGTTCAGCCCCTTAAGTTCAATTAACTTCTTTTGATCACAAAACTAATTCTTAATTAATTATTGACCAATATTAATTAAACAAATATGATTTCTCTTTTAATATATTATTCTTATAATATATTAATAAACCATAATCACCTCTTTCTATATTATTACTCCAGTCAAGTTGCTTTGGTGAAGGCAACCCAAAAGGACCATGCACAACCGGGTCAAGTACATACCAAATATAGTTATGGACTTAGACACTAATCCAACATTTCCATCACGAAAAACGAAAAATAATTTTAGGTTTTAAGTGAATTGAAATTCCTAGATCCTTTGAGATTCATTGAAACTTTCAATGGCATGTTTAAATCTCGATTGTGCCCTTCAAGTTTGTGACTGGGATGTCGAGGATCACAAACAAGGTGTGAATAACCATGCAAATTAGCTTGGTACACCCAATGTTACAACCATCTAATCAATGTGTCGGTTAACCACACATGCTCCATTGATCTATGATTAACATCAAGCTACCCTTTGTCGCGTACTGTCAGTCCCAGATTAGTGTGCCGGTTAACCACACATGCTCCGCTAATGACTTAACAAGGTGCAAAGTGGAATTTCATGGGTTAGCACCATATTCACATTTTCCTAAGTAACTAAGATTTGGGAATTTATAAGTGTTTAGTTACTTCATATTTATCATAATACTTTTAATGAAGGGAGAATTAGAGTCCTATCCTACCCGTTCGGCTAACGACCCTCCACCAGTCAAGGAAGCGGTGGGTGAGAGTGGACACCCATTAAACTACCATTTTATACGCAGTAACCTTATACCCCCCTTATAGACCGCTTCGTGAATGAGGCCTAATAACGGTAAGACTGACTTTGTTCTTATACATATATATAAATATTAAACCTATAATATTATAATATTATAATGGTAGAATTTTAAACTTTAAAATTCTAGGGTTTGAAATTAAATGTTTCAAAAGTTAGACTTTTACATTTTCAAATTCCAAAACTTGAGGGCAAGTTTTGAACTATTCAAAAAACTTTTGGAATCCATAACTTATGAGTTTAATATAGGTTTTAATGAAAAGACTATTGAAAATCCATAACTTGAGGACAAGTTATGGAGTTCTGATGAACCAATGAATCGAGTATTGAATTAATCAGAGTATGAATTCAAGTAAGAATGCGAGATTGAACACCGGATGTAAATATGATCTTGTTTCAGCTTGATTTATGCTTTCGAATGTTTACAGAGAAAATAGACAGGTCTGTAAAAACTCTTATCTAACTCTAGTAAAATATCCCTATTTATAGGGAACAGAAAGCGTACAAAAAATATACTAAGGCCTAGACACTTAAGCTTAGAATGAAAGCGCCCTAGTAAAATATTTTACAAAATATTCGAAGAGTTCAAAATACATTTCGACTAATTACAACAATCCGACCCTTACAATCTCCCTCTTTGTAATCATAGTCGAAGTCTTCAATTCGTAAGAAGTGTGATAGAATACAGTAACACTCTTCGAATCTCCGTGTACAAGGAGATAATCTTCTTCAGCTCTTTCTTATCTCCTTCATTGTTTTTCTTGCAATGATTCATACGAACAATCAAGTTCGTATATTGAGATGTTGAATATCTCTCCACTTCGCTTGCTTGGAATAAGAACCGTTTAGCTTTTCCAGCTTTGTCTTTTCCTGCGAATACCATTCCAAAAGGCTTTAAGCAGATTTCACCATCAGCATACTTTTTCAATTCTACTTGAGTCTTCGTTGGAGCCATCGGAGCTTTAATTTCCATTCCTTTGGCAGTAGCTAATTCAACATCTGTTAGAGCCAAGCACTCATAATAGTTTTCGATAAAAATCTTGATGTGAGCTACTCCAAGCTTGAATTCATCGGGTTCTGTGTTTTGAAGGTATGAAAATGATTTGTCTTTTAAAAGTAATGCAACTTGTATAAGATCATACAAGTTCATTAAAGGAAAATCTGCAACAGTGAATTCGCAAATATTTCCATTTGCACTGGCAACCACATACTTGAAATTTTAGACTGTGTTTTCGAATATCACATCCTTTTTCATACTGATCACTTTCTTGATTTTAACCAGTGACCACACTTCCTCAGGGGCTTTTGCAAGAACAGCATGAAAACGAATTTTCATGTGTGTACCTTCATCTTTTTCTTTAAAATTTCCTTCAACCTTGAACTGAGGCATGATGAACATCATTTCGTTTATCGGAAAATCCAGCTGGCTTGTATCAGTATTTGTAACCAAATAACTCTGTTTTGGCTTCTTCTCAAACGAATACATGTGATTATACGCTACCTTGGCCTCGATTGTTTCATAATTGTAGTGTTTGGCAGGATCACCTTTGTCCATTCCCTTCGGATCACCAGCACGCTGAGCCATAATGCTTTGAATCAACCTGAGTTTTTCAATTTCAGCTTCAGCTGCAGCCTTCTTTTCTTCTTTCGATTTTTCCACTACAATCGATTTCCCTTTATCTTTCATGGCTGGATTTTCAATTGCCTCTTTTGGTTTCGAACCACTTTCACCAGTCTCTGTAGATTTACCAATTACAATTCCTTTCGAAAAAGGTCTTGTAATAGGTAGCGTTGTAACAACTGTTGAAGTAACCATCCCAGCAGACACAATAACTGGCTTTGTTGTTGGGATCTTCGAAGAAAATACTTTTCCTACAACTTTCGCATCTTCACCACTAGTCTTCGACTCACTAGTTTTTCTTTCTCCCCCTTGCACCCCTGTGAAAACAGGTGGGGCATGCGTTGTTGGAAGAAGACTTGATAAGCGAAAGAGTGGAGCAAGTTGTTTGTTGAGAATGGCTTCGAAATGGATAAACTTCTGTGATAAAAATTCAGGAGTGATCAAGGAAGAAGAAACCGGCCTGTCAGAAATTTCTTTTAACTCCTTGAGCAAAGTTATCACTTCCTTAAAGCTTGTTCTTTCGGATGTTGAAAGTTGAGTAAGTTGCGGACTCAAATTTTCATACAATTTAACAAATCTTGTGACTGCATCAAAAATTATATCAACCTTTTGATTCAAGGATGCATAATCTTGTTGAACAGTAGCAACTTCTTTTTGCATGTCTTCACGAAGTTCGTGAATCTACAAATTTACATCCTCCCTGACCTTCTTCACTTCTTGCACAAAAAGAACATGCCTTTCCTTTGTGACATTCTTCAAATTTTTCACATCACTGGTAAACATTGAAGTTTGAGATTTGATCCGAAGTTCATTATTTTGATCATTATAATCAACCTTCTCCAAAATTTGAGATTCATAATCAGTAATCATGCCAGAGACTTTGCTCACAACTCTGGCTTCGAGCATTTTCAACAGTGAATCAACCTCTAAACTAGAAACAGATGAACCACCCCCCAGATCAGCTTGAGATTGAATTATCGAATTCAACTTCTGATTCAAAATTTTAAACTGCTTCATGGTCATCAGCATATGATCTGGAAACTGTTCTTCTTCTTCATGAAATTCCAATTCTTCAAAGGTACCTCCAAACCCCTCTGTATCAGTTTCTGTCTCCATAAAAATGGGTTCTTGAACATTCAAAGTTGGTTTGGGTGTATCAGTGGATTGAGAAGAAAAAATTGAAGTGAATGGTTGATTGATAATGTGTTCGAATGTAGGAGAATCAGTGGTTGAAGTAGTTGGAATTGTGGATTGTGACAACGAAACAATGCTTTCAAATGGAGCAGAAGTAGATTTACCTTGATCTTCATTCTTCGCATCTCCATCACCCATATTGACATTTGCATCCGTATCAGATACGTGTGCAGGGATGCCTGAAGTTCGTACCTCCTCAGAAACTGATTTGGCAACCGAATCTTCGGGTGGTATGATGATTGTCTGCTCAGGAGTTATCTCTGGGGTTTCTGGAATTCGTTCCTCATCATTTTCTGTTGACTCAGTAGAAATTACAAGTTTTCGAGTCTTCTTCTTCTTCTTCTTTGATAATTGTTTTGCCATATCCTCAGCCCTTCGTTTCTTAGACACCGGAGAAATAGGTACTGGCACTTCTCTAATCAAAACACCTTGATGAGTGATTTGAGGTTTTCGAATCACTTTATGGATAGGAGACTTGCGTTTATGGGTTGACTTCATTTTGATTCTTCGAAACATACCAGTCTTCGAAGGAATGACTACATTCTCTTGTGTTTCTTCAATAATGGGCTCAATCACTTGCGTTTCATCAACAGATATCTCAACTGTTTCAGGCTTCTTCTTGGGAGATTTCGAAGATTTGATCTCTGTCTCTAGCTTTTTCGTCTTCTTGGATTTCTTATCATCTCTTCCCAATAATATTCCAGTTTCGATTGTATAATCAATAGTCTTCAAATATGCCACCAAAACAGAATTCGAAGGATCAACTCTTTTAAGCATTGCATCAGGAATACGAGCAACTGATGGAAAAACTCTCGCACTATCTGTGATATCCTTCGGATAGTGGTACGATTGGTAAATGGCTCTTTCTTCATCATTGGGAACCAAAATCCCTTCCTTTTCATAAAAGTATTGCAAAATTAGGCTCCAGTACCTTGCACACGAAATACCATGAATAGCATTCGTATGTTCTACACCCTTTTGGAATTCCTTCCATAATTGTGTAGAATAATCCACTTGAAGATCATAGTAGATTCCAACAACCATTGCATAAACTTTCATTCTTCCTTTATCAAGACCAACTGTTCTCCCAGTTAAACATCGTAGAAAGATTCCAAATAAGAAATTCCATAGTCGTGGAAGACCAGATTTCTTAAAATCACTTATCTTAGACAATGGAGGCTGATATCCCATCTCATTAAACATGTTAACGATTTGGGGGAATGTGAAAGCAACATATGGAGATGTATTCGGAATATCAAGAATTTGACAGAAGAGTTTATTGGATAGCCTGACCTTTTTGTCGTTCACCAGATGAAAAGTAATCGTATCAGAAGCCTTGTTATATGTAGCAGTAGATCCTGCTTGAGACAGCCATGACATTGGAACAGAAAATGAACTGAACATCGCCTTTGACAACACAGAGTTCTTCAAAGCAACGATGAGCATCTTTAGGTCTTCCGGATATTGAGAAACATCACCCTCCAAGTTTTTGTTGGTTGAATCTTCATTATTGGTAATGAAGAGGCATCTTCAGTGGTATGAGAATCAACATGAGCAGAAGTCGCCATTGTTAGGGTTTGAAGATTTTGATGATCAGAGAATTTTGGGTAATTTTGCTTTTTGATCGCGTAAACGAATAATGAACCCTTGAATCCCCTTTTATATGTAACCCAGAAGTTTGAATTTGAAGCGGGATAGGTATTTAATGATATCCGACGTGGCACCTTGAAAATCGGACCATTACTGCATAAAAGTAGCCATGCGTCAAAAAGTAGCTGTCACATCGCCTTGAAAAACGGACAGAATACCATACGTCATTTATAAACAGCCTGTCTTGTAATCCCCAAGAATATTGTAACCGTCAGAACCCTTCGAATGGAAGCAAGGCTCTTTCACTTTTGGGATGAAAAGCGAAGTCATATGCCAGATATTCGAAATCATCAGCCTGAGTTGGTATTACTCAAAACCTCAAGGATTTCGTGAGTGCAGTGTTCCAAAGAATGTAGACGAGAAACAAAGATTAGAAAATTTTGGGATATTGTGATTGCAAACAATTGACACAAAAGCAGATGAAATCCCGGGCAAAGATTACTTCATTAATCATTAAGAGAAATGATCAATAGCTTATGTGGTTTCCCGTGAATTACAATCGAATACTTGTTGATAAGTATCAAAGGGCTTCTTTTATAATGCTTCGTGGGTAGGGAAAAAATTTCGTTACATATCAACCTAAACATAAGGTGATAAATTGTAACAGAAATTACTTGTTTAACCAGTGTAGTCATTGACAAGTATGTTTTGAAAAATTTTAAGTGACTTGGATTTTCAAATGAAACTCACACGGAAATAATATTCATGAAAAAAAATTTGTTCTGGATCTTGTTGGGTAACAAACATCATGGGTTTCGAATGTTTGATCAAGACCACTTATTCAAAATGAATATGATTTGGAGTTTCGAATTTTGGTACTGAAACAAAAGTTTCGTGAAAATCTGGAACATTGTTCCCCGTCAATGCCTTAAAAGTGTAGTGAAAATTGGGTTTCACTTTCATCACGGTCTCATGATGTCGGATCATAAACACAGATTTTGATATGTCTAAGTCTCGATGGGTTTGATCAGAGACCTCTCAGACATATGTCTTCGTGTGTGATCGTGTAAGAACTTTATGGATGAAAAAGATTGATGTAAGACATGAAAAGTACCTCTGTTATGTTTGGACCAAACAGTAAACTCTTAACTCATTTTGAGAAGAGTCAGGTAGCTCAAAGACTAATGTGAATATAAGCCTGATTGGGAAGAAATTTTCGAATGACAAATTTCATTAAGGCTTTCGTACACACACATTGAGTCAATTGAGGCTTTTGGACAACATGCAGCAGCATGCTTTTAGGGACAACTTAACTAGTTCAAATGATGAAAAATTTATCGATTCATATGAAAAAATGTACCTGACCCTAGAACTGCAAGCATAATCCATCCTGTGTCTTCAAGATTGTCTGTAACAAAATACTAAAAAGAAATAATAATCAAAATATTTTTGTTGTTTTGAATTTTTGAAAATAAAGACAGAACAAACGAAAATCTTTTTGGATTTTTGAATTTTCGAAAATTAAATGACAAAACAAACGAAAATCTTTTTGGATTTTTGAATTTTCGAAAATTAAATGACAAAACAAACGAAAATATTTTTGGATTTTTGAATTTTCGAAAATTAAATGACAAAACAAACGAAAATCTTTTTGGATTTTTGAATTTTCGAAAATTAAATGACAAAACAAACGAAAATCTTTTTTGGATTTTTGAATTTTCGAAAATTAAATAGTACTTGTTGCAAATATGCGAAATTTTATCATCCTCTTATAAGTAACAAATGTACGAATTCGAAGGGGTCGAAGCGTTGACTATGAACAGTAACCTCTGAATCAACCCTTAAAATAAGTGATAAATTTACGAATTCGAAGGGGTCGAAGCGTTGACTATGAACAGTAACCTCTGAATGCTGACGGATATTGCTTTGTCTTTCATTTAGCGCCTCTGAATCAGTCCTTATCATGCATCATTCTTCTTTTTCGCATGGAACATAATTTCCATCGATCATTCCAAGTCCCTCTATAATTCTCACAAGGGATTTTTCATCTAAAGGTTTTGTGAAAATATCAGCTAACTGATCAGTTGTTTTCACGAAATGTACTTCAATATTCCCCTCCTCCACGTGATCCTTGATGAAATGATAACGAAGTGTTATATGTTTAGTCTTCGAATGCTGCACAGGATTATGACAAATTCTTATTGCACTTTGAGAATCACAATATAGTGGAATCTTTTTCATATTAATTGCATAATCACGCAATTGACTTTGAATCCATATAATTTGTGAAGTGCAAGCAGCAACAGCCACATATTCTGCTTCAGCTGTTGATATTGAGACACATGTTTGCTTTTTCGACTGCCAGCTCACCAATTTGCCATCGAGAAATTGACATCCACCACTTGTGCTTTTTTGATCAAGATTACAACCACCCAGGTCTGCATCCGAATATGCTTGTACAAAGAACCCAGTGTTCGAAGGATACCACAATCCTAACGAAATTGTTCCTTTAAGATAACGAAATATATTCTTCACAACAGTGAGATGTGGTTCTCGTGGATTTGACTGATACCTAGCACAATTACACATAGAAAACATGATATCAGGTCTACTTGCTGTAAGATAAAGTAATGAACCAATCATGCTCCTGTAAAGAGTTAGGTCAACTACAGGTTTATCTAACGAAGGTGTCAACTTTATGCCAGTTGCCATTGGAACTCGTAACTTCGTGCTATTCGTCAATCCAAACTTTTCCAACAGATTCTTCGTATATTTTTCTTGATTAATAAAAATTCCTTCTCTGTTTTGACAAATATTCAAACCAAGAAAATTATTGATTTTTCCCATCATGCTCATTTCGAACTTACTTTTCATCAAATCTTCGAATTCTCTAGATAAAGCAGGGTCAGTTGAGCCAAAAATAATATCATCAACATAAATTTGAACAAGCATTAGATGATTCCCAACTAACTTTCGAAATAATGTGGGATCAACAGATCCTTGTTTAAATTTAGATTGTTTCAAAAATGAAGTCAGAGTTGCATACCATGCTCGTGGTGCTTGTTTCAAACCATAAACTGCCTTATCTAAAATATAAACATGATTTGGAAATTCTTCGTTAATAAAACCTGGGGGCTGTTCCACGTAAACAGTTTCTTCAAGATCTCCATTTAGAAATGCACACTTCACGTCCATTTGATAAACATCAAAATCTTTGTGAGCTGCATAAGCCAGAAATATACGAACCGCCTCGAGTCTTGCGACAGGGGCAAAAGTTTCTTCATAGTCGATTCCTTCTTGTTGTGAATATCCTTTAACAACAAGTCTGGCTTTGTTTCGAACAATATTTCCATCTTTGTCGGTTTTATTTTTGAAAATCCATTTTAACCCGACAATCGAAACATTTTCATGTTTAGGAATTAATCTCCAAACCTTGTTTCATTCAAATTCAGACAATTCAGATTGCATTGCAACAACCCAATCTGAGTGTTCCATTGCAATCTTAACTGTTTTTGGTTCAATTTTAGAGATGAAAACATTGAACATGCAAAATTCTTGATGAGTATTCAATACCTCATTCTTTGCACGAATTTGAGCTCTTGTTAAAACTCTCTCTTGTGGATTCCCAATTACTTGATCCTTCGGATGATCTCTTGTCCACTTTTCCATTGGCGGATATGCTGGATCAAATTCCAAAGGTGCATCTTCGTATATATCTTCATTCTCTGAACCTGCAATCGAACAAACATCATCAAAATCATTATTAATCTCAATGTTTTCTAAATGCTCCCCCTCAACATTATGCTCCCCCTCAACATCAGCATTCATTCTTTCATTCTCCCCCTCGAAAGAATGCTCTCCCTTAACTATAGTATTCGAATCCAATTGCTCCCCCTCCACTGGATTATTTTGCATACTTTCGCCTTTCTCTGGAGAAGTTGATGTCGAATAATCATTAAGCTTTGTTAGTTCAGAGAGATGATTATCATTTGCTTTTATTTCAGCATCAACAGCATGATCTGAAATTTCAAAAATTAAATCATAATCAATATCTAATGTTTGTGAGGATTCAGATTCATCTTGTATGTCTTTCAGAATAGGATGATTTTCAAACTGTGAGGAAGTTTGTTTAATGTAGTAATCATCAAATGTAAGATTAAAAGTTTCTTCAACTTTTCATGTTCGTTTGTTCAGCACACGATATGCGACTGAATTATACGAATATCCCAAGAAAATCCCTTCATCTGCTTTAGCTTGAAATTTCGTAAGATTATCCTTGAGATTCATAATGAAGCATCTGCATCCAAAAACATGAAAAAATTTGACGTTAGGTTTTCGATTGTTGAGAATTTCATATGGAGTTATGTTAAAACGACGATGAATGAAAGATCTGTTTTGAGTGAAACATGCGGTGGATACTGCTTCAGCCCAAAGGTATTGTGGAAGATCCGCATATGTCAACATAGTCCTTGCCGCTTCGCATAGAGACCTATTTCTTCGTTCAACAACACCATTTTGTTGTGGTGTGTATGGAGATGAAAAGTTATGCGAAATTCCTTTGTTCACCAAAAATGAATCAAGAACATTGTTCTTAAATTCATTTCCATCATCACTCTTAATTTTTCGAACAGTTTTCTTCAATGTTGTTTCCATCTTTTTGATAAAGTCAATCATGATTTGTGCAACTTCAGATTTAAGCCTGAGAAAATAAACCCACGTAAATCTGGAAAAATCATCAACAATCACTAAAATGTACCTTTTCTTGTTGAGAGTTGAAACAGTTGAAGGACCACACAAATCAATATGTAAGAGTTCCAAAGGTGCAACTATTTTCGAATCAATCGTAATTGGATGACCTTGTTTATGTTGCTTGCCAACTTGACAAGCTGCACATAAAGAATCATTGTCAAATTTAAGTACAGGTAAACCTCTTACCAGATCTTGTACCACAAGTTTATTGATGTTTTGAAATTGAGATGAGAAAGTCTTCGATGCCAAAGCCAACTTAAGTCTGATGTTGCTTTCGAAAGAAGACATATAGCAGGTTTCCCTACTATCGGATTGATATCCAAAGTGAACATGTCACCTTTCCTTTTGGATTTCAGTAACACCTCTTTTGTGTTGACATTCGAAATAATACTTCCTTCTTCGTTAAAAAGAACTTGATTGCCAGTGCCCACAACAAGTTGAGAAACACTTATCAAGTTATGTTGAAGACCTTCAACATACGACACACGATTCACTGTGAATTGTCCATTCGTGATTTTCCCATATCCTTTGACTTGACATTTTTGATTGTTCCCAAACTTCACTACTCCAGCATTTTTGAGACTTCGAAAATCACGTAAATTCTCCTTCTTCCCAGTCATGTGACGAGAGCAACCACTATCGATGTACCACTTGTTATCATATTGCTCGTCACATAGTACCTACATTCAATGGAAAAATTTAGGTACCCAAGTCTTTTTGGGTCCTTGGAAATTAGATTTCAATATCGAATGCAATGAAGAACTTTTAACCCAATCACAAACTTTTCTTTTGAGACTATCAATTAAGTTTACATATTCATTTAAAGGAACCGAAACATAAGTTTTTGATGGTTTCGAATGTTCACTGACATTACCCTTCGAATTCTGAGTTTGTGAATGATCATTCTTTGCTTTTATTACTGGTTTCCAAGCTTTGACTGAAATGTTCGAATCCTTAGAAGATGAACTGCCATTCGATGAAGTATTCACATACTTCTCATATGCTTCGTGAATTTGCTCCTTTGAAAATGTATTCGATTGATACATCTTTCCTTTGCCTTCAAGCCAATGATCAATGTTCTTCCTTGAAGTCATTCCTTTTTCTCGTGAAATTTTCATAGTTTCTTTCTTCGTTTGATTTGGAAAATTTGGCTTTTTAGGAACAAAATTAACTTTTGGATTTGTTATAAAAGATTTAGCATATGATGTATCAACTGTTGATTTAAAATGTTGACGTTGAAAGAATTTTTGATTTGGATTTGAGTTATTTGAAAATTTTCTTGGAATATTAGTTTCTGAAACTTTCGAAAACCTTGGTTGTTTATTCACTTTAGACTTTGAATGATTTGATTGAGATGAATTTTGAGGTTTTGTTGAAAAAGATGAATTTTTAGCTTTGAAAACATTTTTGGGTGATTGTGATTCAGACACCTTTTGAGACTCAACATTTTGCCAAAATATTTTCTTTCTTGCTTGTCTTTTTGAAATGTTGTTTTCCTTCGAAAATTTGTCAATTTGATCTTTGAATTCCTTGGAGTTTAATTTGACAACTTTTTCACATTCCTTTTCAACTTGTTTTGAATTCTCTTTTTCAATTTTTGATTTTTCAACCCATTTTCTTTGTGGTTTTTGACGTTGGAAAACATACGAATTCTTTGTTAAGTTGTTTTCAGCCGTGCTTTGATTTGCGAAAAAACCTTCATCAGTTGTTTTTGAATTATCCTCTTCAACTAACTTCTTTAATTCTGGTTTAATTTTCTCAACATTTCCAGTAGTTACGAAAACTTGATTTGGAAAAATGACATCATCTGTACACTTGAAATTTGGATAAACCACTGTATTCATTTCAAGATAGTGTTCACCTTTTTCATTCATCACTTGTTCGAACTTTTGTGTATCACCATACACCTGATCAACCACTATTCGTGGATTTTCTTCTTCCTTTGAAGATTTCTTTTCTTTCGAAATTTTCTCTTCATCTTCATCATCACTATCATCAGTTTGACTGTCTTTGAGATCCACGAAGTTCATATCACTAACTTTCGAAGTTCAGGGTATATCGGTTTCATTTTCAACCATCAAATCCTTAACTTTTTCTTTCCCTTTAGATGTTGATGCAACATTAATAACAGACAACTGAGAACAATCAACATCTTCAAGTTCACTAATTTCACTAATATTGTCAGAATTATCTTCAATATCAGCAAAATTAGATTGAGAATCAGATGTTGAATTCTCAGTCTTTTTCAAAATTTGAATTTGTTCAGATTTAGTCAAAGTATCATTCACGATGTTAACTAATTCTTTTGCATCAAGATATTCATCAATTTTGACAATTCCATATTTATATCTATCATCAGGAACTTTGTCAAAATCAGCTATTATTTGCTCACAATCATACGAAATATTGTCTACCTTAGCTCTTTCGAATGCTAGAAGAGGTAGTAATTTTCTATGTTGCTCTTTACTTATGTCACTTGAATGATGTAAATCAGTTAATTTGCCATAAAGTCTTTTCGTAGAGTTACAGTAAATGTTTCTTTGTGCTAGCAAAAGTTTGACTTCACTCGTTAAAGTATCTCTGTTGAAAAATGTTTTTATATGTGATCATCACTAAAATAAGACGAATTGGTTTTATATTATCTAACAAATATTATCAGTTATTTCAGGTTGCGTGGATTCGTGCTTAATTATGAAATAGAAAAATATGCAAAAGACGAAATACGCAAAGACGGAAAAATAGACGCAGTATTTGGTCGTTTGAAGACAAAACAAATCAACACTAAAATTGTCAAGAATTTAAAAACCTCAAGGGTCAAAAATGGAAATTCAATTCACAATTGGATATATATATATATATATATATATATATATATATATATATATATATATATATATATATATATATATATATACAATATATACAATATACATACATATATATATATATACAATATAATATATATACATATATATATATATATATATATATATATATATATATATATATATATATATTGTATATATATGTATGTATATTGTATATATTGTATATATATATATATATATATATATATATATATATATATATATATATATATATATATATATATATATATATATATATATATATATATATATATTGGAAAGAAATCTTCACAAAAGCAAAAGTACCAAACATCATGTGTGCTTCCAACCTTTACAATCAATCACTTCATTACTTTTCCTTAAACAAACAAGAGTTGCTTGATTCCATTGCATATATATAGATGCATGTTTACATGAGTTTTTGTGTGTGTTTTGTGTTTCCTTGTAATATATCTCCTATTACTCTCTCATCTCCAGAAGAATAAACACACAGACAACCTCAAAATACTCTCCAAACACCCTCCAAATACCCTCCTTAAACCTCCTCCAAAAACCCTTTCAAATCACCACAACCATCATCACCTTGCTGTTTTTCGACATCAGAATTTGTAAGTTAAAACAAAAATCACCGAGCACAACTCAACAAGATAATACGGGAGAGATTTTCACCGCAAATTATTCAGGACCTTACCTACATCCAGGAATTTTCCTCGATTTTTTTGACCACTGCAAACCCCAGAGAGACGCGAGAGAGAATTGGCTATCCAGAGAGATTTACTACGAAAATCTATATTCATAACCACCCAAAGCTCTTTCAACATCACCCTCTTTGTTACCTTATACCACCAAAACTACAACCTTATTCCACCTTCTACCACCCTCTAAATACAACTTCAACCTCATCAAATCACCTTAAAAAACCCCATACCCACATACTTAAAAAACATTACGCGTGTATTTTGTATCGTTTTGTAAACAATTCATTGTTACATAAAAAGAACTTATTGTTACTTACCGGATTGAACTTTGAACAAATAGAGACACAGTGTATTAAGATCCAGTCCAATTCTAAACCAGTTCAGTCAATTTATTGACGAACCGACTTTATATATATTTATATATTTATATATTTTATTACAGCTTTACGTCATTTAAATACTGTCATTTATTTCATTTATAGCTTTCAGTCATTTATAGCTTTCCAGTTTATATTTATTCCGCACTTCTTATTTTTTTTCCGCATCTTATCTCCTTAAATATATATATCTGTCACCCAGTAACTGGTATCCGAGCCTTTATTCGTGGTAATCAGATCGTATATTTTCAACAATTGGTATCAGAGCTTGTGTGATTTACCTTGAAATTTTTGTCGAAAACTTTTGGTTAGCGTTTATAAACCTTCCATGAGCTTTTCTTTAAAAATTTCATTTTAATATCACTTGTTCAAAATCCTTAAAAAAAAAATTAAAAATTTAAAAAAATTTTAAAAAAAAAATCTTAAACAAAAAAAATTCAGAGCTTGTGTGATTTACTTTGAAATTTTTGTCGAAAACTTTTGGTTAGCGTTTATAAAACCTTCCATAAGCTTTTCTTTAAAAATTTCATTTTAATATCACTTGTTCAAAATCCTTTCAAAACAAAAAAAAATGTCTTCTGTTAATTACTCCAACATGAACTCTGTTTCTATTGCTAACAGCTTGGGATCTGGTTCACGGGCACCCATACTTATTCCTGAAGAGTATAATTCGTGGGTTGGCCGTATGAATCTTCATCTTAACACCATAAGTGAAGATGTATGGAATTGTGTAGAAGGAACATATGTTACTCCAGAAAATATGGCTACTCTTGCTACAAATCAAGCCACTCAAGCTGAAATCAGAAGAAAGTTGGAACTCCAAGCCAAAAAGGAACTTGTGTCTGGAATACCTCACAGTATTCTAAGTCAAATGGATGACATTATACTGTTGACCGCAAATCAAATCTGGGAAAATTTAAAAAATCGTTTTTGTGGAAATAAAAGAATTATCGGAAACAAAAGAACATCTGTTTTGAATGAATTCGATAATTTCAAAATGCTTTCATCAGAAACCATCCATGATGCTCATGATAGGTTCAATTTTATTATGGTTAAAATGAACAATTTGGGTATCAAAAAGACACAACACGAGATAAATCTCAAGTTTTTAAACAATCTTTTCGAAAGCTGGAAAATGGTTAAACTCATTATTCAGGGAAATCCAGCTATTCATACTGAAACTTTATACAATTTGTATGGAGAACTTCAATCGTATGAATCCTCGATTGACCCACCAACCACTACAGCTTTTGGAGGACCACTTGCTCTTGTTTCCACATCTTCTCAAAACCAATCACCCTTTAATGATCAAAACTTCAATCATTTTAATCAGTCTACATCTTTTCAAAACCAAGCCTTTTTGAATAATTCTTTTGATCAATCTAATTTGAATGATGAAGCAGACTATCAACAATTGTGTGCATTGGTTACAAACACAAATCTCCAAAGATTTCTCCCAAATCATGGTCAATCAAATTTTAGACCAAATTTTCAAAACAGACCATCTTTTGGACAAAATAATTCAGGGTTTCAACCAAGACCTCCATCTGTTCAAAACAACTCAGGTTTTCAACCAAGACCTTATTTTGGACAAAATTCTCAAAGACCTTCCTTCCATAACAACTCAAATCAAGGTCTTCAAAACCAGGGATTACAAAACAATCCCAACTCAGGTCATCATAACAATAATCCAAACAACAGTTTTCAGAACATAGGTTTCCAAAATCAAGGTTACAACAATCAAAACAATGGTTTTCAAAACAACCAAAATTTTGGATTCCAACAGAACCATTCTCAACCTCCCCAACAAATCCAAACTCAAGTACCTGAAAGACTTCCGATTAAAAGTCAAAAGGATGACAGTGATGAAGAAGTGATCATTTGTCACAACTGCAAAGGAACAAATCACTATGCCAGAGAATGCCGAGCCAAAAACAAAAACAAAGTCAAAGACTCAGCATACTATGCTCAAAAAGCCGATGAATTGAAGAAACAGGAAAACCAAGAAAAGCAAAGAGCATTAATGGCAATCCATGAACCAAACGTGGAATACTGGCCAACTTCTGATGACGAAGCTGACAATGAACCAACACAATCAAACTTCTGCTTTGTAGTTGGTACACCTTCAAGAGCTCCAAATGTCATAGAACAGGTATGGTCTATGATCACTGAACTTGGTTTTTCAAAAACAATTTTTGAGTCCCACATAACCAAGATTGAGAAAAGTCTAGAAGCTGATCTCAAAACATATCATGACACAATGGTCAATTCCGATATTTGCAAATCTGAGTTACAAACCTTGCAACTCAAATTTGGAGAATCAACCAGAATAAAGAACAAATTGGAAAGAGACGTTGAAAGAAAATCAGAAGATTATAATCACGTCTTGGAACAATTAAATCAGACCCTAATTCAGAAAAAGGATTTGGAACTAATAAGTCAGTCAGTCATTTCTTCTGAAACAAAAGATGTTTTAAAAAAGGAAGTCCTTCAGTTGAAACAAAACTTTCAAGAATCAACTGAAAAATACAAAACTTTAAATGAAAAACTGACTGATTCTTTAAACCAAACCAATTTTCTTGAATCTGAAAACAAAAGATTGATATGGAATATGAATTCTATCAAAATTGCTAGAAAACTAAGTGATGATGTTTTCACCAAAGCAAACACCTTAGGAACTGGCAAAATTGATACGAATTATAGACCAGGAATTGGAAGAGAATCCTTTGAAAATGAACTAGCTAAACAAGAAAACATGACAATTTGTGAAAACTCTGAATCCACTCTTCCAGATCTTTTCACATCTGCTAATGAGGAAGATTCAGATGACGAAACAGTTATCAACTGTAGCCCAGATGACACTGCTTTCACTGTTTCCAAAAAGTCTATCAAAAGAGTTGTAAAATCTGAAACAAACTCTGCTAGTTCTTCAACAAACCAAATCAAACATACCAATGAAGCAACCATAACCCCACTTAACAAACCAAAGGCTTTTGAAAACAAACCAAAGAAACCTGTTAAACCATACGTCATACCTCAAAAACAGGTTTCCAAACAAAAACCAAAACCTTTTCAAAAACCTTTTGAAAACCGCTTTCAAGAGATCACCTTTAAAAATTCAAGGAACTTTCAAAAACGACCAAATCAGAAAGTTTCAAAACATCATCTTCAAAAAGTCTTTCATAACCGCCAATCACATCCCAGATATGAAGAGAACTTTTCAAAAAAAAATTCACATCTAGGATATCATTCACCAAATCACAGATTTTATCAACCAACGAATTTTCAGAAACAAATCACTTTTTGGGAAAATTTGATAAATAAAATCAAACCTCAACCATTCCATCCTTATAAACCAAACTCTAATAGCAATATGAAGTCAAATGCTACAAGAAGTTCAGTAAACAAAAAACCCAAAATAAAAACAACTAACAAACCATGACCCATTCAGATTTGGGTACCTAAATCTTCTGTCTAAATTGCAGGTATCTAATGCTGGAGAACCCAAGGATGATACATGGTATATTGATAGTGGATGCTCCAAGCATATGACAGGAAACCGAAACTACCTTCGTGACTTCAAACCCACCCAAACCAATCAAGACGTTACCTTCGGCAACAACATGACAGCAAAAATCAAGGGTTATGGAAACATAACAAATGGTAACTTCACCATAAAGAAAGTTGCCTATGTCGATGACCTGAAACACAACCTCATCAGTGTTTCTCAACTGTGTGATAACAATCCTGAAGTCCTATTCACCAAACAAAGAAGCTTGATCATGGACGCCAAAACCAAAGAAATCATTGTTGATTCTTACCGTGCCGGAAATATGTATCCACTTGACATGGATCTTATCTATGGTAAACCCGATATATGTCTGCTATCAAAAGCCCCAGCAGATATTAGTTGGTTATGGCACCGCCGCCTTTCCCATCTAAACTTTGGGTACATCAACAAACTGATCGGCGATGATCTTGTTAGAGGACTGCCACTTCTGAAGCTTGATAATGAAACTCTGTGTGCTGCATGTGAAAAGGGAAAACTTTCCAAATCCACTCACAAAAGCATCTCAGAATCTAGTGTATCCGAACCACTAGAATTGCTGCACATAGACCTTTGTGGCCCTGCCAAAACCCAAACCATACAAGGGAAAAAGTACATTCTTGTTGTCGTTGATGGCTTCTCGCGCTTTACTTGGGTCTTCTTCTTAAGACTAAAATCAGAAGCACCTGAAGAGATGATCAACTTCATAAAACAAATCGAACTGAAGCTCAAACGACCTGTTCGAAGAATCCGAAGTGATAATGGTTTAGAGTTCAAAAACAAGACTCTAGATTCATTTCTCAAAGACAAAGGAATTGAACATAACTTCTCAGCCCCATACACTCCACAACAGAACGGAGTTGTCGAAAGAAGGAACAGAACTCTATGTGAAGCTGCAAGATCAATGCTTATCTTCGCTGATCTGCCACAATACTTCTGGGCAGAAGCAATAGCCACAGCTTGCTACACTCAAAATCGTTCCTTAATCCATAAACATCTTCATAAAACACTATATGAAGTCATTAACAACCGAAAACCAAACATCAAATTTTTCCATATTTTTGGTTGTCGATGCTTCATAAAGAACAATAAAGACCACCTCTCAAAATTTGAATCAAGGTCGGACGAAGGAATTTTCCTTGGTTACTCATTTTCTTCAGCTGCTTATCGAGTACTGAACAAACGTACCAGAGTAATTGAAGAAAGTACCGATGTTCATTTCGATGAATTTTATGTCAGGAAATTGGATCGTGAACATTTTGGTTCAAAAATGATCGATAATATTTTTCAAAATCCAATTCAACAAACACCTTCTCCTGACAGAGATATTGAAATTGATCTTGATTTACTTTTTGAACAACCCAAAACCGCTTACAATTCTGAACTTCTAACTACTTCTATTGATTCTACAGGAACAACCACTGAAGGAACTCCACAAACAAACCAAAATGATGCAGATCAATTCGAGGGGGAACCACCTACACATACTTCTTCATTGGAACAAACACCAAATCCTCCTTTAAATACCCCATCCCCAAATATCCAAAACAATCCCGATGCATCATTTATGAGGAAACCTTCAAACCTATTCCAAGATGAAACTCCCGGAGAAGAACAATGGGATACTGAAATTCCAATTATTATAGCGGAAGAGAATCGCTTAATAAAATGGACCAGAAACCACCCAACTGACCAAATCATCGGAGATCCAAACTCAGGCATCCAAACTAGAGCCGCAACTTCTAATGATTGTTTATTTGGAGCCTTCTTATCCATGACTGAACCCAAAACCATACATTCTGCTCTTAAAGATCCAGACTGGGTAAAAGCTATGCAAGAAGAGCTAGAAGAATTTGAAAGAAATGACGTATGGAATCTTGTCCCTACCCCACCCGATGTTTCTTTTATAGGTTCAAGATGGGTATTCAGAAACAAAACTGACGATCAAGGAATCGTTTGTCGAAACAAGGCACGTCTCGTAGTCAAAGGATACTCACAACAAGAAGGAATCGACTACGATGAAACATATGCTCCAGTTGCCAGAATTGAAGCAATTCACATCTTTCTTGCATATGCTGCACATAAGAACTTCAAAGTATTCCAAATGGATGTTAAATGTGCATTCCTACATGGAGAGTTAGATCGCGATGTATACATCCAACAACCACCAGGTTTCGAAGATCCCAAATTTCCTGATCACAGCTTCAAATTGCAGAAAGCTGTCTATGGCTTGAAACAAGCACCCCGAGCCTGGTATGCCACATTGACAACCTTTCTCAAAGAATCAGGTTTTAAAAGAGGTTCAATCGATCAAACCCTCTTTCGTAAAATCTATAATAAACATCTTTTAATCGTACAAATATATGTTGATGACATTATTTTCGGTTCTACTGATGAATCTTTGAGTATTAAGTTTGCAGATCTAATGAAGAGCAAATTTGAAATGAGCATGATTGGGGAGATGACTACTTTTCTCGGACTTCAAATCAAACAGTCAACTGATGGCATTTTCATCAACCAAGAGAATTATGTCAAAAACCTACTCACTCGCTTTTCAATGGACAAATCCAATACCGCAAAAACCCCAATGGCTTTTGGATACAAAATCGATGCAGACTTAAATGGCAAACCTGTTGATCAGAAAAGATATCGTGGAATGATCGGATCACTCTTATACCTCACTACCAGCAGACCTGACATCATGTTTTCTACATGTGTCTGTGCCAGATACCAAGCAAATCCTATGGAATCCCATGTAGTTGCTGTGAAACGCATCTTCAAATACCTAAAAGGCACTCCCAAACTTGGCCTTTGGTATCCAGCTAAATCCGATTTTCAGCTGAACGCTTTCACCGACTCAGACTATGGAGGATGCAAGTTAGATAGAAAGAGTACATCTGGTAGCTGTCAATTCCTAGGAGGTAGACTAGTGAGTTGGACTTCAAAGAAACAGACTTGTGTATCCACATCAACAGCAGAAGCTGAATACGTCGCTGCCGCCAGCTGTTCTTCGCAAGTCATATGGATGCAAACTCAACTGCGAGACTATGGCTTCAAAATTTCACAAATTCCCATATTTTGTGACTCAACTAGTGCAATTGCCATTTCTCACAATCCCGTTCACCATTCCATGACAAAGCACATCGACATTCGATATCATTTCATCAAAGACAACATTCAAAAGGGTCATATCGAATTGCACTTCATCAACACCGAAGATCAAATTGCCGATGTCTTCACTAAGGCTCTCGATGAAACAAAGTTTCAATACTTCCTAGGCCGTCTAGGAATGTTAAATCCAGATAACATCCATCCTTAAACTTTTACTTTTTGTTTGTACAAAAATGTGTTTACTTTCATTCAAAAGGAAAATTCAAAAACAATTGAAAATTGCTTTCCTTTCAAAAATACCAAAAACATTCAAATAACCAATATTTCCAAAAACATTCAGAAAAACAAATCTTCAAAAAAAAATTAATAAAAGACTTGCCATAATAAGCTTTTATAGAACCTTGTGATTAATCTTCTCTTGACTTAATTTTCAGATGCTTATGCTCGATGAAGATTTTAAGTCATATTGATTCTCAATTGGAGTGAAGGTTCAAATATCCTACTTTTCATAATGTATATAACTTTATTTCCTTCGATTTTATTTCATTATTGATGATTTTAAACAATCAAGGGACATAAGGTTAGGAGGTTCAGATGAAAACAAAAACCCATGTGAGAATTTGTGCCTCGTCGATCTAAATCATTGTGGAAATCATTTCTTGTGAGCTTAGGTGTGTCACTATTGCTTATAAGGTATACCCAATTATACCTTGTCACGGTCTCATTTTTGCTTAGATATCAAAATGACCAGGGACGATACATTCATTTCTTACATACTAGACAAACTGTCTTTTATGCCACCTATCCCTACCTAGATAAAAGCCAACCAAAAATGAAGACTTGCGATCCCATGATCCATCAAGCAAACAACGACATATCCTTACAAGAAAACCAAAGGAAAAACAAATATCTATCAACATCCAATCCTCAAAGACAAATCAACAAGAAAACAAATGGATTCAATAAAGATATACCAAACAAAACAAAAAAAATATATTCTATATTTGGTATTTTCAAACAAACTTTCAACCAAATGGTTATTTCAAAACAAAAATCATAAAATCCCGCGATTTGTTTTAACCATTTTTCACAAAAGAAGATATCTCAATCACTCAAGTCAAATACTCTTAAAAAGGTCTCAAATGTAGCAAATTCTCAATGCTAAAACAAAATATCTTTTTACAATAAATCGATATTGATCAACAAACAAGATATTATCAAAGAAGAAGCTGCAACAACAATGGATTTCCCGGGATACTGTAGCCTTCATCACTGAAGAATCTTAGTTGCAAACTGCACTATGAAAATTGCTAAACCCCTCTACATGTATTTCCCGACGGAGAGAGAGTGAACTTTAATGGCATGAATGAAGAAACCCGTTGAGTAATGCCGAAACTAGTCTTATGTGATTGATTATCTAATAATGAGACTAGGTGACTTTACAGGAAAAGCATAGCTGAACACCTCCAATATGAGTGTGAGTCGTCAGAGAGAGATATCACTCATTTTAGTGATCATTAACTTGTTCTGCTGCCAGAACAACCAAACACCCAAGTGAAGTGTGAGCTATACCTATGAGCGTTCATCTGAATCGACCTGTTAGACCACTTGTCGTCATTAATAATGCTATAAAATCTAAGGAAATTTCTTTAGATACATATATGACTACCCTTTGATAACCGAACCCGCGACTTTGATTCGGAAACAAATTTCTGAAAATCTTTTACATAAGATATGTTAAACCAAGTCACAAACTTTCAAAACGATTACAATGGTTTTATATATATCTTCTCATTGACAAAACTTTTATCCCAAATCTTCAAGATTAAAACTGTTAATGTGATTATATCTATCCTTATTTCATCAATGATCACATAGGGGGAAATTGTTGAAAAATGTTTTTATATGTGATCATCACTGAAATAAGACGAATTGGTTTTATATTATCTAACAAATATTATCAGTTATTTCAGGTTGCGTGGATTCGTGCTTAATTATGAAATAGAAAAATAGGCAAAAGACGAAATACGCAAAGACGGAAAAATAGACGCAATATTTGGTCGTTTGAAGACAAAACAAATCAACACTAAAATTGTCAAGAATTTAAAAACCTCAAGGGTCAAAAATGGAAATTCAATTCACAATTGGATATATATATATATATATATATATATATATATATATATATATATATATATATATATTATATAAATATATATGTATATATATTATATTGTATATATATATGTATGTATATTGTATATATTGTATATATATATATATATATATATATATATACATGAATCATGCATATATATATATATATATATATATATATATATATATTGGAAAGAAATCTTCACAAAAGCAAAAGTACCAAACATCATGTGTGCTTCCAACCTTTACAATCAATCACTTCATTACTTTTCCTTAAACAAACAAGAGTTGCTTGATTCCTTTGCATATATATAGATGCATGTTTACATGAGTTTTTGTGTGTGTTTTGTGTTTCCTTGTAATATATCTCCTATTACTCTCTCATCTCCAGAAGAATAAACACATAGCCAACCTCAAAATACTCTCCAAACACCCTCCAAATACCCTCCTTAAACCTCCTCCAAAAACCCTTTCAAATCACCACAACCATCATCACCTTGCTGTTTTTCGACATCAGAATTTGCAAGTTAAAACAAAAATCACCGAGCACAACTCAACAAGATAATACAGGAGAGATTTTCACCGCAAATTATTCAGGACCTTACCTACATCCAGGAATTTTCCTTGATTTTTTCACCACTGCAAACCCTAGAGAGACGCGATAGAGAATTGGCTATCTAGAGATATTTACTACGAAAATCTATATTCATAACCACCCAAAGCTCTTTCAACATCACCCTCTTTGTTACCTTATACCACCAAAACTACAACCTTATTCCACCTTCTACCACCCTCTAAATACCCACTTCAACCTCATCAAATCACCTTAAAAAACCCCATACCCACATACTTAAAAAACATTACCCGTGTATTTTGTATCGTTTTGTAAACAATTCATTGTTACATAAAAAGAACTTATTGTTACTTATCGGATTGAACTTTGAACAAATAGAGACACAGTCTATTAAGATCCAGTCCAATTCTAAACCAGTTCAGTCAATTTATTGACGAACCGACTTTATATATATTTATATATTTTATTACAGCTTTACGTCATTTAAATACTGTCATTTATTTCATTTATAGCTTTCAGTCATTTATAGCTTTCCAGTTTATATTTATTCCGCACTTCTTATTTTTTTTCCGCATCTTATCTCCTTAAATATATATATCTGTCACCCAGTAACTGGTATCCGAGCCTTTATTCGTGGTAATCAGATCGTATATTTTCAACAATGTCTATCACACATAATGTTTGTAATTTGTAATTCCAAACATTCAATTTTGCTTATTTTCAAGTCTAATCTCTTTTTGGTCTCTAACAACTCCATGGATAATTTGTTGGCCTCATTACTAGCAGACACAACAATTGAATCAAAATAAGTAACCGTCTCATCAAAAGATATTAGTTCAGAATCATAAGCATGAGTAGGAATATTAAAAGATTCGAGAAATTTACGTACCTTTGTTGTCATTGGAGATTTGTCTGCCGCTTTGGATACGAAGCATCGTCCTTTCACTTCGAATTCCTCATCATCTGAGTCCTCCTCCATTTTCGCATACAACGCTCCATGTGTCAGATTTCGCATTTCTTCATCGTCTGATCCAGATGACCAGATTTGATAAGTTCCATCTTCATCCTCATGTTCACCCTTTGCAACTAATGACAAACTCTTAGCTTTCGCACGAACCTCTTCCAGCTTCTCTGCATAATACGCCTCATCATTGACTTTATTCTTCCTCTCATCCTTCTTTCGAAGCATACAGTCATTTGCAAGATGATTCGCACCGTTGCAATAATGACAATCTATTCCAGCATCACCTTTCAACTTTTTCTCAATCTTTCCTTCAGACATTTTCGAATCTTTCTTCTCAACTTTCTTTTTCTCCTCATCAGCAGTTTTACTCACAACACTTCCTTTTCCCTCAGCAAGCTTAGTTTTCGGATTGAACGGCTTTTTGAAAAACTTCTTAACACGATTATAAAAGTAAAAAGTTATTGCCTCATCATCCGAATTCATGATGAATCCTTCTTCTTCCTCAGAATCACCATTTTCAGCTTCTTTCTCAGATATCTTTGATACTAGTGCCATTGGACCTCCCAAATTCAGCTTTGTTTTTTTCAGCAATTTTATTTACCTCAGTTTCGTGTGTTTTCAACCGATTGTACAAATCATTGAGAGTTGATGTATCAAAACTTTGCTGATTCTTCACCATCATACTTACGCTTCTCCATTCTTTTCGAAGACCCATCAAAAATATGAGATTGAATTCCATTGAAGTCCTGGTAATTCCATAGCGATTACAACGATAGATTAACTCGTTCAGTCGATCATAGTAGACTTCGATTGTTTCACCTTCTTTTTGTCTGAAATCTTTCAGCTCAACTAAACACTGTTTGACTGAATTGATTTTCGTCTTCTCACTTCCTTGAAACTTATCTTTCAGATTGTTCCAGACCTCCTTTGCAGTTGTACAACTCCTAATGTAATTGTACACAACTGGAGGTAAAGCACCTCGCAGTTCCCTCAAACACCTTTTCTCCAGTTTCTTCAGACAATCAGATTGATTATCAACACCAGAATTTGTTGTAGAAGATCTGATTGGTTGAACATTCACTGGAACATTGACATTTCTAGTGATACATGTCCATAATTCTTCATCAAGACCATTCAGTTAATCCTGCATATGATCAGCCCACTGATCATAGTATTCAGGGATTAGCATTGGAATTTTGGTTGATGAACCTAACAGATAAGAAAACGAGGTCATCGAATTGAGATTGAAACTCGCCATTGTTGTACGGAAGATGATTTTGAGAACTTTGAAAAGATTTGAGAATTTGAAAACAAACTAGATGAATCAAATCGAATTGATGAGAATAACACTCGATTCAACAATTCAAATGCATAATCGAATCACAGACTAAGATCTAGACAATTTTTCACTTTCAAAAAGTGCGGAAACTTTTGAATCAAAAAGTTGATTCAAAAACCTTTTGAACACCGTGAAAATCAGATCAGAGATATGATTCCTGCTCTGATACCAATTGATGAACCAATGAATCGAGTATTGAATTAATCAGAGTATGAATTCAAGTAAGAATGCGAGATTGAACACCGGATGTAAATATGATCTTGTTTCAGCTTGATTTACGCTTTCGAATGTTTACAGAGAAAATAGACAGGTCTGTAAAAACTCTTATCTAACTCTAGTAAAATATCCCTATTTATAGGGAACAGAAAGCGTACAAAAAATATACTAAGGCCTAGACACTTAAGCTTAGAATGAAAGCGCCCTAGTAAAATATTTTACAAAATATTCGAAGAGTTCAAAATACATTTCGACTAATTACAACAATTCGACCCTTACAAGTTCATAAAAACATTTATGTAAAAGACTCTTCACTTTCCCAAAACCTATGAGTTTTAATGACCTATTAAAAGAAAGACTTTTCATTTTTCCATAACTTGAGGACAAGTTATGGAATTCATCAAAACATTTAGATCAACTAATGTAACTTACAAAATTAAACTGTTTGTCAATGATCTAAATTAAACTCATAAGTATAAGACAATTCATATCAAACAAATTTCATGTAATCAGCCCAACCATATAAACTAATACAAAACATGAAACTTTGATAATTATCTTTTAAATTGGATAATCATGATCATTACCACATCAAAAATAGGTTCATAAGTTCAAAAACAGTTTAGGGTAATGACCCTAGTCCAATTCCAGCCTTAAAACTCGAAATTCTGCACCCAGGAGCACCAACTCGTCGAGTGCATGAACTTACTCGGCGAGTTGGTCAGTTTATAAGGTGGACTCGTCGAGTTCCCCAGAGGACTCAGCGAGTCCTCTGTCCAGACAGCAAAAAATCGATTTTCAAGCTTTGAAAACAAGTAGCATTAAGTATATAAGAAAACAACCCTAGGCTCTGATACCACTGAAGGGTTTTGAGCATTCTAACACTCCTATGGTGTACATGCAACCCTAGATGCTTTGGATCTATGTTTTCTCTAATATACATTCAAACTTTGTTTTTCCAAAGCAGCATCCTAACTAGCATACAATGGAGTATCTTTACTACAAATTCTAGTTAGATGACATACCTTTTGTTGTAGTTGGAAGCCTTGGACCTTTTAGAACTTAGTGCCCCAAGTGTTGCACCTCAAATGGAATCACAACACACCTTTGGACAAAGGAGACTTTTGAGAGAGTATCTTCTTGCACCAAAATCGGTCAGCCCTCTAGTATTCCACTTAAGTGCCATTTTGGTAGCCATGAGGCTTCTTATATAGTGTGGCAAGATTAGGGTTACACCATGTAAGCCTTAATGGCCATGACCTTCCATATTCCTTAGGATCCATGGGTTTAAACCTCCATGGATCATCCATGGGTTGTCACATGGGTTTAGCCCAACCTAAGGAATCATGGATCATTGGCCCACACCATAAGAATGAATGATTTACCAATCAACCCCTTATATTTAATTAGTCTCTTTTGATCACAAAATTAATTCTTGATCAATACCAATTAAATAATATGATTTCATATTAATATATTAGAACTTATAATATATTAACAAATCATAAATAACCTCTTCTCAAAAGTCCATCCTATCAAATTGTCCTGGTGATATGCAACCCAAATGGACCATGCTACTCTCGGGTTAAGTACATACCAACAATAGTTATGGGCTTAGACACCTAATCCAACAACTTCTGCCATAATCGTGAAGTGAACCGAACATCTCGATCTGATATAATAGAAATCGGAACCCGTGACGAGCAACAATCTCACGAACATACACATCGACCAATTTTGTAACGCCCAGTTCCTGGTACGTATTTAAATAAGAAATTATTTATATTTGCTAAGGGGCTCGACGAGTTGGAAGCCCCAAACTCTTCGAGTAGGAATTGGATATGTGGACGCGGGACTTGAAGTCTACTCGACGAGTCGAGGAGCCTCGACTCGACGAGTAGGCCTCCAGGATGAAACCCTAATTTTTAGGGTTTGCACCCTATTTAAATACCTTACCACCCCCATTGTGGCCTCCCTCATCGCCTCCCTTAGTCCAGAAAACCCTAATTCGAAACCCTAGCCCATTTTGATTGTTCTTGAGCGATTTTGTGTGTTTTTGGTGGTTTTGAGGCTTGAGAAGGAAGAAGAAGCTTGGGAGTTCAAGAGGAAGCAAGTAGATCCAAAGGTTGTGTTCCATTTCCAGCTCATTTGAGATATAAAGCTCATACCTTGACCATCCATCTACTAGATTTCTTATTGGAGTAGTATAGGGCTATAAGGAGCCGCTTTTGGAACCATTCATGGATGCAAGCATGTTTTGGGGTCTAGATTTCAGATCCAGAGTCTTTAAGGGACTCCATGGCATAAAGGTGCCAACTTTATGGCCATGGGAGTCCTATGCATGGACATAAAGTATGAAACTTTACGTGTTATATCGACCCTAGGAAGCCAGATCTATGTTTTAGATGCATTAAGCCCGACTGAAATCGACTGGATAGATTTGGATCATGGGGGACTCGACGAGCCGTTCTTAGGATTCGGCGAGTTGGGTCGTGGTTCCCCAACCTTCTCTGTTACTTATCAAACTTGTTGAGTCTAGAAGATGACTCAACCAGTTAGATGTGTTTTGGACTTAAAGGTCAAGAACTTGACGAGTCCAAGGATGAACTCGCCGAGTGAGTGAACGAATGTCCCGACTGTATGAAGGAGAACTCAACGAGTCCAAGGAAGGACTCGACGAGTTCAAATGGAAAGTCCTGATTCTGTCATAAGGAGAAACTCGGCGAGTTAGAGGGTAACTCGACGAGTCAGATCACGAATTCAAAATTCTCTGAATTATGGAGCTCGGCAAGTTGATGGACCAACTCGGCGAGCTGCGTTAACAAGGATGTTGACTTTGACCAGGGCGTTGACTTTGACTTTGACTTTGACCATTACCCAAGATTGACCCTTAACGGGGATATGAATAGAAAGGAGTAACTAAAAGAGACTGTTATGTGTAGGAGTTTGAGGAGAGTTGATCCCAGCACCGAGGACATTTTAGTTACTGCACGACATCGAGGTGAGTTACCTTCCAGTAGAAGTGGGTCTACGGCCACAATGTCGGCCCACTAGTAGGGGTTGTTTTTCAGATAATTGTCTTTGTGATAATTACCTGGGTTTGCCACTATTTGATATGTTTTATATGCTAGTATGGTATGATGTTAGGTGATAGTGGTAGTAGGGGGAATAGTCCCCATGTTACAGTTGTAGGACTGAAAGGGGTAGGTCGGGCACCCCGGTATGCCTAACAGTATGATTATGTTATGTTATTATGTGGTAGTAGTAGGGGTGAAATAGTCCTCGTAACCGGTTGAGATAAACCGGAGGGGTAGGTCGGACACCCCGGTATGTCTGACAGGGGTAAGTTAGGCACCCCGGTATGTCTAACAAGGTAGGTCGGGCACCCAGATATGCCTGGCAGTATGTTTATAGTATGGTATGTGGTATGATGGGGGAACTCACTAAGCTTTGTGCTTACGGTTTACAGCTTTTGTTTTAGGTCCTTTATCTTCGAAGGGAAAGGAGCCGGCTCGGTAGTAGTGCATCACACCATTATTTCCGCACTATGTTGTTCTGGGGATTGTACTCTGACATTATTATTATTCCATGACATGTTTTATGACATTTGACTGATGGGTTTATGGGTTTGATATGATATGGATGATGTTTTTCAGTAAACTGTTTTATAAGTTACTTGATAAAAAACAAAATTTTTGGCCATGATTTTTGGGATGTTACACGTTGGTATCAGAGCCTTGGTTTGAGGGTTTCGGACACAGCTTCGGGGGTGTCTGGACTCAAATCGAGGGTTTGAAAGATTTTTACAAGAAAATAGTTTTTCTAAAATTTAAAGAAGGAGTTTGAGAAAGAACAAGGTGTGTGATGCGTGCAACCGACCGAGCTCAAGTAAGTTTTCCCCAAGATACCCATACATGTTATGTTATGATAGATATGATTATGAGAACTGCATGCTAGATTAGGGCTAGGGATCTAGGAATGATTCCTTATATGCCTATTGTATGTGTATGAGAATTGCATGCTAGATTAGGGCTGAATATCTAGGAAGATGCCTTATGTGCCTGCTATATGTGCTTATTGAGTTACATGCTAGAACTGATTAGTCAGTAATATCATGACCTGAATAGGATAGGCTTGGTATGGTTACTCAATGTTCGAATGCTGCTTGCTTTGTCTTTTAGGAGTTCTAGTTATCTTTAGCTAACTAGTAAACGAATACGTTAAGTTACGTATTGCGAGGACTAAATAATTTCAGAAGGTTAGGTCTAGCCCTATTGTGCTGCTCTTATCTGAGTCCAACCGTTGTAGGGTAGGATCTTTCATTCGAAGAATTATCTGGTCCTAGTGATATGTAATGGTATTCGCAAGCTAGTTAGGTAAAGATGGTAGGAATTCCTTATGCAGCTGATGGCGGAGAGTAGGTCGGAGAGTGGTGGTTGTCGAGGCCAACAAAAATAAATAACCCTAAATCTTTTACACTAAAATAATGTATAGTGGTAAAGGGGTCGAATCCACAGAGATTGGTTCAATTTTATAGCTCTATGAAAAATCTCTTTGTAAAAATACTTGTAAAAAAATAATAATAATAAAAATAAAAATGTGGGGTTTGGTGTTTTGAAATACTTGAAACAAACTAGAATTAAACTAAGATTTAATTGGACAATTTCAACAAGAATAAGAGTTTGATGTAAAATCAATAAGAGAAATATGGTTGACTTGAGGTTTCCTCACTTTGACTTTTTGAAGAACATATCATTAGAATCCATTGGTGCAATACTTGATTCAAATCCTTAATTTGGCTATAGTAATCCAAGAAGCTTGAGATTACCTAGACTTTTCTTAGTTGTCGAAATGGTTGGAGAAGCTCATAACAATTTCCTTAGTCAAAGTCACCAATTCCATTAAGCATGTAATTAGTGAAAGTCAACTAGCATTAAGAATTAAAAAGTCACCAAATCCAAGAGGAGTCAAAAACTTCTACTACCATGTTGGAGAAAATGTTTTTATGATTGTGAGAAGTAAAACTAACACAAAAATCACTTGTTGCTTGCTAATTTGAAGATCTTTTACTTAATCAAGAAATTAGCCAACTAATCACCACAAACACATTTGAACTCATGAATAAAACATACAAGTAGTGATAAGATGTTAAAACACAAAACATTTTCATAAAGATTCAAACACAAGTTCATGGAATCTTCAACATTCAACAATTAGTCAAAGGATTCCACCAAAGTCAACCACAATTAGTCTAACCAAGCATGGCTAAACTTAAGAAAACAAAGTTAATAAAGCGTGTACCCAACATTTAACAAGAATCAAGAGGTGAAATGATGAAGTTCTTGAGGGTTCTTGGCCTTCAAAGTGCTCCAAAACTCCAGAGAGAATGTGTCAAAATCGGATGTTCAAGATAAGGCTAAATAGGCACACCAACCTTCCCAATATAGAGCTCTAAACAAAATCCCGAAATTGCCCCTTCGGGAATCCATGCGGGCCACGTGAAAACCTTACGCAGGTCGCGTGAGTGTGATGGATTTTTGGGCTTCTTCAAGTCTTGGGCCCCCATAGCTAGTCCATTGGCCCAGTTCGAGTCTAATCAGCTTCTAGCCCATTTTTTCTTCAAGATTTCTTCAATTTGAGCCAATTTGCCTCTCCAAATCACTCATAGCTTCCGCAAACTCCCGATCATCGATCTTCGCACACTCGAAAATTCTTCCGCGCCTTGCAAATTTAAAGTTCACATATTCCAAGCCTTCAAGCAATTGACAAGCCCAATCCATGAATCACCTCCATAGCCATCAAGCCCAAAATCCTCGTTGTCCTCCAAGTTCAATCACCTCCCAAAGATTCCGCTCCGCCAATCTCCAAAAATCTACAATAATGCTCAAGAAACCAGAAAGTACCCGAAATGGTCATAAAATAACAAAAATTAAAATATGCATGGAAATTAACTAAAATGCGAATGAAATGTGCTAAAATAAACTATAAAAAGAAGTAAATAAAATGAAGCTATCAGAGAGTTACCCTAGGGCAAGCCTAGGATGAGACTAGTGCAATAAACTGTAGCAGTAGAAGGGACTTAGTGAAGTCAAGGCAATCCTTGAGGAAAGTACGGATAGATTTGGAAGGTATTATAGGCTCGTACTACTGAAAGCAGAGGATCCGTACTCAAGTCAAGGAGGGATGAGATAGAACCAGGGAACTTGTAGTATGTGATACCTCTCGAGGTTATGTGTGACCCTGACGATTATGTGTTTTGTTTCAGAATGGTGGTGATTACGCGACACGGAGGGGGAGGTTCAAGATCAGGTTCGGGATCGGGTGTCGAGCCAGTCGATGAGGGACTACGTGAGTTCATTGCTTCTGAGATCACAAGAGGCATCCTAGATTCGACCCCGATGATTTTCGAGTCGATCAAGGAAGGGATTATCGAGCTGATGGAGGATTGCCTCAGGGCATTTCGGAGTGACATGGCGGCCACTCAGTTAGGGACACACACACTCTCCTTCATGGACTTCAGGGGATGTGGTGCGCCACACTTCGACGGGGTGAAGGACCCTATTGTTGCCAGGAGGTGTATTGCAGACATGGAGTCTGCTCAGTTCACGAGCTTCTGCCCTGAGGGGTCGAAGGTCCCGTATGCTGCAGGTTGTTTGAGGGACCGAGCTTTAGATTGGTGAAAGGCGGTCAATGATTCTTTGGGAGCCCCAGCCATTGAGGCTATGACCTGGTCTGACTTTGTGACCAGGTTTAGGGCTGAGTTTGCACTGGCTGTGGAGCTTCAGCAGCTGGCCAGGGAGTTTATGGATATGAGGCAGACGACTGAGTCAGTGGGGGAGATTACCGCCAAGTTCAGGGAGAGGGACTTATTGGTACCTTAGTATACAGGGGACGAGGAGATGCGGAAGACCCGCTTCCACGACATGTTGAGAGCTGACATTCAGAAACATGTCAGCTACTCGGCATGCCCGGCATTGGATGACATGATTGCAAGGGCGAGGGAGAGGGAGATTGACATTGAGCACATCCGGAAGAGGAAGGCGGAGACTGAGCAGGGTACTGGGGTTTCGGGGAAGAAACCCAAGGGGTTCGACTCTAGGTCGAAGGGCCATCAGGGCTGGAGCCGCTGCGGGAAGTGCGACAAGCCACATGAGGGGGGTGTAGGCTAGGGTCATTGGGCTGCTACAAGTGCGGCAAGACTGGGCACTTGGGCAAGGATTGTACTGCTCCTACACCTACCTTCAGACATCAGATCTGATTTGCTTTCATTACAATCAAAAGGGTCATAAAAAGGCCAACTGCCCGAGATTGACAGCAACAGCGCCAGTGGCGGCGCCAGCTCCAGTGACCCTGCGGATCACAGATGTCCGACAGGGCAAGACGGATGCTCCCGTGGTGAGGAGCCGAGCCTTCCAGCTGACCGCCGAGGAGGTGCGTGCCGTACCTGATGTGGTGACGAGTATGTTTTCTTCTCCCTAAATCTCATTTCATGTCGGTTATGATATTTATGTACTGTGTTTCTGTGTTATATTTAGGATCGTTCCATGTGAACGGTATCCCAGTTCAGGTGTTGTTCGACTCGGGGGCTACCCGATCGTTTGTCTCTCTTGCCCTTAGCAAGAGGTTTTATGAGTCTTCGGGGATGTTGGATTATCCCTTAGAGGTTGAGATTGCTAACGATCGATCTGTCCGAGCATCAGAGGTTTTCAGAGACTACGTGTTGAGATTGTATGACGAGCGTTACCTCGTAGACTAGGTTCCCATTCCGTTGCGTGGGAAAAAGGTTATCATAGACATGGACTGGTGTAGCCCTAATGGGGCGGTGATCGATTGTGCGCAGCAGCTGGTGCGTATCAGGACCCCAGTAGGGGAGAGCTGGTGATTCAGGGCGAGAGGTCGCAGCGAGGACCAGCTTTATGCTCAGCAGCGAGGGCTAGGCGTTACCTTCAGCAGGGTTGTGCAGGGTACGTCGCCTACGTTATGGATACCCAAGAAACGGGTAAGGCGGTCGTGGGTGATGTGTCAGTGGTGTCACAACTGGCATTTTTTCCAGGAAATTTTGTGATCATGTAAACATCATCTATGATAATACTTGTAACTCTAACTTGATATCATACACTATGTTCATTCTATGACCACAAACTTAGTCAAGATTTACAATTGAAATTCAAAACTCTATGCAAAACACTTCAGAAAGTCAATTGGGAGTTGAAAACCCTAGAGATCCAGGTTCAAGTTCATTATGGACTAGGATTTTCTTATTGAGCCTAATGGACCAAGAAGCATTCAATTCAACTATATTGGGCTTAGAAACCCTATTTGGATTCTAAATGGACCCAATTCATAAATCTATAACATTTTGGACCATTTGGGCCTAGAATGATTCATTCTAACCCTAATGGGCCTTATTGGGCCATAAATGAATTAAATTGCCCTAATGTGTCATAAACTTCATTCCTTTTTATTCTAATGGGTCGAGAACCTTCCATTTGGGCCCATAATGTCGAAATCAAGCACTAACCTCCTTTCTCCTTTTCTTTCTCCCTCTCGGCCCAACAACTAAAACAAAAAAATGAAGAAAACAAGGTTTATGTGGGCTTGCCACCTAAACTTTATTTAATGGTAATCTAGGCTAAAAACTCTTAACCATCATGTATTAACCATTTGATTCTCTCTCTTCCTCCTCCTCTAAATTTGGCCGAGAACACACACACACCACCACCATCTTCATTTTTCTCAAACTCTAACAAGAAGTCTCTCAAGAACTCTCCTCATTCTCTCTAAATTTTCGAGATTTGGTGTGTGTCTTCACGAGGTTCTCATCTAGATCATCCTTCTTGGTAAGTTATCATCATGTACTACTTGTTATCCTCCATTCCTATGCTAAAATTTCATACTTACAAAGCTTCATTTCATGATCATGTTTCCTAAAAACATTCAAGTTCGAAAACTTCTTCAAGGAAGCAACCAAGGCAGAAAATCACATCATCTTCTTCCATTCTTCTTCCAAAACTGAAACATCAAGCAAAGGTGAGTTCATAGCCCCTTGTTTTCGGCTTTTACATGTTTTGGGGGAGAATACAAGTGTACATGTGTAGATCTATGTATTATTGCATGTTGTGTGTGATTTTCTTGGTTTATGTTTTGATTTTATGATAAGTCTTGATGAATCTCGAACACTCCAACAAAAATGGATGAGATTCATAAACTAAAACACTCTAAACATCATACTACAAGGATAAAAGTGTTATACATGCTTTAGATGTGAAAAGCAAAACAAAAATCTTGTATAAGGACCATTTTTTACAAGTAAACAAAAGATTGGGATGATTTTTACTACTCATGGTTTTTGTAAGGATCAAAAGGGTCACATTTGTATAAAAATGAGTTTTTATAACAACAATACTTTTCAAAGGACCAAAAGTGTAATATTTTGCATTATGGGCCTCAATTTGGGCCTTACGGCTTTTTGGGCCCAAATTGCAAAAATATCAATTTTTGGGGATTAAAATGTTATGTAATCAAAACTTGAACCAAAAATGAGAATAAACGAAAATAAGGGCTGAAAATGACACTTATTTCAAAATTGGGCCAAAAATGTTAATTTTGTAAAATTTGGGCCGAAAATGTCATTTTATTCAAATAAGGGCTGAAATTGTAATTTTCTGCAAAAATGGGCTGAAAATGTCATTATGTATTTTTGGGCCAAACCCGTCAATTACTAAACATTTGGGGCGAAAATATAATTTTTTATAAATTTATGGACTAAAATGTTATTTTTAATTTAAAATAGACCAAAATGACATTTTATGAAAAAATAAGCCTCTAAATGTTCAAATTAGTTCTTAAGGGACCTAAAGTGTAATTTTTAATAAATACGGGTTCAAATTATAGAATTTTGACGTATCAAACTAAAAATATCATTATAACAAAACACTGGACTTTTTATAACGCTACGGATAAATGTTTCGACTAAATGAACTATACTATAGCAAGTAAACGAAATACAACAACGATGCGATTATTGGGCCTAGTATTTGCTATACATGCTTATTGGGCCTTCGTGATCCATTTACATGTTTATTGGGCCCAATATATTCTTCACATGTCTATTGGGCCTCAGTGACCCAATTACATGCTTAATGGGCCTAAATTAGCCTTTACATGTTATTGGGCCTTAGTGGCCCATTTACATGCTAATTTAGCCTGGAATAATTCATCATGTGCTTAACGGGCTTTAATGTGTCCATGGCATACTTAACAAGCCTAGAAATAATTTACATGTCGAATGGGCCATAGTTGCCTTTTCTTCATGTTTGTTGGGCCTTATCCTTTCATATTCATGTATCATCTAGTGTTCGAAATTCTAAATACATATAACGTATACATAATCATGTGGCAATAATTGGAATCTAGTGAGACTTGTCGGTTGACTCCATTGAGTGTATGGTCGTAGCCTGTAGTTATAATCAGAGACTCCTGGAGGGAGAGCGAGAGTTTGTGTATATATATATACGGGGGTAACTCCCCCACACCTGAGCTGTTCGCTACAGTTAGACTAGGCCAGTCTAGGGTGACAAAACCTTGATCGAAAATCTGGCGTTTGGAAAATGCCAAGATAGGCAAATCAGTCACTATCATGCATGGTTATAACGACTCATATAGAGATCCATTCCCATCATGGCATTACGGAAATTAAAAACTCGTAAGTCATATTGATACAAAACAAATCATACGATAGTGCAAAGACCGCAACATTTTTATAAATCAGAAAATATCGGATTTTCTGGGGAAATACTATTATTCAAATACCATCTACTTGCAATAGAAAGAATACAAAGAAATTTGAACTGCATTACTTACATGTTACTACTATGAAATTCACACATGCATTTATACTCGATTTTCACATCATTTTTCAGACTTTTTACAGAAAATATCGGATTTTCTGGGTTTTACAAACAATACAAAGACTTTCATTCAAACATGCTTATGAACTCACCAACATTATATATGTTGACCGTTTTCAAAATAACTTGTATTCTCAGGTAACCGTTAAGCAGAAGAACCTTCAAGTGTGTGTGGATTTATTTTGTGTAATGTCACTCATCGTACTATTGATATTTTGGAATTATGTAACCTAAGACAATGTACTTGATGTAAACAATACCAGTTGTAATATGTAATGTTTGGTCATGAATGTGTTATGTTTCATGTATATTCATTGTGATGATATTTCAATTGATAGTCACACGAGCCCTCGGACGTTTCCGTCGTCTGGTTCGGGGGTGTGACAGGTGGTGCGAGAGTACCCGGACGTATTTCCAGAGGAGCTGCCTGGGATACCTCCGGAGAGACAGGTGGAGTTCCGGATCGACCTAGTCCCTGGTGCGGCTCCGATAGCCAAGGCACCATATCGGTTGGCTCCTCCTGAGATGCAGGAGTTGTCTATACAGCTACAGGAGCTGTTAGACAAGAGATTTATCAGGCCGAGCAGTTCGCCTTGGGGAGCTCCGATCCTGTTTGTAAAGAAGAAGGACGAGTCGCATCGAATGTATATAGACTATCAGGAGCTGAACAAGGTAACGGTGAAGAACCGTTACCCACTCCTGAGGATTGACGATCTCTTCGACCAGCTACAGGGAGCGTCTTGGTTTTCCAAGATATATTTGCGTTCCGGCTACCATCAGATGCGAGTCATAGACGATGATGTACAAAAGACTGCTTTTCGGACTCGCTATGGCCACTATGAGTTCGTGGTGATACCCTTCGGGCTCACCAATGCTCCTGCCGCGTTCATGGACCTCATGAACCGCTTATGCAGACTGATGCTGGATCGGTCTGTGAAAGTCTTTATTGACGATATCTTGGTTTACTCCAAGACACAGGAGCAGCACGAGTAGCACTTGTGAGAGGTGTTGGATACCTTGAGGAAGGAGAGCTTGTACGCCAAGTTCTCCAAGTGCGAGTTTTGGTTGCGCGAGGTGCAGTTTCTGGGGCACCTTGTCAACCAGAACAGGATTTTGGTTGACCCGGCCAAAGTGGAGGTCGTGATGAAATGGGAGGTTCCGAAGTCTCCATCTGAGATGCAGAGTTTCCTAGGGTTAGCAGGCTATTATCGGAGGTTCATTCAGGACTTCTCCAAGATAGCAGTACCCTTGACCCGACTGACGAAGAAGGCCATCGTATTTCGTTGGGGGCCTGAGCAGCAGGCAGCGTTTGAGACTTTGAGGTAGAGGTTGTGCGAGGCGCCAATCTTAGCCTTGCCTGAGGGCGTGGAGGATTTTGTAGTATACTGCGATGCGTCCATTTCGGGTTTGGGCGCAATATTGTTGCAGAGAGGGCGCGTCATCTCTTACGCCTCGAGGCAGCTGAAGCCTCACGATGCAAACTACCCGACGCACGATCTAGAGTTAGGGGAGGTTGTATTTGCCCTCAAGATTTGGCGACATTACCTCTATGGGGTCTGTTGTACCATTTACACGGATCACAAGAGTCTGAGGTACCTCATGGATCAGCCGAATCTGAACATGAGGCAGCGTCGATGGCTAGATGTAGTGAAGGATTACGACTGTGAGATCCTCTACCACCCGGGGAAGGCCAATGTTGTGGTCGATGCTCTTAGCCGCAAGGCAGCCCCAATTAGAGATAATTTCTTGCGGATGACAGTAGTGACTCCGCTTCTGGAGCAGATCCGAGAGGCCCAACAGGAGGCTATGAAGTAGGAACATCGGAAGAGTGAGCGTATTGTGGGTCAGGGTTCCTCCTTCGACTATGATAGTCGTGGGTTGTTGACACTACACCGTAGGGTGTGGGTTCCATATCATGGAGGTGTATGCCAGGTTTTGATGGAGGAGGCACACAAATCCAGATTCTCTATTCATCCCGGGGCGACGAAGATGTACAGAGATCTTCGTCGTGACTATTGGTGGCCCTGCATAAAGCGGGATGTAGCCTGATACATCGAGAGATGCCTGACCTGCAGGAAGGTCAAGGTCGAGCACCAGAGGCCTCACGTCAAGACACAACCGTTAGATATCCCTATGTGTAAGTGGGAAGATATTACTATGGATTTCATCACAAAGCTTCCCAGGACCGCACGAGGGGTGGATTCGATTTGGGTCATCGTGGATTGGTTGACCAAGAGTGCTCACTTCATACCGGTCCAAGAGAGCATCTCGGCCGAGAAGCTGGCTGATATCTACATCAGAGAGGTAGTACCCCGACACGGAGTGCCAGTTCCGTGATCTCTGACCGAGACGTGCGATTCACTTCCAGATTCTGGAAGAAATTCCATGATGAGTTGGGTACTCGTCTGCATTTTAGCACAACTTTCCACCCTCAGACGGATGACCAGAGCGACCGGACCATCCAGACCTTGTAGGACATGATGCGAGCCTGCGTATTAGACTTTGGTGGTAGCTGGGATACCTACCTTCCCTTGGCAGAGTTTTCCTACAGTAATAGCTACCACGCGAGTATCGACGGTCCTCCCTTCGAGATGCTATATGGGAGGAAGTGCAGAACCCCGATATGCTGGGGTGAGGTTGGACAGAGGGTCATGGGGAGTACCGAGGTGGTACTCATGACGACAGAGAGGATCCAGCAGGTCTGGAGCAGGCTTCAGACTGCTCAGAGTCGGCAGAAGAGCTATGCCGACAAGCGCCGATCGAACCTGGAGTTTCAGGTGGGAGATAGGGTTCTCCTGAAGGTGTCACCTTGGAGATGTGTCATCCGGTTCAGGAAGCGGGGCAAGTTTGGCCCCAGATACATTGGTCCTTTCAGGGTTGCAGCCCGGGTGGGCAAGGTGGCGTATAGGCTAGATCTGCCAGCCGAGCTTAGTCAGATCCACAGTACCTTTCATGTCTCCCAGTTGCGGAAGTGCCTGGTAGATGACTCTGCGGTGGTGCCTCTAGAGGATATTCAGGTTGATGACAGCCTGAACTACATCGAGCGACCAGTAGCCATCCTCGACAGGAAGACGAAGGACCTGAGGAACAAGAAGGTTGAGTTGGTGAAGGTGCAATGGCAGCACCGCAAGGGCTTAGAATGGACTTGGGAGCCGGAGGACGAGATGAGGGAGCACTACCCCGAGCTTTTTATGGATGCAGCAACAGACTTCGAGGACAAAGTCTAAAATACGTGGGGGAGATTTGTAACTGTAACGACCCGAAATCCTATTGTAAACAACGTTAATTTTTCCGTTACTCAAGGGACTATTTATGCAAAATATTTTAGCTCAATGAGGTTAAATGGAATATATTAACTAAAAATAGTATTATTTAATATCTAAAAGAATTAATAAAAATTAAAAGATGTGTAATTTAATGAAATTGACTTATGAAATTATTAGGGTAAAATATAATTCGTTTAATGGGGTAATTGGGGTTGATGGACTCTAATGTCATAAAAGGAAATCTAATTTGTCAAGATAACTAGGGTTAGTGTAAAAGGGGTACAATATGGGGAATTAAGGGGCTAGATGGCAAAACTCAAATATAACCCCCATGTAGAGGGATCGACAATCGCCATGGGGTGTGCGTTTCTTTTCCACGTTCCTTTTATTCATGAAGGAGAATCAATCGGCCCTCCTATGTGTGAGGACGTGCGACACAAAGACCAAGGAAGAAAAAAAACACTAGCGATTTAGGGTGGAGAAGGGAGGAACGAACCGTGGAAAGAGGGGGGATAGGAAGGGCTGCAATTGTCGGCTGTTGGAGGTGTATTAGACTTGCGAAATCGATTATAATCTTGGTAAAATTCTTTACTTCTTATTCTTCTCAAGTTCATATCTCAATTTATTGAGAATTGGTGGAATTGGTGAGTCAATTTGGTGTTGTTAGTCATACTTCTTTCAATCTTCGATCTTGTGATTTTATGTAATCAAACTCCAGCCATATTTGATCGAGTCTTGATGGCTAATTGCTGTCAAAACTTGGTTATGAACACCCTCATGAATTCCTAGTTCATGTTCATGTATTACTACATGTTTTAGATAACTTGTTTTCTTTGTTGATTACTAATTTGAACCTTGGTGTGAGGATTAAATTGCTATTAATATTTCTTGACAAGTTTCTACTATTAAGAAGTCAATTTTTTATCTTTATGGGTGCTTTTGGTTATGACTTAATAGGTTAAGTGGTCAAAAAGTCCTTGAAATTCAAAGCTGGAAAATTCAGCAAAATTACCAATATGTCCCTGTTTTCAAAAAAATATAGAAAAATCATTAGAAGTCGGATTAATGATCCGTAAATTCTCAAAGTTTTAAATTTGAGTCTAGTTTGTCCATGAATTTTTCCAAGACCTGTTGTTGCCTCCAACTTAGGTGAAAATTGCCTTTTTCACTGACTGGTCGGAAATTAGCTGCACGGATAGACTGATTTGTAAAAATCATATAAAATTGTAGAAAAATCGTTTGGACATTTAAAAGTACTTTCTGAAAAGATAAAAGTATAAATACTGGAATATAGAAAAATATTGTATAATTTGCAGTTCTTGGTGGTGTTAAAATGGCTTTTAACAGGTGGCTGTTACGGGTTAAAATTTGGAACTTTGTTCTAAACGTTCGTCTATATGTTTAGGCATTCTACTCTCAACATTTTGTGTCATCCGTTTGGTATTCTCATAAAGTACACAATATATGTCTTAATACTATCATTCCATCATCTTGTGTGTAAAATTGAGCAACTATAAGCATTTACCTAAAGTCTTGAATCATATAGTGATTTTTGGTGAATGTTGGGAGTTTGCACAACAACTTTTCCCCATCTTGCGAGAGCTATAGCTGCTAATATGGGGAGAATTGGAATATGCTCCTCTCTCATGAAGTTCTAGGACATATATTCTAGTTTCCGGAATGTCCTATTTCATCCCAAATGGAGCTGTAGATTAGGTTTTATGCTTAAAACACTGAACGGGGGTCGGGCAGGGAAAATATAAAAATTAATATAAAAGTTAGAATAAAGTTGTATTTTTGAAACATATACTTTATTTGTTAATTGAATGTTATGTGTGGTGTTTAGGTGGAGCCTTGAGAAATTCAAGTAAGTTCAAGACTTGGAATAGAAGGAAGATTTCATCAAGGCTAAAGGTGAGTTCATAGTTTTAACTCACTAAGGTTGCATTATTGAAACGTGCAATCCGTAGATGGTGATTTGATTCACTTTAGGATGATCATGTCATTACTTGAGTTTGATGATGATATGATATTTTTGATGCTATCATACGCTTTGTGCTAATTCCATGATATGACCTAATTGCTATGTTGCTTACACTTTGATGTACTTGATGTATACGACATGCTAGCTTAGGTTGCTTGAAATATGATGTATGGTTATGTTTTGATGTGTTGGTTATGAATACATTGCATGTTTAATACACATTTATATGGTATGCATTACATGCATTACATGATTTACTTAATGTATAAATGACATTGCGGGGTTATGCGTAGTGGGTTTGGGTAGTTTGATGACCTTTGCCTAAAACCTTATCCGGATCATTGATGGTGCCTACTAGGTTGAAAGAGTACCTATAAGAAGAGCTATACCACATCGGTTGTTAGTTGCCGGTCTTTCTATATGACCGTGTGACACATGGTTTGCGGGCACTTCGGTGTTCGTGGGCTGGAGTGATGTTGGTCCCTCGTTCGCGGCCAGCACAAACATCACGTCGGAATCGGGAGGGGTATCGATAGAATTGACACCGTTTGTACCGATCCTAAACGACACTGTGGGGTACTTGTACCTTGCAAAGTCATAGTAGCGAAAGTGGAGTCACGGGGTTGGTGTTTCGGGTGGAAGTCATGAGCCACTTAGAGCATTCGGTTGGCTGTGCACACAAGTAGTGAACGGGGTGTTTCTCTTGGGTTAGGTAGCACTAAGGGACATTTTTCTATCAATCGGTTGGATTAATATAATAAAAGGTTGAACATGTAACAAAAGGTTGGTTGCATATTAAAAGGTTGAACATGTAACAAAAGGTTGGTTGCATATTAAAAGATTGAATATATAACAAAGGTTGGTTGTATACTAAAAGGTTGAATAAATAACAAAAGGTTGGTTATTAATAAAAGGTTGAACAATTAAAGGTTATCTATATATGAAATGTGATTGTTTACATGCTATTCGTTTGTTTATGGTATTTGATTGATCATATATGTTATGTGGTAGAATTGCGGTTGAACATTTATGCATGTATGCGGTGGAATATATGACTTGTTAACTATATTATGCGGTTGTTTGCTATCTTTTACTTGTCTATCATTTTTATGTTTCATCATAAAATGAATGATTAACCCATTTGGGGTTTATATGTTTTATGTGTAACTTTTTGAACTCACTCATCAGGGGCTGACACTTGTATCTTTTCTCTTTTGTGCCTTATGATTGGTGCAGGCAGTTTAGAAGATTGGCCTTGGTGAGAGGGGTTCTTATGGGTAGTAGATTTATATTAATGATACCACTCTTGGACACGATTTTGATTATTTACTTTAAAGTACTATTGTTTACATTTTAAATGGTTTGGAATTATGTATGAATTTTTGAAGTAACGTTGTGGTTTTGAAAATGTTTTGAATAAGATAACTAAGTTTCTGCTAACGTATTCTGTTAAATAAATGTTTTAAAAAGAAAAAAAATTATGGTAAAAATCACGACGTTACAGTAACGCTCGGGTATCTGGTACATATTTAAATAAGAAATTATTCATATTTGCTAAGGGACTTGACGAGTTGGAGGCCCCAAACTCGTCGAGTAGGAATTGGATATGTGGACGCGGGACTTGAAGTCTACTCGACGAGCCGAGGAGCCTCGACTCGACGAGTAGGCCTGCCAGAGTGAAACCCTAATTTTCAAGGTTTGCACCCTATTTAAACACTTTACCACCCCCATTGTGGCCTCCCTCATCGCCTCCCTTAGTCCATAAAACCCTAATTCAAAACCCTAGCCCATTTCAGTGTTCTTGAGCCATTTTGTGTGTTTTTGGTGGTTTTGAAGCTTGAGAAGGAAGAAGAAGCTTGGGAGTTCAAGAGGAAGCAAGTAGATCCAGAGGTTGTGTTCCATTTCCAGCTCATTTGAGGTATAAAGCTCATACCTTGACCATCCATCTACTAGATTTCTTCTTGGAGTATTTTAAGGCTTTAAGGAGCCATTTTTGGAACCATTCATGGATGCAAGCATGTTTTGGGGTCTAGATTTCAGATCCAGAGTCTTTGAGGGACTCCATGGCATAAAGGTGCCAACTTTATGGCCATGGGAGTCCCATGCATCCTATGGAACACTTTTTAGGGCTTTTGAGCTAAATAGCCCATGCATGGACGTAAAGTTTGAAACTTTACGTGTTATATCGACCCTAGGAAGCCAGATCTATGTTTTGGATGCATTAAGCCCGACTGAAAACGACTGGATAGATTTGGATCATGGGGGACTTGACGAGGTCGTTCTTAGGATTCGGCGAGTTGGGTCGTGGTTCCCCAACCTTCTCTTTTACTTAGCAAACTTCTTGAGTCTAGAAGATGACTCAGCCAGTTAGACGTGTTTTGGACTTAAAGGTCAAGAACTTGACGAGTCCAAGGATGAACTCGCCGAGTCATTGAACGAATGTCCCGACTGTATGAAGGAGAACTCGACGAGTCCAAGGAAGGACTCGACGAGTTCAAATGGAAAGTCCCGATTCTGTCATAAGGAGAAACTCGTCGAGTTATAGGGTAACTCGACGAGTCAGATCGCGAATTCGAAATTCTCTGAATTATGGAGCTCGACGAGTTGATGGACCAACTCGGCGAGTTGAGTTAACAAGAATGTTGACTTTAACCAGGGCGTTGACTTTGACTTTGACTTTGACCATTACCCAAGATTGACCCTTAAAGGGGATATGAATAGAAAGGAGTAACTAAAGGAGTATGTTATGTGTAGGAGTTTGAGGAGAGTTGATCCCAGCACCGAGGACATTTCAGTTACTGCACGACATCGAGGTGAGTTACCTTCCAGTAGAAGTGGGTCTACGGCCACAATGTCGACCCACTAGTAGGGGTTGTTTGTCAGATAATTGTCTTTGTGATAATTACCTGGGTTTGCCACTATTTGATATGTTTTATATGCTAGTATGGTATGATATTAGCTGATAGTGGTAGTAGGGGGAATAGTCCTCATGGTACAGTTGTAAGGACCGAAAGGGGTAGGTCGGGCACCCCGGTATGCCTGGCAGTATGTGTTGGGTTTTGAGCATTCTAACACTCCTATGGTGTATATGCAACCCTATAAACCTTGGGTCTATGTTTTCTCTATTATACATGCAAATATTAACTATTCCAAGGTTTCATCCTAACTAGCATATTATGAAGCACCTATACTACAAAGTTCTAGTTAGATGACATACCTTTTGATGTAGCTTGATGTCTTCAAGCTTTAAGAGCTTAGCCCCAATAGTGTGGAAGCCTCAAATGGAATAACAAATCACCAAAACACCTTGGAAGAACTTGAGAGAATATGTATGCACACTAAAATCGGCCCACTCTTATTTTCACACACTTGTGTCAATTTTGTGAGCCAAGGACCCCTTTATATATTATGGAGGATTAGGGTTACATCCATGTAAACCCTAATACCCATGACCTTTCATTTACATAGGATCCATGGGTTAAAAGCTCCATGGACCATCCATGAAAGTTTAGCCCAACCTAAATGAACTTGTCCCATTCCATATATATAAGAGTCCATATTTAATTAGTTCTTTTTGATCACTTAATTAATTCTAAATTAATTCTTGATCAATACTAATTAAATAATATGATTCCATATTAATATATTAGAACTTATAATATATTAATATATATCATAAATATACTATTCTCAAAAGACTATCCATATAAATTGTGCCGGTGAAGTGCAACCCAAATGGACCATGCCGGGTCGGGTCAAGTACATACCAAATATAGTTATGGACTTAGACATTGATCCAACAGTCTCCCACTTGGATAAGTCTAAAACTATTATTAAGTATGACTTCAAAACCTAACTGGCAATCGTAGCTCTTAAAGCCGCTGTCGAACTCTGACCTTGTCAATGACTTGTCCATTAGATAAGGGATCATATATTCCACCATTCTAGATATCATATGGACTGAGACATGGATTATCAATCATTCTCTCTGTCCATTTGTTGTTTCCCGATTTCCGATTTATGATGACTGACTGATTGAACAAATCAAATCAGTCCTGGCTTGGCCAAGCACTCACATGTGTCATCGCTAAATCATCGAGGGGCCCACAGATACCGCTTTTATCCTGAAGGTAAAAGGAATGGATAAACTTTGACTCATATGGCTTGTTCTACTACTTGTTGAATCATACACAAAGGCACGTTTTATAACATCGAGTTACCAATGCGTTTTCGTGCAATCAATGTATAACCAACTCATAGTAACAACTCATATCTCTAGGTTTTAAGAATATAAGATATTATCGTCTCATGATCACTCGTGATAAAATCCATGAAGTGATTCAAATGAGCGTGGGTTGAATCCAATACTCAGAACTTATGAGCACTCATGAGTGTTGTAGCACCACTTTGTCCACCAACTTGGACCTCTACAAACCAACCCATGACAGTCTTGATTCATATCTACTTCCAACATATGACCGACTGTGGATGGTTTGAATAACTTAATCATTCAGGAAGAGCGACTTAGTTATTCTGGAAGTCAAAACATGCAAAGTGAAACACAAGAATAAATGAATCAAATATGGTATCAAACCCTATGAATATAAATAAACACTTTTATTTATCACCATACTGATTACTCATTATTCATTGTTTCGGTTTTATCAACTTTATACTTGAATTAAAAACACTAGTTGTCCCATGCTCCAAGCATGTACACTATGTTTTTCTTAAACAATAGCTTTGCCATACACCAAGTATGCACTCTATGTTTTTCTATGATCCTTACTTTGTGAAATAAACTAATTGAACATAATTTCAATGATTCTAATTTCACACTCCCAAATCCTTATCGAAAAATGTGAGAATTTCAAATTCCTATCATTTATCAAAATCTGTTTAGATTTTAAACTTATATGCACTGACCCTCCTGTAATGAATATGTACAAAGTCACAAAGACTTGTCAACAGTCATTATAAGGTATTCCAATGGAGATAAACTCCATGGAAACTAAGTCTCATATTCAAAGTACATTGCTTTGGACATGCTTCTTGCATTAAGTTTTCTAATCTTACACAGATAACTTCCACCTATGGAGACAACTCCATATTCTCATTTTGACTATCACTTCTGAATAAGAGATGCCTCTTTTCAGAATATGTCAATATGGTCCTTCCAAAATTAGCACTATACTTCCAACTGTCCCTGAGCAACCAATCTTTGGTAAACCTCAGATTGTCCTCGACAATTGCTTAATCATATTAGTCATATCCAATTCTAGACCTTTTCCCTTCTTAATGCCTCTGGGCATTTGGAAAAATTTAGAAATGACAAATATTATAGCACATGTAATCGATCCTGTACCCAAAACAAATGGTACACGATTCATGATGTCTCACATAAAGACATGATTCTAGACTAGTCTTTTGCTACAGTATTTTTATTTGCCATGTTTTCAAAATTTGACTATGAAGAGGGATGCCGTAATCATAATCGAATTTTGAGAACGCAATATAGAATTTCCTTAAGTTGAACCAATCCAACATGAAATTCATATATATATTCTTGACTAAGGATGATTACGGTCTCAATCTAAGCCTTTAGAACTGAAATGAAGTATATCCTCTCCCTTAATTATAGCAAAACAACTTTTTCAATCCCTGCAGCCTCACGAATTGAAACTTTTGTTTTCTATAATTAACATTGCTAACTTGCAACACTAACAATAATTATCATGCTCCCACTAACATGATGATTATTAGCATAACACTTATGCTCCCACTAGCTTTGACATGTACTCAGAAATCAGCTGGACTTCTAGAAATCAATACTTTATTGACTTTCTTACCAAAGTTCAGATTTCTGATACGAGATGCTTTGATAAAAGTTTATCAAAATCATACACCTTTCCTTAGATAGCAAGCATGTGTGTCTAAATAATTTCAGAACTATGAAAAGGGATGTCGTAATCATAGTCTCAATTGTTTAGACCTTTTGTCATCTTCTTCAAATCTACTTGGTGGAAGTGTTTCCTCACCATCATTTTCAGGAATCGGAGAGAAACCTTATGACCCTTAGATTTTATGGTGTATGTGTTCTTATCCATGTGAATCGTCAAAACCATAGTCACAAGACAAGGATAATGACAAATCCAAACTCATATGGACTGAACTTATGCAATCTTAACTTCTTGCCACCTGGCAGTACAGGACCTGCCATTGCTTCCAAGTTGTTATGCAACCAATTGAGAACTTTCAGAACTCCTATGCAAAGCCAACTTTAACTGGAATGGGCACAGAATATGTCGACACGATAGGTTATAAACCTCAAGTCGTGTGCTAGTGAAGAACCTCAGGTTTTATTCTTGATTAGTTCTTGAAATTCTTTTTAGGATCTTTAAGACTCCCACTATCCTCTTGACATATAAGACTATCTTGCCAAATATTCAAGAGATAGTGCGGATTCTTTATCAAGACAAACACTTCACACAATTGGCCTTAGTTGGTCTTTGTTTTATCCAAAACATCACAACTTACATATTTCAAATGTACAAGAGTAGGACACTTTTACTCTTACATTTGACAAGTGTTTTAAACCTTTCTTTAAGATATGTCACTCACGTTACAATCTTGGAGTATGACTCTAAGAATTGTTTTGGAACGAAGTATGACTCATCTTCCTGATCTAACCATTTCAACAATTCATGACTCCTCTTCTTAGTCATAATAATGCACTAAGATGAACTTTAGAGGACTAATTATGATATGATTTCTAAATCATTAAGATGATCACAAACATGATATTAAAGTACTCTCCCATCTTTTCAGATTTGAGAAACTTTTATCTTTCTGTCTAATTTGATTCTTCCCATTCGTTCTGCCATACATTGAGACTTTTCCAATGTTTCAGAATTATACTTAAACTTGTAAGTATAACCATATTTACTAAACTTTAGTAAATCAAATAGTCTTAACGAGCTTTGTGGTGGACATGACCAGTGCATAAGAATGTGTACTCGATCCCTTTAGTCCTTCACTTGACTCACACATCCATGTGAACAAGTAATTAGTCTTGATTTTCCAATGCTTGAAAGTTCTCATTCATCATACTATTCAACTTGCATGATTCCAAGTTTCGGTCCAATTGAAACTTGGGTGATGAGGAACTTTCCTGATTTGGTAAATTTAGACACTACCACAAATGAAAGAATCAAATCCATTTTCCAATATTGCTGTCAGTGGAATCATATAAGCAACAATTTTCCACAAATGTCATTGTAAGGATACTTCAAATAAATAAAATTAAAGAATTTTCTTTTATTTTAAAACTTTGCGGAAAAACTTATCCTTACAACCCACATGGAAAATTGTTGTTATCTATTCCTTAGCAATATATCATAACTTCTTAAGCAACTGCTCAAAATTCTGATGCGATCGAAATCCACCTTCGCGATCAGAATCAGCATATACTTCCTTTAAGATTTCTCTCTATTCTTTGATTCTTAAAACATCAACATGTGACCCGGTCACATCATGTAATGAGGATCTCAGAATAGAACTTAACAGAGTTAGATAATGGGCTCTACCTGATGTAGAGTCAAACTTATTGACTTTAACATCCTTAGGTAAATTTGGCAGCTTTGCAATCAACGCCCCTTCCTTTGGCAAAATAAACATATGGACCCTTTGGTAATGGGACTATCTCAGACTTAGCCTTTCTCTTTACCATTTGGTCAACCGGGTTGACTATGGCCAATCTCTTTCCATTGGGAAGAGAATGCTTTTTCTGGATTTCCAGTGTCACCATTGTCACTGTCCATAAAGTTTTTGGGAAGTTGATCTTCTAATCAAATTTGCTTTACTATCGTTCCAAATCATTGCTGATTCAGCAGCACCAAGCAAACAGATATGATCATTAAGGTTCATGTCATAGTCTGTTTCATAGTAGTCCCAAAGGAACTCACTATGTAACTTAGAAAGTGATTGAACATCCAACTTTCTCAAGACTTTGACACCCAACTCTCCCGGCTTGTCAATATGTGACTTCATCTCTAAGATGTGATCACACATAGACCTTGCTTGCCATTAGGGCTTGATTGACCTTGAACTTGTGGGTTAGGGAGAATAATTGGAGGAGGTGGAGGAAGAGAAGTATGACTTCCATGAGCCAAACTCGGGAAGTCATATTCATTAGGAAAGCTTGGTTTGGGAAGATCATTGTTGTCTAAACCAGACATCAACAATGGGAGAAATTCACGTAAAGTTGATTTAAGTCCTTAATATAACACCCAATATGATATATTCAGGCTAGGACCCAACCAACTATTTTATAACTTGGAAGAGGGATGCCGTAATCCAAGCTATAAAATATTTGAAGGTAGGTGAATGATGATTCACCAATTTCCACCAAGATAAACGAAATGTATTATTAGGTTTTAATTGGTTTTGAAACTCCTAGATTCTTTTGAGATTCATTGAACTTTTCAATGGCATGTTTCAATCTCGAGTGTTCCCTTCAGGTTTTGTGACTGGGATGCCGAGGATCACAAAACAAGGTGTGAAGTAACCATGCAAATATACTTGGTACCCTTAATATTTACCCCTCAATCGATGTGTCGGTTAACCACACACGCTCCAACGATACTATGATAAACATTAAGTTACCCTTTGCCTACCTTGTTAAGTCCAGGTTAGTGTGCCGGTTAACCACACACGCTCCACTAACAGCTTAAACAAAGTGCAAAGTGTAATTTCATGGATTAGCACCTTATTCACATTTTCCTAAGTAACTAAGATTGGGAATTTATAAAAAGTTTAGTTACTTAGTATTTATCATTAATACTTTTAATGAAGGGAGAATTATAGTCCTTGTCCTACATGTTCGGCTAACGACCCTCCACCAGTCAAGGAAGCGGTGGGTGAGAGTGGACACCCATTAAACTGCCATTTTATAGGCAGTAACCTTATACCCCCCTTATAGACCGGCTTCGTGAATGAGGCCTACTAATGGTAAGACGACTTGCTCTCATACATATAATATATTAAACTTTTAATATTATAATAGTATAAGGGTGTATTTTAGACATTTAAAATACTTGGTGGTTTAATCTATTAATTAAACTATACTCTTAATTTAATTAAATTGAAACCATGTCATTATGGAATTATTAATTCTCTTTTAATTAAACACTTTAATTATCTATTAATAAAGTCCATAAGAGTTAATTGAATTATTCAATAAAACATCATAATTCCAATTATTAAATTCAAAATTAAAACCATTTAATTAATTGTTTAAGTTATGAACCCAAGAGTTTTAGAATTCAATTCTTTAAGAACAGAACAAGTTATGGAATTCTTTAAAACATTAAGACCAAGTTTTGTAACTCCATAAAAAACTTTGAATCAATTTTTTTAAAAACCTTTGAGCTCCAAAATTTTATGACAAAATATGTAACTCTTTAAAACATTTAGATCAAACTTTTAAAACTAATAAAATAATCATATCATTTTATCTTTTACTAAATTTGACCTAATTCAACTCATATAGCAAATGATTCAAATTTTACATATAATTAGTTTCTCACAAAAACAAGTAATTATCTTAAAATTTGACAAACTTCATGTTTTTTTTCTTTTTTTTTTCAACTTTGAAAATCAAACATTTGCATGAATATAACAGAAAACAACTCATGGCTCTGATACCAATGTTGGGTTTTGAGCATTCTAACACTCCTATGGTGTACATGCAACCCTATAAACCTTGGATCTATGTTTTCTCTATTATACATGCAAATATTAACTATTCCAAGGTTTCATCCTAACTAGCATATTATGAAGCACCTATACTACAAAGTTCTAGTTAGATGACATACCTTTTGATGTAGCTTGATGTCTTCAAGCTTTAAGAGCTTAGCCCCAATAGTGTGGAAGTCTCAAATGGAATCACAAATCACCAAAACACCTTGGAAGAACTTGAGAGAATATGTATGCACACTAAAATCGGCCCACTCTTATTTTCACACACTTGTGTCAATTTTGTGAGCCAAGAACCCCTTTATATATTATGGAGGATTAGGGTTACATCCATGTAAACCCTAATACCCATGACCTTTCATTTACATAGGATCCATAGGTTAAAAGCTCCATGGACCATCCATGAAAGCTTAGCCCAACCTAAATGAACTTGGCCCATTCCATATATATATAAGAGTCCATATTTAATTAGTTCTTTTTGATCACTTAATTAATTCTAAATTAATTCTTGATCAATACTAATTAAATAATATGATTCCATATTAATATATTAGAATTTATAATATATTAATATAAATCATAAATATACTATTCTCAAAAGACTATCCATATAAATTGTGTCGGTGAAGTGCAACCCAAATGGACCATGCCGGGTCGGGTCAAGTACATACCAAATATAGTTATGGACTTAGACATTAATCCAACAGTATGATTATGTTATGTTATTATGTGGTAGTAGTAGGGGGTGAAATAGTCCTCGTAACCGGTTGAGATAAACCGGAGGGGTAGGTCGGAAACCCCGGTATGTCTGACAGGGGTAGGTTAGGCACCCTGGTATGCCTAACAGGGTAGGTCGGGCACCCAGATATGCCTGGCAATATGTTTATAGTATGGTATGTGGTATGATGGGGGAAATCACTAAGCTTTGTGCTTACGGTTTACAGCTTTTGTTTCAGGTCCTTCTTCTTCGAAGGGAAAGGAGTCGGCTTGGTGGCAGCGCATCACACCATTATTTCCGTACTATGTTGTTCTGGGGATTGTACTCTGACATTATTATTATTTCATGACATGTTTTATGACATTTGACTGATGGTTTTATGGGTTTGATATGATATGGATGATGTTTTTCAGTAAACCGTTTTATAAGTTACTTAATTAAAAACAAAATTTTTGGCCATGATTTTTGGGATGTTACAAATTTATCGGTTGATGAGCTATCAGATGGCCAAAAAGTGGGAACTCTTGGTCAATCGATCCACAATGACCCAGATAGCATCAAAACCCTTGGCAATCCTTGGTAGCTTGGTGATAAAATCCATGGTCATCTGTTCCCACTTCCACATGGGAACTTCCAAAGGCTGCATCTTGTGCTTAGCCTTGACCATACTATAGGGCAAGCACCTCTCAACGTACCAAGCTATCTCCTTCTTCATACATGCCACCAATAACTTAATCTCAAATCTCGATACATCTTGGTAGCTCTCGGGTGTATCGAAAATCAAGACTTATGTGCCTCCACCAAAACTGTCTGTCTGACCCCGCCAAAAACCGAAACCCATACCCAACCACACCGAGTCATCAATCCCCGACTATCGGTGACAAATCTGTCGGTCTCGCCCATGATCCTCTCATATTTCTAGTTCTCCTTCTTAAATCCTTCTTCATGTGCCCCTCTGGTCAAATCCAGAAGCGGAGAATCAATGGATATCATCATATATATACCCCCAATCGAAGATCCAACCGACTTGCGGCTTAAAGCATCCGTAACCACATTTGCTTTATCCGGATGGTAAAGGATCTCGCAGTCATAATCCTTGACCACCTCAAGCCACTTGCGCTCCCTCATGTTCAGGTTTGGATGGTCCATGAGATACCTCAAACTCTTGTGATCAGTGTACACGATACACCGAACCCCATATAGACAATGTCTCCAAATCTTGAGGGCAAACACTAATGCCCCCAACTCCAGATCATGAGTAGGATATCGTGCCTCGTGTGGCTTCAGTTGCCGAAAAGCATACGTAATCACTCGCCCCCTCTACATAAGAACCATCCCAACCTGTGACAGACGCATCATAAAATACAACGAAATCCTTGACACCCTCCGGAAGAGTCAACACTGGGGCCTCACATAATCTTTGTCGCAGTGTCTCAAACGCCGAGTGCTGCTCAGGGCCCCATCGGAAATCCATGCCCTTCCTCGTCAGACAAGTGAGGGGTACAATAATCTTGGAGAAATCCTGAACAAATCTTCGATAATATCCTGCTAGACCTAAGAAACTTCTGATCTTTGAAGGGGACTTCAGAACCTCCCACTGTATCATAGCCTCAATCTTGGCCGGATTGACCAAAATTCCGTTTTGGTTAACGAGATGCCCCGAGAACCGGACCTCTCGTAACCAAAACTCACACTTCGAGAACTTGGCATCAAACCATTTCCGCCTCAATACTCCCAAAAACTCTCGAAGGTGCTCCTCATGTTGCTCTCTGGTCTTGGAATACACCAAGCTATCATCAATAAAAACAATAACTGATCAATCGAGCACCGGCCTGCATACCTGATTCATCAAGTCCATAAACACCGCAGGCGCATTGGTAAGACTAGATGGCATCACCACGAACTCGTAATGACCATAACGATTCCGAAACGTGGTATGCTCCAAGTCCTCCTATTTGACCCTCACCTGATGATACCCCGACCTCAAATCGATATTGGAGAACCAAGATGCACTCTGCAACTGATCAAAGAGGCCATCAATTCGCGGAAGGGGATAACGATTCTTCACCGTCAAATTGTTCAATTCTCGGTAATCAATGCACATCCGGTGCGAACCATCCTTCTTCTTGACGAACAATATTGGTGCTTTCTATGAAGAACTGCTCGGTCTAATGAACTGATTTCCTAACAGCTCCTGAAGCTGAGAGGACAACCCATGCATCTCAGGCGGTGCCAAATGGTATTGCGCCTTGGCAATCGGAGCCACACCTGGAACTAAGTTAATCCTGAACTCAACCTGACTCTTAGGAGGCACACCGGGTAACTCCTCCAGAAACACATCATCAAACTCCCTAAAAACGGCACATCTGAAACCGAGCATGCTCCCCAACCTGTGTATCAACCACGTAGGCAAGATAAACCGTACAACCATGCTGAATATACTGTCGAGCCCTGGTCGCTGAACAAAAACCTAACCCAATCCTGGTACCCTACTTGGGGTTCGAACTACCACTCGCCGACCCTCGCAGTCTACCATAGCACGAAACATGCTCAACCAATCCATCCCTACTATCATGCATACATCCCCCATGGGGATAGGAATCAAATCAATCGGATAAGGAACCCCGAAGATCTCCAAGACATAACCCTGATACACTCTGGATGCAGAAATCACATGTTCGTTGGCGATAGAAACCCGCAACGGACACTCCAACTCGCCAAGGGTAATATCGAAATCCCTACTAAAAGACTGAGATACAAAGGACCGACTTGCGCCCGAGACAAATAACACAAGAGCATATAAATAATTCAATAAGAATGTACCTATCAGAAACATAAACATAAAATACCATAAAATAATGGACAAGATGATAAATGGAAACATACCAGTAACGACGTGTGATGCCGCCCTGGCCTCCTCTGTTGTAAGCTGGAAAGCGCGGCCTCGAGCCCTCGTGGGCTCCGCCATACCCTGGCGCCCATCGGTGATCCTCAAAGTAGCTGGCGCTGGTGCCTGCATCGATCCTGCATTGAGCAAAGTACAGTTGGCCTTAATATGACCAACCTAGTCACAGTGATAACAGATCCTCGTGGTCAGTACGGAAACCGGTTGGCAACAGTCCTTGGTGTAATGCTCTTCCTTGCCACATTTGTGGCATCCAAAAGTAGATCAACAATGACCCTCATGAACCTTGTTGCACTTGCCACGAGTGCGGCCCCTCTGACTCCTAGATCTCACATTAGCAGCCTTGAACCGCTTCGCCGCAGGCTGCGACTACACCGGAGCCTGCCTTCGCTCCCTCGTCTGGAGCTCCAACTCAATCTACGGCCTCTTAGCGGCCTCCTGTAGCTCCACAAGTGTACCATAAAGCTGAGTAGACACAAAATAGAGGATGTCCGTATTGAGCATGCTCAAGTACCAGGTCATCTGAGCTTACTCAGAAGCAGCAAACTCAGGACAAAACAGTGCTCTCTCAGTAAACATCTTGGTGATCTCCGTCACCGACTCAGTCCCCTGCCTCAATTCCCAATACTCCTATGACAATCTATCCCTCTCAACCAATGGAACATATCTCGTGCGGAACATCTCAGAGAACCACTCCCATGATACAACATCCCTCTGCTCTGGAGTATAAGAGCTAGTAACCAACCTCCACCAATCCTTCGCCCCCAACCAGAGAAGGTTTAGGGCGTACTTGACCTTCTGGTCAGCTTGGCAGGAGCAAGTAAAGAAACATCCTTCGACATCGGACAACCACCTCATAGCAATGATCGGATCCTGAAGCTCATCGAACATTAGAGGCTTCGTATTGTTGAAGTCTCAGTACTGGAAGATTCGCTCTCCACGAACCCCAACGGCCGTAATGGTCGTGGTAGCTGCAGCAACAGTAGCCTCAGAAAGTGCAACATAATGGTCATCAAAGTACTCAATCATGGCGGTCTTGATAGACCCGAACAACTCTGGTATCTGTCCCTAGATAACAGTCACAAACTCAGAAGAAATCAACGCCCTAATCTCATCCTCAGTCAACCACAACCTATCCTGGCCACTCGCTCTAGCTCCTAATATGGATCCCCTCATGACCACCATATTGAAAATAAACCAAAAAACATCAGATAAGGCACATTTCATACCATATGAGTTATTCTAAATAACGAAACCCTAGGGGTTGTGACTTCCCTGTTACGTGTACGGGTCATGTGCTTCCGGTAGTAAGGGCACACACTACCTTCCACACCTACCCGTATTTGTCTCAGAAGATCATCACAACAACCCTAACATCACACACTATAATTGTTGGATTAGTGTCTAAGCCCATAACTATAATTGGTATATACTTGACCCGACCAGGCATGGTCCATTTGGGTTGCATGGCATCGGGACATTTGGATAGACCTTTTTTGAGAAGAGGATATTTGTGACATATTAATATATTATAAGTTCTAATATATTAATATGAAATCATATTATTTAATTAGTATTGATCAAGAATTAATTTGGAATTAATTTAGTGATCAAAAGAGACTAATTAAATATATGGGGATTGATTGTGTAAATCATTCGTTCTTATATATGTGGGCTTATGATCCATGATTCCTTATGTTGGGTTTAACCCATGTGGTGACCCATGGATACTCCATGGAGGTTAAAACCCATGGAGCATAAGGAATGGGAAAAGTCATGGGTTACATGGTGTAACCCTAATGTGCACACTATATAAAGACCCCATTGGTTGGTGAAATCGGCACTAGTGCATACACAAGAGGGCAAGCCGATTTCTAGAGTGAAGTATCTCTTCTCATGGTTATTCCAAGTTGTTTTGATGTTGTGTGAACCATTTGAGGTGTCACACTTGGGGCACTAGGCTCTTGAGCTCCATGGAATCAAGCTACAACAAAGAGGTATGTAATTCTACTAGATTTTATATTACATGTACTTTATATTATGCTAGTTAGAACAATACCTTGGAAAACTGATATTTGCATGTATAATAGAGAAAACATAGATCCAAGGTATTTAGGGTTGCATGTACACCATATGAGTGTTAGAATGATCATAACCCAACAGTGGTATCAGAGCCTAGGCTTGTTTTCTTTTATACTTGATGCAAATTGCTGAAAATTGAAGTTTATATGCTGTCTGGTCAGCTGACTCGACGAGTCCAGTAAGGGACTCGACGAGTCCATGCCTAAATTCATCCAACTCGTCGAGTTGGTTCATGCACTCGACAAGTTGGACCCCCTGACAGCTTATCTTCGAGTTTTAAGGCTGGAATTGGTCTAGAATCATTACCTTAAACTGTTTTTGAACTTATAAACTTGTTTTTTTAATGTGGTAATGATTATGGAAAACCAATTTCAAAGTTGTTATCAAAGTTTCAAGTTTTATATATGTTTATATGATTCTTGAAAATTGTTGATACGGATTGTTCATGCTTATGAGTTTTGATAGATCATAGGAATTATGTGCAAATTGTTTGTTAGTGTAATTCTTGATCTTAATGACATTGTATGGACTCCATAACTTGTCCTCAAGTTATGGATTACCAAGTTTTTTTGTGTCACCTTGTTTTATGAGTTAATTTAGATTAATGAAAAAATTATGTGTTAGTTGTTTTCAATCCAAATTGATCTAAAAGTAGTTCATAAAATGTGTTTTTGTAACTTGTCCTCAAGTTATATGAAAAGTCACATTTATGAATCTTAAAACTCATAAAAGTGCCATAGGTTACAAAATGAAGAGTCTTTTTCTCATAAATAGTTTTATGGACTTCATAACTTGTCCTCAAGTTATGGATGTTCAAGAGTCTCTTCATTAAAGTTTTTAAAAACTTTAATTAAACTCATAAGTTATGAAAATCCAAGAGTTTTGAATAGTTTCAATACTTGCCCTCAAGTTTTGGAATTTGTAAAGTTTACCCCTTATGTATACTTTAATTCCAAATCAAACCCTACAATTTTAAAAGTTTAAAATTCAACCCTTATCTATTATTATATTAAAAGTTTAATTATATAGATATGTATAAGAATAAGCCAGTCTTACCGTTAGTAGGCCTCATTCACGAAGTCGGTCTATAAGGGAGGTATAAGGTTACTGCCTATAAAATGGAAGTTTAATGGGTGTCCACTCTCACACACCGCTTCCTTGACTGGTGGAGGGTCGTTAGCCGAACGGGTTGGATAAGGACTATAACTCTCCCTTCATTAAAAGTATAATGATAAATACTAAGTAACTAAACACTTATAAATTCCCAATCTTAGTTACTTAGGTAAATGTGAAAAGGTGCTAACCCATGAAATTGCACTTTGCACCTTTGTTAAGTCGTTAGTGGAGCGTGTGTGGTTAACCGACACACAAACATGGGACTGACAATAAGTGGCAAAGGGTAACTTAATGTTTATCATAGATTGGTGGAGCGCGTGTGGTTAACCGGCACATCAATTAGGTGATAAAGTTAAGGGTACCAAGTAAATTTGTATGGTTATTCACACCTTGTTTGTGATCCTCGGCATCCCAGTCACAAACTTGAGAGGGCACAATCGAGATTTAAACATGCCATTGAAATTTCAATGAATCTCAAAAGATCTAGGAGTTTCAATCCAATTAAAACTTAATAATTTATTTTGTTTTTCATGGTGGAAATTGGTAAATCGTCATTTACTGTCACACCCCCAAACCGGAACGGCGGAAACGTTCGGGGGCGGAGGACGTCATGCTCAGTATCATAACCATAGTGAAGAAAGTAAACACAACCATCATTAATATAATTAAAAAGGTTACATCGTTGCAAAAAAAATACATGTTTCCAAATAAATTACATATGATGTCAAAATAGTTCAAAAGAAATCTGCGCCTTAGCGTCTTACCTTCAAAAATCTTGTGGTTACCTGTATTACTGAATACCTGAGAATACAAGTTGTTTTTGAAAGAGTATCAACATAAAGCTGGTGAGTTCATAAGCAATTTATGAATGAAAAATGAATGTTGTTCCTTTAAGTTTGTTACAAGTTTGTTTCCAGAAAATCAAATATTTTCTAAAGGTTTGTTGTAGTCTTAACTGAACCAAGACTTAGTATATGTAAGTAAATCGTCATACTTGTGTGTGTGGTTTTATATTTAAATAAAACTCCTTAAATCCCCGTGAAATGTGTGTTTTGTTAATTCCCCATGTGAGATGTTATAACCATGCTAAAACTCGAAGACCTCGTACTCGACGTTCTTCAGGCGTCGGAATGTTATGACACTTGTCACCCCAGACCTGCCGGTCTAGCTGTTGCAAGCAGCTTAGGTGCGGGTTTGTCAGACCCAATATAGAGCTATACACAACTATCACGCTCTCCCTCCAAGAGATTCTGATTATAACTACAAGACTTTTTTGTGGTACTTAAGAGTACCCCAAAGGTGAATGTCTCACAAATTTATTCATTAACAAGTTCACGTTGTTTGTAATGAAATACCCGTTTTGTAAATCGATTGTATTACCATTTCTTTGTTAAACGAGGTGTTCGAACTATACCTATTATAGTTTATCAGTTGTGTGTTATGATTTAATGAAACCTTGATATGCATGACTTTGTATTTCAACGAAAATGACATTGAAACTACTAAGTGTAAATCTTACACACCTTGCTCAGCATGTTACAAGGTGTGAATAACTCTTAAACTTGTGTTTGACAGTTTTACCCTTAACTGTCATTGTTTTAGAATATTTATAGAAAAATCATCGTAAGTCGAAAAATGAATCTGTAAACTCTGAGAGTTTGGAAAAAGAGTCTAATATATTCATAAATTTTCCTATAATTTTTGGTGGTCTCAAACCAGTGTGAAAATGTTCATCTTCACAACCTAGTCCGACTTTGTTGCTGCAGTGATAGGCAGTTTTGTAAAAATCACCATACATTGTAGAAAAATCGTATAGAGATGTGCAAGTAGTCATTTTAAAGGTATAAACCTGAAATATTTGTATATTAAACAGTTTTGAAAAATATTAAGTTTAAGTTGGGTAAAACAGTTCGTGAACAGGTCACAACTTTCTGTTGTAAGCTGTCAAGTTAGGTTTTAAATATGTTTTGATGTTTTAACTTGTATTCCCCCCCTGAAAACTAAAGAAAACTAGAAAATGTAGGGGTATGAACTCACCTTGAGTGATTTCTTGAAGAGTGGAAGGTTGAAGACGAGGAGTATCAAGTCAAGAACACTTGATGAACACGTGAAAGCTTGGATGATCCTAATAACGATTCTTTGGTGTTAAAATGTGGGTAGATGATCCAAGAGTGTTATGAAAATATGGAATAACACTTGAGTTTAGATGAAATTCTTACCAAAAAGTGAAGTAGTAGCTCAAGAACACTTCCAAAAGGTGGCTGGAAGTAGAGAGAAAAGAAGCTTTCTTGAGGGGTAAGAGAAGTGTGTAAGTGAAGGAAATGATCAAGGAATTCAAGAAGTTACTCCAGGGGTTTCTTTATATAGATGTTGCTGGAGCAAGTTGCAAAGTTGAAAGGATGTTTGCCTTGGTTTGTGTGATGTGGATAGGGTTGGACAAATGAGAAGATGACACATGGAAGACAAGTGGGCACACTTGACCCACTTGTGGTGTAATCATCCTTAGATATTTCTCTTAATGTAAAATAATGATTTATAATTAATAAATCCTTGAGAAATGAATAAAATATGAGTTTAGGGAGTTTAAAATGATAAAAATATGAATTTGGTGAAAAATCCCCGTCAAAAACGGGCTTAAGAAGCGAAAGTGGTCGAAAACCGGGAATTAGGAGCGAACCTGCGAGGTTCGGTCCTTAGGAGGTGAGAACCGAGAGAAGGGAGAAGGAGGAACCGAAAGTGGGAGAAGGAACCGAATGGGAAGGCTCGGGCCCGAAGGTGAGAGGGAACCGAAATGGACCGAGGGCTCGGTTCATTTCGGGTGCATGAGGGTTCGGTCCGAGATGCTAGGTTCGGTTCTGACAGTTCGGTTCGGTCCAGAGGGACCTTCGGTCCTAATAGGAGGGTTCGGCTCTAAGAGGTTCGGTTCCTAAGAGGGTTTTGGCCCTATTTAGCTGTTTTTCGATATAACTCCCCGATTCAAGCGGTTTTTGGCCAAGTTAAGGGTCGGGATGACCCCGATGACTATAAAAAGTTGAGAGAGATCATGAGAGAGATTTGGGAGAGATTTGGGATAGATTTAATTTTAGCCATTATTATCATATAATCTTGCAATGCAAGGTTCGTGAACCCCGTTATGCTTCGTTTCTGATTGTTTTAAGTCCCCAAAAGGGTCCATAGTCGTGTTTCGATGCGTTTAACTCCCTTTTTAGGGTTTTACATTGATAAACACATAGATTCTCCGAGACACTTGAATTCTTGACATACAAATGCACATTTTTATACATAGAATAAGTTTTAACATACGAGTACTAGTTAAGTTTGACCGATTTGACTTGTTCACTTTGACTTGTTGACTTTGACTTTGACTTGTTGACTTTTACTTGAATTTGACGGTTGTCACATTATCCCCCGTTAGAAGGAATTTCGTCCCGAAATTTGCATTTTGAGTGGGACTTCAAGGGTTGGGGAATAGATGTGGGTACTTTTGTTTCATTTGGTCCTCACGTTCCTAAGTAAATTCGGGTCCTCGCTTGGCGTTCAAGCGGACCTTTATGATGGGAATGCGGCTTTGTTTCGTCGATTTGACCTCTCGATCCATGATTTCAACAGGTTCCTCTACGAAGTGGAGGTTCTCATTGATCTCAATTTCTTCCAAAGGAATGACAAGGGTCTCATCCGACAAACATTTCTTTAAGTTTGACACATGAAAGGTAGGATGAACGTGATTGAGTTCTTGTGGTAATCGTAGCTTGTATGCCACCGGACCAATCCTGGCGAGGATTTCGAATGGTCCGATATACCTTGGATTTAAATTCCTACGTTTTCCAAAACGTATTAATCCCTTCCAAGGTGATACCCTTAGTAGTACTCGATCCCCAACTTGGAACTCCAAGGGCTTTCGTCTCTTATCCGCGTAGCTCTTTTGTCTGTCTTGCGAAGCCTTCATTCGTTCTCGAATTTGGACGATCTTTTCTGTTGTTTCCCTGATGATCTTCGGGCCTGTGAGTGTGCTGTTAGGAACTTTCCCTCTTGCTAGTTGCGTATCGCCCACCTCAGCCCAGCACAGGGGTGATCTGCACTTACGGCCATAGAGGGCTTCGAACGGAGCAACTTTTATGCTAGTGTGATAACTATTATTGTATGAGAATTCGATAAGGGGTAAATGAACATCCCAAGCCTTACCAAAGTCTATCACACAAGCTCTTAGCATGTCCTCTAACGTTTGAATGGTCCTTTCACTCTGCCCGTCGGTCTGTGGGTGGTAGGCTGTACTCATGTCCAGCCTAGTTCCCATAGCTTTCTGCAGTGACTGCCAGAATCGTGACGTGAACCGACTATCTCTATCGGAGATAATGGATATCGGTACTCCGTGGAGTCGGACTACTTCTTTAATGTAGAGCCTTGTCCATTTCTCCATTTTTTCTGACTCCTTTATTGGTAGGAAGTGTGCGGATTTGGTTAATATGTCGACGATTACCCAAATGGTGTCAAGTCTAGCCGTTGTCTTGGGTAACTTGCTTATGAAATCCATTGTAATCCGCTCCCACTTCCACTCGGGTATCTCTGGCTGCTGAAGTAGTCCCGAGGGCTTCTGATACTCCACCTTAACCTTGGCGCAAGTCAGGCACTTGCCCACAAAGGTAGCTATTTCGACTTTCATGTTTGGCCACCAATACAGCTTCTTGAGGTCTAAATACATCTTGTCTGAGCCGGGATGCACTGAGTAACGAGTTTTATGAGCTTCGTTCATGACAACGTCCCTGAATCCACCAAATTTTGGTTTCCAGATCCGGTTCATGAGACAACGAACTCCGTCATCCCTGACTTCAAGATTTTTGTCCATTCCTCTCAACGCTTCTCCTGCCACGTTCTCTGGTTTTAAGGCTTCTTCCTGTGCCTCTTTGATCTGTGTGGACAGGTGTGAATGGACGGTCATGGTTAACGCTTTTACTCGGCGGCCCGAGTATTCCTTTCTGCTCAAGGCGTCCGCAACCACGTTAGCTTTTCCCGGGTGATAACGAATCTCGCATTCGTAATCATTTAGCAATTCCACCGATCGTCTTTGCCTCATGTTGAGTTCTTTTTGATTGAGGATATGTTGAAGGCTTTTGTGATCGGTGAAGATAGTGCACTTGGTGCCGTAGAGGTAATGCCTCCAGATTTTTAGGGCGAAAACTACTGCTCCCAATTCGAGATCGTGCGTTGTGTAATTTACCTTGTGCGTCTTCAGCTGTCTTGAGGCGTAGGCAATGACCTTTCCTCGTTGCATCAACACACATCCTAGACCTTGGTTTGATGCATCGTAATAAACCACAAAGTCCTCTGTTCCATCCGGTAAGGACAAGATCGGAGCACTGCACAAAGTTCGTTTCAGCGTTTGGAACGCAGCCTCTTGCTTGTCCCCCCAGACGAAAGTCACTCCTTTTTGAGTCAAGGTGGTGAGTGGTTTTGCGATTTTGGAGAAGTTTTGAATGAACCTTCGATAGTAACCGGCGAGTCCTAAAAATTGTCGGATTTTTGTGGGTGTTCTTGGTGCTGCCCAGCTTTCGATTGCCTTAATCTTTGAAGGGTCCACATGTATTCCTTCCTTGATGACTACATGTCCGAGGAAATTCACTTCTCGAATCCAAAATTCGCACTTCGAGAATTTTGCGTATAATTTCTCCGCCCTCAGTGTCTCCAGTACTTGACGTAAATGCTGCCTGTGTTCTTCCTTACTTCGGGAGTAATCTAGTATATCATCGATGAAAACAATCACGAACTTATCTAAGTAAGGTCGACACACCCGATTCATCAGGTCCATAAACACAACGGGTGCATTTGTTAAGCCGAAAGGCATCACTACAAACTCGTAGTGACCATAGCGCGTTCTGAAGTCAGTCTTGGGAATATCCTCCTCTTGAACTCGTAGTTGATGGTACCCTGATCTAAGGTCAATCTTTGAGAAGAAACTTGCTCCTTGCAGCTGGTCGAAGAGGTCGTCGATTCGAGGCAAAGGGTATCGGTTTTTAATGGTGAGTTTGTTTAATTCACGGTGGTCGATGCACATACGGAACGATCCATCCTTTTTCTTAACGAACAAGACCGGTGCTCCCCAAGGTGAGAAGCTTGGTCTAATGAAACCTTTGCTTAGCAGTTCGTTCAATTGACTGGACAATTCCTGCATCTCGGCTGGAGCTAGACGGTATGGCGATTTGGCTACGAGGGTAGCTACATGAATTAGGTCGATTCGGAATTCGACTTGTCTAGCAGGGGGCACTCCAGGAAGGTCTTCCGGGAATACGTCGGGGAAATTACAGACCTCCGGAATGTCTTTTATGTTTTTCGCTTCTTGTTTCTTGTCTACGACGTGGGCTAGGAAGGCGTCGTACTCCTTTCGGAGATACTTTTGAGCCTTGACACAAGAGATGATCTGAAAGTTTGAGCTAGGTTTGTCGCCATAAACGACGAGAGTTTCGCCATTTGGCAGATTAAGGCGAACGACCTTTTCGTGACATAGGATTTCAGCATGGTGAAGGCACAACCAATCCATGCCAATGATGACATCAAAACTTTTTATGGTGATCGACATAAGATCGATTTGGAAAGAATGATTCTTTAAGGTGAGGGTACACCCGGTGTAAATGTCGTTAGTGTTCTCTGTTTTTCCGTTAGCCATTTCTATGGTGAATGTGTATTTTAGTGTTTGTGGTGTTTGTTTAAGCAAGCGTTTAAATTGATGGTTCACGAAGCTTTTCTCCGCGCCACTATCGAAAAGAATGCATGCGTATGTATTCTTGAGGAGAAAGGTATCGGTGACCACAATTGGATCTGCAACTGCTTCCTCATGACCTCTCGCCAGCACTCTGTCCACTTTACCAGGGTTGGGGTTTCTTGCCTTCGGGCAGTTACGCTTGAAGTGTCCTGCTTCTCCACATCCATAGTAGGTTCGACTGGCTCTGGCGTTGGCAGCTTGTGCGTTCTGTTGGACTGGAGCTTTACAAAATCGGGCGGTGTGCCCCTTTTGTTACAGTTGGTGCAATGCATTTCACGGCATGCGCCGTTGTGGTGAAAGCTGCACTTGTTGCACTTGGGTAGGTTCTCGGCGTATTGCCTTATCGGAGTTGGGTTGGCAGTGGTTGCGACAGCGTGCACCGCAACCACTTGTTGCTTTTTGGCAGGGTCTTGAGCAGGTTGACCCTTCTTCTTATTCCAGAACTTTCTTTTGTTTCTCCCCCCTTTTGCTTGTCCGGTGGTGGTTGCCACGGTGCCATGGCTGGCTTTATGGTCGATGAGTTGCTGTGCCAGTTCCTTGGCGCTGTCAAAGGTAGTTGGCTTTGAGGCCAATACGTTTCCTTGAAGTTGGGGAGATAATCCCCATATGTATCTTTCCACCTTTTTGCTTTCCGACGGAACCATCCCGGGACACAGCATGGTTAGATCGCTAAACCTTGAGGTATATGATAGGATGTCAGAGCCCGTCATTTTGAAACCCCAAAGTTCCTCTTCCAACTTCTGTATCTTGCCCCTTGGGCAGTACTCCTTCATCAACATGGTTTTCAGGTCTTCCCAGGTTATCGAATTAGCCACCGGAAGTGTCAATGCTTTGACATGGCCATTCCACCAGGTGAGGGCCCTTACAGAGAAGGTGCATGCTGGAAATTTGACCTTGTTTGCTTCAGGGCATGCGCATATTTCGAAAATGGATTCGGTTTTCTCGAACCATTACAGCAATGCTATGACACCCCCGTTTCCATTGAAGGTTTTGGGTTTGGCATTTGTAAAGTATTTGTAGGTACACTCTCTCGAGTGTCCCTGGATGTCCCAGTGGTTTGAATTTGTGGCACCATTACCCGCACCACCCGCATTGTTGGTGCTGATTTGGGACATTGCGGCTTCTACTACGGCTGTTACGGCCGCCTGGAACATTACTGGGTCGAACTGAGGGGGTGGTGGAGGTGATGGTGCTGCAGCTCCTGCGGCGCCGCCGCGTCTAGGATTTCTACGAGGTGGCATCTTCTGCCATTTCAAGAATGAAAAGACAATAAGTCTTTGATAACACTCACAAGTCGAGAGTTAAAAACTACACATTATTAGTTCTTTATATGCATCATGATTCCGACTTGTAAAGATATTGCATGAATCCACTCATACTAGAGGTCTATAGATAATGAAATATAGACTTTATGAAAGCTGATAGTTTTGATTCACATGAAATGTATGTGATCGTACCCATACCGGGCCCATCCAACAATCGTTTGATGTACAATATTCATATATAATTAAGATTAAATAAACTTTCGAATCTAATGGGTCTGCCCTGGGCCCACAACCAAACAAGGAACAGGATCCGAGGCGGAACCACCATTTCTAGGTCGACATGGTCTTAATTATATATAACTTTGATTTATACATCAAACAATCATGAATTGGCCACCAGTAAATTTTAATCCGAGAATAATCCTTGTTATGAATCTGATGTAATGTTCCCAATAAAACAAATAGCGCGTCAATTTCATTGATATAACTTAGTATACAATATTGGGGAAAATTTGACCCGACAAGGGGTCTATGCTACATCAATGTATGGGAAACTTTTGACCGCCTAACTGATCCCGGAAGTGTAAACACTTAAATCGCGAGATCGGACATAAAATACTAGAAAATAATAGTAATATTTATCCGCAAAACTAGATTAAACTGAAGCGAGCAGTGCAAACACTACTTGCGGCGGTTGAAGCTCTGAGGATCACGAAATGAGGACACAAAGTTCTTCATTTTGGCTCTGGATTCTGCCGCTTGCCGCTCTGCTTCTGCCAGACGTCCTTCTAAAGCGGCTCGGTGCTCTCGGAGTTCTTGTACTTCGGCTCGGGTCGTGGCCATTTCCCGTCGAAGAACCTCGGTGCGGTCTCGAGTTCGATCGTGGTCATCATCCAACCGACGAATGCGAACGGAGTTGACTTGGCTGGTTGCACCAATTTCCATGAGGTGACGAGTGTTAACTCTTGTTTGCTCTTCGTGGCGTGTGACACAGTGAACCATGACAGGAAGGGCTCGGTCGGCTGACCCTCCTCTGCTGAGATCGTAGAAACTTAGTTCCATGCCATAGTGTAACATCCCAAAATTCAAGGCCAAAAATTTCATTTTTAAATAAATTGTAACATAAAACCATCGGTATAAAAACATTCATAATGATATCTCATGTCACAACCAATGTGTCAATAATCCAAAACATGTCCCCATAAAACCATTTTTGTCAAAAGTAAAATAAATCAGAGTACATTCCCAGGATGCTCCATGCGGAAAACATGTGTGTGTGTGATGCGCTGCTACACCGCCGGCTCCTTCCCCTTAGACGAAGAGGTACCTGAAACCAAAACTGAAACTATAAGCACGAAGCTTAGTGAGTTCCCCCATCATACCCATAGCACATAATCATCGGTGTGTTTCAACCGGTAACCGGGAGCTACCCTCCCCTTCGGTATCTTTCAACCGGTAACCGAGAGCTACCCTCCCCTTCGGTATCTTTCAACTGGTAACCAGGAACTATCCTCCCCTTCGGTATCTTTCAACCGGTATCTGGGAACTAACCTCCCCTTCGGTATCTTTCAACCGGTATCTGGGGACTATTTCACCCCCTATCCCTATCACATATTACAGATCATAAACATATTGGCTTCATAATAACATACATAAGCATACTGAGTCACATAATGACATATCATAATCATACTACTATACATGCATGGGTTTTATCCACCCCTTCGGTATCTTTCAACCGGTAACCGTCCTCGGTATCTTTCAACCGGTAACCAGGGCTAGTGTGACCTACTGCTACTTAACATATACTCGGCACAAATATAGCAACCAGACAATTATCACAAAGATAACCATCTCAACCATAAACCCCTACTGGTGGGCCGGCATTGGTGCCTTAGACCCACCCCTACTGGAAGGTAACTCACCTCGTAAGGCTGACTGCTGAAAAGCAGATCGACAGATGTATGACTGCTGCTCCGGTGATCCTCCGGCTATAATTCCCATAAAACACTTAGTCAAACACTGATAATTGTTCTAAGGGTAGAATGACTATTTTACCCCTGACCAAGTCAAAGTCAAAGTCAACTTCCAGTTGACCCGACTCGCCGAGTTGGGCCGCCAACTCGTTGAGTCCCTATCCTTTCATCTGTCCTTCTTCACGCCTCTACTCGTCGAGTTTGGCAACGACTCGACGAGTTCTCCTTCTAAAACAACCCCGAATGAACCTTCATCCGACTCGCCGAGTTGTATGAACAACTCGTCGAGTTCATCTCCATCCTATGAACAATTCATGCCCTTGACTCGCCGAGTTGTATGAACAACTCGTCGAGTTCATCTTCGAAAGTTGGGAGATTGCCTTGGACACGCCGAGTCTGTTCATACACTCGTCGAGTCCTATGATTTCCAGGTCTATGGCTAAGTCCAATGTGTTGGGTTACTCCCCCGGACCCCTCTAGGACCACTCTAACACTCATTGGGTTCCTTCGAACTATAACAGAAAAGGGAAGTCAAGCCATGGACTCGCCGAGTCCCAAGAACGACTCGCCGAGTCGAGAATGACCAAGTCTTATTTCTCGATTTCTGAGGTACAACACTTGACCAAAAGATAGATCTAGGCTTCTAGGATCGATCTAGCGCGTAAAGTTACAAACTTTACGTGCGTGCATGGGACTATGAGCTCAAATGGCCCTAAATGAGACTCTTAAGGTGCATGGGGCTCTCTAAGGCTCCAGAATCACCCCCTTTCTGCCTTGCAACCCCTCAAAGACCTTGGATCTGAAGTCTTAGCCCCCAACCATGCTTGCACTCATGATTGGTCACCAAGAATGGCTCCTAAAAGCCCTAAATCACCCCAAAAAAGGGATCTAAAACATGAAAGAGCAAGGTATCAGCTTTATACCTCTAAAGAACTGCAGAGGGTGCACAAACCCGAACTCCTCTGGCCTCCTCTTGATTCCTCAATCCTTTCTCTTCCTTCTTATGTTCCAAAACCACCAAAAACCACCACAAAGGCCTTAGATCTTTATACAAACGATTAGGGTTTGATATGGAGAGTTCTGAGAGCAATAGGGACGAAGGGAGGCTGAATGAGATGCTTAAATAGGGTGCAATACCTTAGATTAGGGTTTTGTCCAGTCAGGGCCTACTCGTCGATTCTAGATGCCGACTCGTCGAGTAGGTCATTAAACTCCCAGGTCCAAGTCGCTCCTACTCGTTGAGTTGGCCATCAACTCGCCGAGTTCTACGCGAAAAAAATGAATAATACTTGAATGAAATTCATACCAGGAACTGGGTGCTACACATAGGGAGGTCGTTGACCTTGCTCGCGGCTCCATCGATGTATAGTTTCGGCCCATTGGGGCGTCGGGCCTTGGAAGTGTTGCTGAGGGATAGGGGCAGGGTGTGGATTGTAAACTTCGGGTTCAGAGTTGGTTCCATCTGAGTCTTCTTCCTCTTCGCCGTCTACGAATTCTTCCTCTTCCATGGGTTCCTCATCCTCCATGGGTTCTTCTTCAGATTCTTCCTCTGGGTCTTCCACAATCCAGCCGGCATTCCCTTGGTTGGGGAAGTAGGGATCACCTGGTAAGTGAAATCCTGCCATTGCGCCTGTACGAGAATAGGGATAAGAAGGATATCGCGATAAATTTTGGGAATAAGAAGTTAGTTATCGCAATTTATAATGTGGTTATTACGGTTCTTGTGTTAAAATACTCCTATAGTATTTTTATGTTTGATTCTCGAAGTTTTTGGTAAGTTGAAGACTTGTTGCTCATCATGATCCTTTTTCGGCATACATTGGTCCTACATTGGCTAAATATAGTTGATCATGCTATATTCATCCAAGATCTGACTACATACCCCGAAGTTGAATCATGGTGTCCAACTTGTCTTAATACTTTTATGTTATTGCCATTATGATACCGAATTAATGAGTGCGATTGTATGAATACTTTTATAAAAATATTAATTTTTATTTTAAAGTATTTTTGAAAAGCTATGTCAGAGAATTTTGTCCCGTTGTATTTATAGTTTGTATATCTTACGTGGTTCGACATACTTAGTTCACTATAAACAAAGCTCTGATACCAATCTGTCACACCCCCAAACCGGAACGGCGGAAACGTTCGGGGGCGGAGGACGTCATGCTCAGTATCATAACCATAGTGAAGAAAGTAAACACAACCATCATTAATATAATTAAAAAGGTTACATCGTTGCAAAAAAAATACATGTTTCCAAATAAATTACATATGATGTCAAAATAGTTCAAAAGAAATCTGCGCCTTAGCGTCTTACCTTCAAAAATCTTGTGGTTACCTGTATTACTGAATACCTGAGAATACAAGTTGTTTTTGAAAGAGTATCAGCATAAAGCTGGTGAGTGCATAAGCAATTTATGAATGAAAAATGAATGTTGTTCCTTTAAGTTTGTTACAAGTTTGTTTCCAGAAAATCAAATATTTTCTAAAGGTTTGTTGTAGTCTTAACTGAACCAAGACTTAGTATATGTAAGTAAATCGTCATACTTGTGTGTGTGGTTTTATATTTAAATAAAACTCCTTAAATCCCCGTGAAATGTGTGTTTTGTTAATTCCCCATGTGAGATGTTATAACCATGCTAAAACTCGAAGACCTCGTACTCGACGTTCTTCAGGCGTCGGAATGTTATGACACTTGTCACCCCAGACCTGCCGGTCTAGCTGTTGCAAGCAGCTTAGGTGCGGGTTTGTCAGACCCAATATAGAGCTATACACAACTATCACGCTCTCCCTCCAAGAGATTCTGATTATAACTACAAGACTTTTTTGTGGTACTTAAGAGTACCCCAAAGGTGAATGTCTCACAAATTTATTCATTAACAAGTTCACGTTGTTTGTAATGAAATACCCGTTTTGTAAATCGATTGTATTACCATTTCTTTGTTAAACGAGGTGTTCGAACTATACCTATTATAGTTTATCAGTTGTGTGTTATGATTTAATGAAACCTTGATATGCATGACTTTGTATTTCAACGAAAATGACATTGAAACTACTAAGTGTAAATCTTACACACCTTGCTCAGCATGTTACAAGGTGTGAATAACTCTTAAACTTGTGTTTGACAGTTTTACCCTTAACTGTCATTGTTTTAGAATATTTATAGAAAAATCATCGTAAGTCGAAAAATGAATCTGTAAACTCTGAGAGTTTGGAAAAAGAGTCTAATATATTCATAAATTTTCCTATAATTTTTGGTGGTCTCAAACCAGTGTGAAAATGTTCATCTTCACAACCTAGTCCGACTTTGTTGTTGCAGTGATAGGCAGTTTTGTAAAAATCACCATACATTGTAGAAAAATCGTATAGAGATGTGCAAGTAGTCATTTTAAAGGTATAAACCTGAAATATTTGCATATTAAACAGTTTTGAAAAATATTAAGTTTAAGTTGGGTAAAACAGTTCGTGAACAGGTCACAACTTTCTGTTGTAAGCTGTCAAGTTAGGTTTTAAATATGTTTTGATGTTTTAACTTGTATTCCCCCCTGAAAACTAAAGAAAACTAGAAAATGTAGGGGTATGAACTCACCTTGAGTGATTTCTTGAAGAGTGGAAGGTTGAAGACGAGGAGTATCAAGTCAAGAACACTTGATGAACACGTGAAAGCTTGGATGATCCTAAGAACGATTCTTTGGTGTTAAAATGTGGGTAGATGATCCAAGAGTGTTAGGAAAATATGGAATAACACTTGAGTTTAGATGAAATTCATACCAAAAAGTGAAGTAGTAGCTCAAGAACACTTCCAAAAAGTGGCTGGAAGTAGAGAGAAAAGAAGCTTTCTTGAGGGGTAAGAGAAGTGTGTAAGTGAAGGAAATGATCAAGGAATTCAAGAAGTTACTCCAGGGGTTTCTTTATATAGATGTTGCTGGAGCAAGTTGCAAAGTTGAAAGGATGTTTGCCTTGGTTTGTGTGATGTGGATAGGGTTGAACAAATGAGAAGATGACACATGGAAGACAAGTGGGCACACTTGACCCACTTGTGGTGTAATCATCCTTAGATATTTCTCTTAATGTAAAATAATGATTTATAATTAATAAATCCTTAAGAAATGAATAAAATATGAGTTTAGGGAGTTTAAAATGATAAAAATATGAATTTGGTGAAAAATCCCCGTAAAAAACGGGCTTAAGAAGCGAAAGTGGTCGAAAACTGGGAATTAGGAGCGAACCTGCGAGGTCCGGTCCTTAGGAGGTGAGAACCGAGAGAAGGGAGAAGGAGGAACCGAAAGTGGGAGAAGGAACCGAATGGGAAGACTCGGGCCCGAAGGTGAGAGGGAACTGAAATGGACCGAGGGCTCGGTTCATTTCGGGTGCAAGAGGGTTTGGTCCGAGATGCTAGGTTCGGTTATGACAGTTCGGTTCGGTCCTGAGGGACCTTCGGTCCTAATAGGAGGGTTCGGCTCTAAGAGGTTCGGTTCCTAAGAGGGTTTCGGCCCTATTTAGCTGTTTTTCGATATAACTCCCCGATTCAAGCGGTTTTTGGCCAAGTTAAGGGTCGGGATGACCCCGATGATTATAAAAAGTTGAGAGAGATCATGAGAGAGATTTGGGAGAGATTTAATTTTAGCCATTATTATCGTATAATCTTGCAATGCAAGGTTCGTGAACCCCGTTATGCTTCGTTTCTGATTGTTTTAAGTCCCCAAAAGGGTCCATAGTCGTGTTTCGATGCGTTTAACTCCCTTTTTAGGGTTTTACATTGATAAACACATAGATTCTCCGAGACACTTGAATTCTTGACATACAAATGCACATTTTTATACATAGAATAAGTTTTAACATACGAGTACTAGTTAAGTTTGACCGATTTGACTTGTTCACTTTGACTTGTTGACTTTGACTTTGACTTGTTGACTTTGACATGAATTTGACGGTTGTCACATTTACCTACCTTCAAATATTTTATAACTTGGATTACGGCATCCCTCTTCCAGTTATAAATAGTTTGTTGGGTCCTAGCCTTAATATTTCATATTGGGTGTTATATTAACGACTTAAATCAACTAAACTTGAATTTCTCCCTCATAAATGTCTATTTCAGACAACTATGGTCTTCCCAAATCTTTAGGAACAAGCCTTCCTAATGAAGATGATATCCCACATGGAAATCAAGGTGAAAGATTAATCGCTTTGTTGTGCATTAATGGGACTGGAAATCATGCTTCACTTCCTCCACCTCCTCCAATAATTCTCCCTATCCCACAAGTTTCAAGACTTGAAAGGTTCTAAGTCACTCAATCCCTATTGGCAAGCAAAGACTATATGTGCTTACATCTTGGAGGTTAAGTCACGTATTGGCAAGCCAGGAGAGTCGGGTGTCGAAGTCTCGAGGTAGCTGGCTGTTGGCTTGGTTCTTCAGTCACTCCCTGATGATAGATCACGACATGACCCTTAGTGATCTTACCTATTTGGTTGATGCTGCTAAATCAGCAATGATTTGGAGCATTGGTAAAGCAAATTAGATTGGAAGATCTACTTCCCAAACCTATTTGGACATTGACAATGGTGACATTGGAAGTCCAGAAAAGCTTTCTCTTCCCAATAGAAAGGGATTGGTCATGGTCAAGTCATTTGACCAATGGTAAAGAGAAAGGCTAAGTCTGAGACAATCAAGTGTACCATTTCCAAAAGGTCCATATGTTTCTTTTGCCTAAGGAAGGGACATTGGTTGCGAAACTGCCAAACTTACCTGAAAAAGTTCATAAGGATGGTAAAAGTCAAAAAGTTTGACTTTGCTTCAGGTAAAGTCCATTATCTAACTCTATGAAGTCTTTTTTGGAGATTCTTAATACATGATGTAATGTAAATTACATTTTGATGTTTTGGAAGAACCAAAGGAAACCTAAAGAAAGAGTATGCTGATCTGATCGCGAAGATGGATCTCGATCGCATGGTTCGATGATCAGAATTTTGAGTTGTTGCTTAAGAGTTATGATATATTGCTTAGGAATAGATAACAACATGTTTTCATATGTATTTGCATTGTAAGGATAAGATTTTCCGCAAGTTTTAAAATAAAAGAAAAGGTTTTGATTTATTTTAAGTATCCTTACAATGACATTTGTGAAAAATTGTTGTTTATATGTTTCCATTGATAAGCAATATTGGAAAATGGATTTGAGTCTTTCATTTGTGGTAGTGTCATAATTTACCAAATAAGGAAAGATTCTTATCACCCAAGTTTCAGTTGGATAGAAACTTGGAATCATGCAAGTTGTATTGTGTGATGAATGAGAATTTTCATCTTTGGGAAATTAAGACTAAGTCCTTGCTTATATGAATATGTGAGTAAAGTGAAGGACTAAAGGATTGGTTACACTTGGTTGTGCGCTGGTCAAGTCGACCACAAGGAATGATAAGATTATTCGTCATGATTTACTAAAGTTTAGTAAATATGGTTATACTTACAAGTTTAAGTGTAATTCTGAAACATTGGAAAAGTTTCAATGTATGGCAGGACGAATGAGAAGAATCAAATTAGGCAGAAAGATAAAAGTTTCTCCAATCTGAAAAGGTGGGAGAGTGCTTAAGTATCTTGGTTTATGGTTATCTTGGTGATTATGAAATCATATCACAATTGATCCTCTAAGGACACCTTAGTGCATTTGTTTGGCTAAGGAGAGGAATCGTGAATTATTGAAATGGTTATATCAAAAGATGAATCATACTTCGTTCCAAAATCAAATCTTAGAGTCATACTCCATCTTAAAAAGGTGTAAAACACTTGTCAAATGTAGAGTAAAATGTTTTCAACTCTTATACATTTGAGATTGGTAAGTTGTGATGTTTTGGATAAGACAAAGACCAACTAAGACCAACTGTGAGAAGTGTTCAACTTGATAAGAATCCGCACTAACTCTTGAATATTTGTTTTGTCAATGAATGATTCTTGACAAAAGAGAATCTTATATGTCAAGAGGTCAGTGGGAGTCTTTAAAAATCTTGAGATGGTTTCAAGAACTAATCAAGAGTATTGTTAATCACTAGCCCACGACTTGAGGTTTGTAACCTATCGTGTTGACATATTCTTATTTCTGTGCCTATTCCAGTTAAAATTGACTATGCTTGTGAGTTCTATGAGTTCTCAATTTTTTTCATAACAATGTGGAAGCAATGGTAGGCCCTTGAGCTGCCAAGTGGCAAAAAATTAAGATTGAACAATTTCAGTCCATATGAGTTTGGGTTTGTCACTAACCCTGTCTTGTGATTATGTTTTTGCCAAATTCACATGGATAGGAATACATACACCATAAAAATCTAAGTGTCATAAGGTTTCTCTCCGATTCATGAAAATGATGGTGAGGAAACGCTTTCACTAAGTAGATTTTAAGTAGATAGCAATTGTGATATTTGCATTCTCATGTCGTTAGTGGAGCGTGTGTGGTTAACCGGCACACTAACTAGTGAGAATGGCAAAAGGTCTAGAAAAACATGTGAGCTATCTAAGGAAATGTGTATGATTTTGATAAAGTCTTATCAAAGCAGTCTTGTATCAGAAATCTGAACTTTGGCAAGAAAGTCAATAAAGTATTGATTTCTAGAAGTCTAGTTGATTTCTGAGTACATGTCAAAGCTAGTGGGAGCATAAGTGTTGTGCTAGTAAGATAATAATCATTGTGCTAGTGGGAGCATGATTATTATGGTTAGTGTTGCAAGTTAGCAATGCTAATTATAGAAAACAAAAGGTTCAATTCGCTTTGAAAAGTTGTTTTGCTGTAATTAAGGGAGAGGATTTATACTTAAAATCCAATTCTAAAAGCTTAGATTGAGATTTTAATCAACTTTAGTCAAGGATATATATGAATGTTATGTTGGAATGGTTAAACATAAGGAAATTATGTATATGTTGCATTCTCAAGATTCGATTATGATTACAGCATCCCTCTTCATAGTTCGAATTTTGAGAACATGGAAAATAAAAAAAAATTGTAGCATGAATCGGGTCCCATATGCTTCGGGTATAGGATCGATTACATGTGCTATAATATTTATCCATTCTAAATTTTCCAAATGCCTAGGGCGTTAAGAGGGAAAAAGGAATAGAACTGGATTTGATTAAAATGATTAAGCAATTGTTGAGGACAATCTGAGGTTTTCTAAAGATTGGTTGCTCATGGACAATTGGAAGTATAGAGATAGGACCATATTGACATATTCGAAAAGGAGGCAACTCTTGTTCAGAAGTGATAGTCAAAATGGGAATATGGAATTGTCTCCATAGGTGGAAGTTATTCTTTGAATCTGTGTAAGATTAGAGAACTTAATGCAAGAAGGGTGTTCAAAGGAATGTTCTTTGAATATGAGACTTCGTTTCCATGGAATTGCTCTCCATTGGAATACTTTGTAATGTCTGTTGCCAAGTCTTTGTGACTTGTGTGCATATTCATTGCAAGGGGATCATTGCATATAAGTTTAGAATCTAATAGATTATAGTAAATGGCAAGAGTTTGGTATTCTTACATTTATAATAAGGATTGTGATTGTGAAATGAGCATCATTGAAATATTGTCAATTGATCTGTTTCACAAAGTAAGGATCATAAGACAAACATAGTATGCATACTTGGAGTATGACATAGCTATTGTTTAGACAAACATAGTGTGCATGCTTGGAGCATGGCATGACTATAGTTTTTATTCAAGTATTAAGTTGATAAATCGAAACATTATACAACGAATAATGAGTAATCAATATGGTGCTTAGATAAAAGGTGTTTTATTTACACTCAAAGTGTTGAGGCCATATAGGATTAGTATTATTCTTGTGTTTCAATTTGCATGTTTTGACTTCCCGAATAACTAAGTTATTCAAACCATGCACAGTCGATAATACATTGGAAGTAGGTATTAATGCAAGACTGTCATGAAGTTGGTTTGTAGATGTCTAAGGTGTTGGACATAGCATAAGTTGCTACAACATTCATGAGTGCTCATAAGTTATGAGTATTTGAACCACTTCATGGATTTTATCACGAGTGAATCATGAGACGATAATATCTTATATTCTTCAAACCTAGAGATATGAGTTGTTGACTATGAGTTGGTTACACACTGATTGCACGAAAACGCATTGGTAACTCGATGTTATAAAACGTGCCTTTGTGTATGATTCAACAAGTAGTTAGTACAAGCATATGAGTCAAATTTTATCCATTCCTTTTACCCTTAAAGGGATAAAAGCGATATTTGTGGGCCCCTCGATGATTTAGTGATGACATGTCACACCCCCAAACCAAGGATGGCGGAAACGTCCGGGGGTGGAGGACTTCATGTATAGTATCATAACAGCAATTGTAATAGTAATTCAAGCAAACACAACCAACATATATATAAAAAAATTTGCATCATTGTATGAATTACATGTTTACGAATAAATCACAATATGTTGATAAAATATGAAATAGTAGACGCCTTAGCGTCCCATCCTCAAAAGCACTTGATTACCTGTTTAATGATTTCCTGAGAATACAAGTTTTTGAAAAAGTGTCAACACAAAGGTTGGTGAGTTCATAAGCTTTTCGTTTGTAAAAGTAGTATTTGTGTTAGAAAAATCCAATATTTTCCTTAATGTGTAAATGTAGTCTTAAAACCCAAAGACCGAAATGTACAAGTAATTTGTCATATTTATAGTAAAACAATGCAAGTTTAAATCGACATAAACTCGTTAAATTTTAATGAAGTCCCCGTAAATTCCAATGTTTGTTAATACTTTATGTGAGTTTATTATAACCATACTATGACCAAGGTTGCCTAAAACGACGTTCTTCAGGCGTCGGAAATGTTATGACATTTGTCACCCCAGACCTATCGGTCTAACTGTTGCATGCAGTTTAGGTGTGGGTTTGTCAAACCCAATATAGATCTATACACAAGTATCACGCTCTCCCTCAAGGAGACTCTGGTTACAATACAGGACTTAATGGTAATTTGAAGCAGTTGTCTCACAAGTCATTAACGGAATTACGTGTTATGAAAACTTGGTACCGTATGGCCGTACCTTGCTTAATGAAAATATCCTTTGTATAAATGTACCCTTTTTAAATGTATGTGTTATGTAATGTATCATAAACTATACCTATTATAGTTTATCAACCAAGGGTAGTACGTGGTAATGTATGCAAACTATATTCAAAATAGTTTATTTAATGTTTGAATGTATCGATTGTACTTTGATTATAATCACTTGTTATTCTTTATATTTTTCATGACCAAATCCATTTGTAAACTGATGTGTGTCTAAATATTAAGATAAAATGTCATATGTTGCAGTAACATATAGTCACATAAAGATATACACCTTGCTCAACATGTTACAAGGTAAAATGAAATTAACAGCAACTTTTCGTTAAAAACAGTTTCTGTTACCTTTCTTAGAAAATTTATAGAAAAATCATCACAGCTCTAAATCCAAATCCGCAAATTTTGAGAGTTTGGGATATGAGTCTAGTTTGTTCGTAAATTTTCTCATGATTTTTAGTGATCTCTAACAGAGGTGAAAATGTTCATAATCACAGACTGGTCCGGGTTTGCCTCTGAAATGACAGGCAGTTTTGTAACAATCACTATTAATTGTAGAAAAATCATCTGGAGATGTGCAAGTAGTCATTTTAAAGCTAAGAGTTTGAACTACTTGCACCTGAAACAGTTTTGAAAACTAAAATTTTTAAGTTGACCAAAACAGTCTGTGATTAACGTCCATCTTTTCTGATGCAATCTGTTAGAAAAAGTTTAATTGTGTTCTTGATGATTTTACTTGTATTTCCCCCTTAAAACTTAAGAAAAAGATGTAAATGTATGGGTATGAACTCACCTTATGTGGTTTCAGTAGATGAAAGTGAGAGAGAGGAAGTGTTCAACTCAAGAACACTAAGAAGATGTATTGATGATTCGAGAATCTAACACCGAATAAGATGGAACTTGTGTAAGATATCAATGATTTGAGTAGAATGGAGTTTAATAATTATGTGAATGATGAAGATACTTACTAATTGAAGAAAGAAATCCCTGGAGAGGGTCTTGAAGTTTTTGAAGTTGAGAGAAAAGATGAGAGAATTTTGGAGAGTGTTCTTGGTTGCTAAGTGTAGAATGAAAGAGTTTTATGGAGGATGAGGAGAGAGGATCAATCCTCCAGCTCTTAGAACGTGGGAAGAGCTGGAGATTGGCTGTAAAGGTCCACTAAGGAGACAAGGGGTAGTGGGAAGGAGTGGCTGGTCATAGAGTGAGGTGGTAGTGGGTTGCTTTTGCCATAAATTAAGGAAAAGCAAATATTCCCTCAATAATTAGTTCAATCACCAATTCTTTTAATATATTTTATAAAAACCCTGGAGATTTATATATTTTGGGGCCTTAGTTTATAAAATAAAGTTTTGGGTGAAAATCCCACGTTAAAATAATGAAAAACGGAGTTAAAACGAAGTCGTAGTCGAAAAACCGGTAAAAAGGGCCTGGCTTCGGACCTCGGACCTCGGACTTCGGACACTGGCTTCGGACCTCGGACTTCGGACACTGGCTTCGGACCTCGGACTTCGGACACGGACACTTCGGACTTCGGACACGGACACTTCGGACTTCGGACCCTGGCTTCGGACACTTCGGATCCTTAAAGCTATTTTACTCGTTTTTACCCCGTTTCAAGCGATTTTTGACCCGGTTAAGGGTCGAGATGACCCAAATGATTACAAAAAGTTAAAGTAACTTTTGAGAGAGATTTGGGAGAGATTTCAAATAGAAAGAGATAGAGTGAAAACGATTTAGAGAGGTTTCGTTTGTGATTAATTTGAGTGTCCGGCTTCACAACGCAAGGTTCGTAAACCCCATTAAACCGTGTTTTAGTGTCGTACACAATCCCGATGATTGTGCAATAGTGTTTTATCGCTTTGGTTCGTTGTTTAGCACTGTTAAGGCTAAGGAAAATCAAACACATGAACTTTCCAAATGAGGATTTCTCATTAAAATAGCGAATTGTATAGTGATTACATAACGTAAACCCTAGCATACAAGGGTTATTGGAGTTGACTGGTTTGACTTGTTGACTTTGAATTGACCGAAATTTGACGGTTGTCACATGACACCCTAAGTGTTTGGCCAAGCCTGGACTGATTTGATTTGTTCAATTAGTTGGTAGTCATAAATCAGAAATCGGGAAACAATAAATGGACAGAGAGAATGATTATAATCCATGTCTCATTCCATATGATATCTAGAATGGAGGAATATATGATCACTTATCTAATGGACGCATCAGTGATTTGTTCAGAGTTCGACAACAGCTTTTAAGAGCTACGATTGCTGGTCAGGTTGGAGTCATACTTGCAATAATAGTTATTAGACTTATCCAAGTGGGAGACTGTTGGATTAGTGTCTAAGCCCATAAATGTAATTGGTATATACTTGACCCGACCCGGCATGGTCCATTTGGGTTGCATGGCATCGGGACATTTGGATAGACCTTTTTTGAGAAGAGGATATTTGTGACATATTAATATATTATAAGTTCTAATATCTTAATATGAAATCATATTATTTAATTAGTATTGATCAAGAATTAATTTGGAATTAATTTAGTGATCAAAAGAGACTAATTAAATATATGGGGATTGATTGTGTAAATCATTCATTCTTATATATGTGGGCTTATGATCCATGATTCCTTATGTTGGGTTTAACCCATGTGGTGACCCATGGATACTCCATGGAGGTTAAACCCCATGGAGCATAAGAAATGGGAAAAGCCATGGGTTACATGGTGTAACCCTAATGTGCACACTATATAAAGACCCCATTGGTTGGTGAAATCGGCACTAGTGCATACACAAGAGGGCATGCCGATTTCTAGAGTGAAGTATCTCTTCTCATGGTTATTCCAAGTTGTTTTGATGTTGTGTGAACCATTTGAGGTGTCACACTTGGGGCACTAGGCTCTTGAGCTCCATGGAATCAAGCTACAACAAAGAGGTATGTAATTCTACTAGATTTTATATTACATGTACTTTATATTATGCTAGTTAGAACAATACCTTGCAAAATTGATATTTGCATGTATAATAGAGAAAACATAGATCCAAGGTATTTAGGGTTGCATGTACACCATAGGAGTGTTAGAATGCTCATAACCCAACAATAATACAAATACATCCTATTCTCACTCCCTAGAGAAAGGCTAGACATTCCCCAACTGGTCGTCTGCTTACACATATCCCATTCATGGAACTTCCAACACTTGCAAGAAAAACGCATCATGAGTACTACATACTCCCTAGGCTATCCTAAGATCCACACCTCACCCTACCATCAACTGCTAAACGACCCCCATTGGTGCTAGTTAACTACTACATGAATGCAATCACATGCAACATAACTTAAATAATCTTAGATTAAAAGATTCAACCCTACGACGGTTAGACTCAGACAAGAGTTTCGCCATAGGACAAAATCCTTCACTCTAAAACTATTTAACCCATGCAGCATGTGACTTAACGTATTCAATTAATAGTTAATTCACACCCGAAAGAGTCTTGTAACAATAAGCAATAAAACTCTATAGGAAATAAGGCATCATACATCAGACAATTCTATCATGCAATTCCTGAAGATCCCTATCCTACAAGTAGGATGTTATTCTACCATAGCATAATATATAACATTGTGGGTAACTTGGGGTATACTTTCTTGCTCTGACTGATTGTACACATCGCATCCTTCCTTGGTTATTTTGAAAACCATTTAAAAACTTTTGCAGTTCCCTAGTTTGAGTATGGATTCACACGAATGTTCATCCAATTCTCTCAAACCAAGGCTTTGATACCAACTTGTAACACTCTAAACATCAAAGAAATTTAATTTTTTTGAAATAAGCCATTAACCAACATTGTTTACAAAAAGAGTCATTGTTTCAAAAGCATTATTTCAAATCAGGGTTTTCCCAAGATACAGTGACATAAAATAGGAAACTGTGCACGATCATGCCTTTGCTTTCCCACGATCCTCAGACGTACCTGAAATGATAAACTAGAAACTGTAAGCCAAAGCTTAATGAGTTCTTTCAAAGTACCAGCACACCACATAGCAAACAAGCATACAAATATGAGCAGCCAACCTGACTGGACTGCCTCGCATGGCCTACAACCTATTTGGACTGCTCTACGAGCCTTCGACATGACTGGATCGCCTCGCAGGGCCTACAGCTTATCCGGACCGCTCTACGGGCCGTCAGCCTGACTAGACCGCCTCGTAGGGCCTACAACCTATCTCGTCGTCCCCGGGTGTCTTTACCTACAACACAAAGAAGGACGCCTCAATCCAACACAATATGTTGACATATGTAACAAATAAACATAAACACAGAGCCAACAAATGCAGATAATCATACGGATCTACTAAATAGCTACAAAATAGCATAACACTATCCTTAACATGATATATAATCTAGTGGGCGACATTGGTGCCTTCGACCCACGGGTACAGTGAGGAAAAATCATCTCTCAGTCGGAATGCAAGTTGAATAAATCTGTACTTTGAAAATCAGCTCAATGATCACCTAACCAAAACCAAGGACCTAATCTTAATTAGAAGCTCAAAATACCCAAAATACCCTTAGGTCAAACTTGGTCAAAACTCTGGTCAAAGGTCAAGGTCAACGAGTCAACTCGGTCACTTTGCTGAGTACGCGGGGCGTACCCAGCTTGTACGTTAGTTGTACACGGGCCTTGACCAAGATCGGGCGGTTGACCTCGTACGCGCGACGTACACATAGTTACGCACGGTGTATGCACAAAGGCTTCTTCTCCATATTAAGAGCTTAATGCGTTAAGCTGTTACGTTCCCATTGTAGATCCAATGCCAAAATACCACTGAGAGTCATAAAGTTTCCAACTTTATGACTTTGCAGGCCCATTAAGTGCTTAATACCAACAATATTAACTTCTTAACACCTAAAGACCTTCTAGAGCATGCATGGGGAAGAACTAAGCATCAAGATCTCATTTTTATGACTCAATACCCCTCATTGGATCTGAAAGGACGACTTATTTGGTTAAGAGCATGTCATGCTCAAAAATCATAAAGGTTGAGACCAAAAATGCCCTAAATGAAGGAATATATAGATCTACAAGAAAATATGATCAAGCTAGGAGCTTTTTACCTCCTAAAGGTTGCTAGCAAGATGATAATCCCAGATCCAAACTTCTTTCAAGCTCCAATGTCCTTCTACCACCTTCTTCTTCAAAAACACCACCAAAACACACAAGCGAGCTCAAGGTGTACTCTTCACACTTAGGATTAGCTAGAGGGACGATTTTTAGGTGGAGGCTAATGAGAGTGAAGGTCTTGGGGCCATAAAGGGAATTATATAGGGTGTAAACCCTCAAAACTAGGGTTTTGGTCTGGACAACGTACGTGTGACGTACGTGCTGAGTACGCTCGACGTACGCGTGTGAGTCTCGCTTTTCTCATGCATGAGTACGCCATGCGTACACCTCGAGTACGCACGACGTACAAACCAAAATGGAAAGAATTAAAACGTTTTAGGGTTAGAACTAAATTTTCTCGGAACGGGTGTTACAGGAGCCGTGTTAGTAGCAGCTCGAGTGTGTGATACAATTATCTTCTGTCCTGAGTCTTCTCACTATATCTGTGGGTCGAAGGCACAAATGTCGGCCTATTATTTTGTTATGTAGAATGCTATATGTTATGCGACTCTTATATGTTTGTATGATCAGGTTGAAATAAACCCCATGGCTGGGCCTATATTTGTTTGATCAGGTTGAAATAAACCCTAGGGTTGGGCCCATTATTGTATTATCAGGTTAAAATAGACCCCAAGACTGAACCCATATTTGTTTGATCGGGTTGAAATAAACCCCATGGCTGAGCCCATATTTGTGTTTTGGCTTGAATACGCCATAGGGCTAGACCCATATGTATGTTTAGCATATGATACTTTGGGAACTCACTAAGCCTTGTGCTTACAGTTTATGTTTATGGTTTCAGGTACTTCCGGTACGAATGGGAAGGGCCCAACGTGATGGCACAACATCCTCCCCTCATGATTTCCGCACTTTTTGGATAATTGTACTATGATATTTTGATATTGTTTTTGGTGATGGTTTTTGAGATAATTGATGAATGAAACTATTGGTCCTTAAAAAAAATTATCATTGTTTTTTTTGGGTTGTTACAACTTTACGCCACAAGTGACCTTTCACACCCTTTTCCTCATCTATTTGAAGGCAAATCAAAATACTCATCGAGAAATCCAATCTAGTACTTTCATTGTCACCATATTTTTTTTGAAAACGAAGCATACTTCATCCTAAAATTGAAAAAAAGAATATGGGTTGAAGTTCCTAAAATTAGAAACACATCTGGGTTAAGTTCTTAATTAATAACCACCTTCACGAAGCCGATGTATAATTCATAATCGAATTTTAAACTCAGTTTTGTTGTAGAGACAATTTTTTTAAAGAACACTTAAGAATTTTTTTTTGTTTATTGTTATTTTATACTCAACTGATGATTTTCCTTCATTTTTCCCACCAACAAGTGACCTCCAAACCACCACCATGATTTTCTTTCATGTTTGTTTCTCAATTGTAGATCAAATATAATAAAATATTCACTTGAAACTAGTTCGATAAGATCGGTGGTTGTAGGAGACGGAGGTTCATGGACTAAAAGCGATTGGGGGCGGTGATATGAACGAGGAGGCAAATCATATCCTCTTCAATAGTTTTCTTTATATATTTTTTTCATTTAAAAAAATTAAAAATAATAAATGAATTCAAACTATATTTCATGTGACATCAATATGAACCAACTCTGCCACATAGACCAATCTAAATCCACATCATTTTTTTTCGGTGAAATAAGATAATGATTTTTTAAAGAGAAAATGACAATGTAGCACAACATAGTTTTGACTTTGTCCCGAATTGGTCACTAAAGTTTATTTTTTGCGCAATATATCATTTAACTTGAAATTTTGATATCATTTAACCGTAATGAAATTGGTTACTTCCCTTATTTAACAGCTAAAATAATACGTTAATGATCTATTGCGTAAAGAATAAACTTTAATGATCAATCCGAAACAAAGTCAAAACTTTGTTGTGCTACAATGTCATTTTCTTTTTTTTTTTTAAAAACCTTTTTTCACAGTTAATTTAAGAGTTTAAGGAGCCATATCGTAAAAAAAAAACATTAGTAATGACCATTTAAAACCATATGCAATATCTGACTGAGCTCCACTAACATTAATCTTAATATATATACTTAAAACGATTCTTATTTTATGATATCACTTCTATTATTTTGGTATTTTTGTGATTAGCATTTTTATAAATCCAATGATCGTTGGATTTAAATGTAATGTATTTTTCACAAATAACTAAACAAAATAGTAACAAATTATCAAAGAATTGATTGAATCCTAACAGCCCGGGTTCGAGCGCACGGAAGAATGTTCCAAGAGACGCAGTACTAAAACAAACTAAACACCGAAACAGCAGTGGGAAGGAAGCTGAATACACCAAGTCTAAACCCTAGCGCCACCATTACCATTTGCCATCACCTCCTGTATTACCTCCACCCTTCTCCGCCGCAAATCCACTCGCAATGGCATCTATGATGGTAATCATCATCTCATTTCATATTCCCATTTCCCCTTGTACTAGGGTTTATGTTATTATTACTGTTATGACTGATGTAATGCGCAACTTTGTTTTCATTTTCGTACAATAAACAGCAACCCCAGATCATACTGCTTAAAGAAGGTACAGACACTTCGCAAGGGAAACCGCAGTTGATAAGCAACATCAATGCGTGTATGGCGGTGGCTGATGTCGTTCGTACAACCTTAGGTCCGAGAGGTATGGATAAGTTGATCCACGATGATAAAGGTAACACCACTATTTCTAACGACGGCGCCACCATCATGAAGCTTCTTGACATCGTTCACCCCGCTGCTAAGATCCTTGTTGATATAGCCAAGTCACAAGATTCAGAGGTAACAGTTATAGTAACACTCATGGCGATATAGCTGTTATTGTTATCTTAATGGTGCTGTACTTTAGATCTTGTGATTGAATATTTAACCTGGCTCTAGCAATTGACCTTAAAATTGCTTACAAGGGTATTTATTATATATCAAATGTAGGGTAGAAAACATGTTTGGACTGAAAAAGATGAGTTACTAGTGCTTTGATAATGTGGTTAGCTTTCAGATGTGCTTTTAGTCCATTGCACCAACTCAAGAGTGTTGAATGCATATGTTTAGACACCAGTAAACGACTTAATAGAGAACATCTGTGAAATGAGTCTTTCCTCATTAAGTCCTTAACTTTTCATACATTTTTCATAATAAATTTTTTCTCAAGTGTATAGTCAATTGCTCAAATATTTTATAAAATCATTTATCAGGACAACACTTGATTGGAGAAAGAAAACTTGATCTTAGTTATGTAGATACCTTGATAATGCATTACCTTGCAAGGATTTGAAAGTTTGCACATGTTTAAAAAAAGGAGGTAATCCCTGAGTTTGTATGCCAAATGAGTTGCTTTTGAACTCAAGTATTGGTATGATTAGAGCTTTTTAGTAGAAAGCACCAAGTAAATTAGAAACACATGATAAATACTGCATATGGAGCAAAGTTTGTGTTAAGTAGAGAATCAAACCCTATTTTAATCGGGTGTTTGAAAAAAAAGGTTTGATCTTCTTAGTAATTGTAATTTATAAGGAGGGATTGATCATTTCATTTCTTCTAGAGTGCTATGTTTTGTTGGTTTTTATTATGAATGTGCATTATTTTTAGAGTGGCTATCACTTTTGTATTGGTGTTGTACAAATTGGCATTTTATTCATATAAAATGGATTTTAAGTTTTTATCATATCATTCTTTGTGCTTCCAAGAACTTGATTTCTTTCTTGTAAATAGTTATGGAAAGTAGTTATATTATGTGTTACTTCTTCTTATGTGACTGTATATATGTTCTTATTCAAACTCAACAATCTTGTGATTGTGAATACCGATTTTGTACTCCAAATATAATTTCTATTTATTTGCATGCAGGTTGGTGATGGAACCACTACAGTAGTTCTTCTTGCTGGTGAGTTCTTGAAGGAGGCAAAACCATTCATTGAAGATGGGGTCCACCCTCAAAATCTGATAAGAAGTTATCGAACAGCTTCCTTTATGGTAAATTTCCTGAATCTTTTTTTTATTATTATATAGTAATGATTGTATTTATTATTTGTTCCTGATTTAGGTCTTTTGAATTGAAACTTTCTGTTACAGGCAATTGAGAAGATCAAAGAGTTAGCTGTAAGCATAGAGGGAAAAAGTTTAGATGAAAAGAGAAGCTTATTAGCTAAATGTGCTGCTACAACACTCTCTTCCAAGCTAATAGGAGGAGAGAAGGACTTTTTTGCAAAAATGGTGGTGGATGCTGTTATTGCAATTGGAAATGAAGATAGGTTGAACATGATTGGAATAAAAAAGGTGTGAATTCTCAACACTAAACTTTAAAAGTGTGTAAAAAATTACTATTAAACCAGTATAATTTATGCTTCTTTGTAGGTGCAAGGTGGGACAATGAGGGATTCATTTCTTGTGAATGGTGTTGCATTTAAGAAGACTTTTTCATATGCTGGATTTGAACAACAACCCAAGAAGTTTTTGAATCCAAACATACTTTTGTTGAACATTGAACTGGAACTAAAATCAGAAAAGGAGAATGCTGAGATAAGGTGGATATTATTTGTTTAGTTTGATTATGATTTGACATTTGACATTTGACATTTGACATTTTAAAAACAGACTTTCAGATCCATTGCAATATCAGTCTATAGTTGATGCAGAATGGAATATCATTTATGATAAGTTGGATAAATGTGTCAAGAGTGGTGCCAAGATTGTTCTTTCACGTCTTGCTATTGGTGATCTGGCTACACAGGTTGGCATGCATTGACTCTCTTTTGACTTTTCCACAAATGAAATTCAGTTTTTAAATGTTTTTTTTTTTTTTTTTTTTTTTTTTTGTTATCAGTATTTTGCAGACAGAGATATCTTCTGTGCTGGAAGAGTTGCTGAAGATGATCTGCACCGAGTTGCAGCTGCAACTGGAGCTACTGTACAGACATCTGTTAACAATGTTATAGATGAGGTCAGCCTCTTGACTCTTCTACTTTATATTATTATTATTATTGTTTTTTTTTTAAATGTTCCATTTCATTTTTTTGGAAAAGGTTCTTGGATCTTGTGAGATTTTTGAGGAAAAACAAGTTGGAAGTGAACGATTCAACATATTTAGCGGATGTCCTTTAGGTCAGACAGCCACTATTGTTCTTCGAGGTGGAGCTGATCAGGTTTTTTTTTTTAATCTTTTTTCTAAAGTCATTTTGTAATTTTTAGTGGATTTTGATTCTGATATTAAAAGTTTGGTTGAATAAAAAATAGTTTATTGAGGAAGCAGAACGGAGTTTACATGATGCAATCATGATAGTAAGGCGGGCCATGAAGAATTCCACGGTGGTTGCTGGTGGTGGTGCAATCGATGTAATTATTTGTATTTTAATAAGAAAGTGATCAAATAATTTAGTAGTGTTAGTGTTTATGATGATGTCATAATTAATTTGAATTTTTTTTTAAACTGCAGATGGAGATAAGCAGGTACCTGTGGCAACATGCAAGGAATATAGCTGGAAAGTCCCAGCTATTTATAAATGCTTATGCTAAAGCACTTGAGGTAGTTTTTTATTATTATTTTAAATTATGGTTTGTTTATCTAATAATAATAATACTAATAATTAATAAACAGGTTATCCCACGTCAACTTTGTGATAATGCTGGATTTGATGCAACTGATGTACTTAACAAGCTGAGGCAGAAACATGCACTTGCTGCTGGTTGGTGTTGGTCTTTTGCATATTATATTTTATTTATTTATTTTCTAAATCATTGTATAAATACAGGTGAAGGTGCCCTTTATGGAGTGGATATTAACACAGGTGGAATTTCAGATTCCTTTGCCAACTTTGTGTGGGAGCCAGCAGTCGTAAAGGTAACTAACTGGTTTCTTTGTTGATGTTGTTTAAGACTTGTTTTTAAAAAAAAAAAAAACTAAAGTAACTTGCTTTGATTGTTACCTACTGCAGATAAATGCTATAAATGCTGCAACTGAGGCAGCATGCCTTATACTAAGTGTTGATGAGACAGTCAAGAACCCAAAGGTAAATACAATCTTATGGCCAAATTTCTAAAAACCCTCTTTTTTCTATATGAATTATTTATTTTATTATTTCTACATTAAGTTGAAAAGACGTTGATGCCCTTCTTACCTTGTCAGAAATAACCCTAGAAAGACAAACACAACCTTAAATCAAAAGAAGGTTATACTTGTTTGTTAATAATAATAATAATAATAATAATAATAATTGGTTTGAATTGTAGTCGGAGAGTGCACAAAGCGATGCCGCTGGTATGGGCAGAGGCCGTGGTGGCGGTGGCATGCGTGGCGGACGTGGAAGAGGGATGCGAAGACGTTAAATGAAATCATTTATTAGGGAGGGAAAGGGTATGAAAGTAATTTTGGGTTTTGACCGAAAAGACGTTAAAACATTTTCGAATTTTGTTTGCTGTTTTTTTTTTGTCGGTGTATTAATTCTGTATGGATGGAACTTGTGTTTTGTAGCTGCTTGGGGTTGGGTTGAATAGGATTATTTTTAAGTTTGAGTATCTTTTGTTTGCTTGCTTTTGTAGAGCTTCAATTAGTTTGTTGGATCTTCGAAAAAAAAAAAAAAACTCAGGTGCAAGGGCTTGACCTTCAGTATCAGAACCATTTACGCTTCTGCTCTTAGTTTGCTTTGCTCACAGTTCAAAGCAATTAGCCAATTACTATATTCCGATATCAAAAATGAATTGGAGTGCATGGGGTTTCTTTGAATCGAGTTTTTGCAAGAACGATTATCGGAGTGACAATCACCTTACTTCCTTCTGATTCAAGTCTCTTCGGTGTTGTTTGTTTTGGAAGTGATTAAATGTCTTTTGTCTTTTTCCAAGTTTACGGAAGAAGACGTGCACTTGCGAAACGTCTATCCGCCAGAAGGGAAAAATGCTCAAAAAGTACTTTTGTAGAAAAACAAACGAGGCCTTCGTCTCCACACTTTTCAGAAAAGTCTTTTAGTGCATACAACTCAATGCTCAATGTTTATTTCTTAATAAAGAGAAATCTACTATATACCTAGAACGATATAGGCGACACTTTTTTTTTATAATAAAAATATTTTACAGATGCTTGTTTTGACATTTATTTTATGATCTGGCAGATACATACATGTCCGTAGGTTGTGCTTTATTCATGTGTTTTTGATCGTATATGTTTTCCTTCTTGTTTTTAAAGCATTTCCTCTTATCATGCGTTTGAAAATTATAGTATTTAAAACGAACCAATTACTCATAAAGACCAATTTTTATAATCAATATTTAAAGGTACCAAGTTTAGTTTTGTAGTTACACATGGACTTTGACCAACAATCACTAAACTGCATTCCCAAATCAATATTAATAACAACAAAACGTTTATAAAAAGTAATTAAGTTTGTAGATATTGGAAAAACATTATTTACTGTAATTAGAAAATATGATTTTTCACCCAACTTAAGAAAAGTGTAGATCTGGATATATATGATCCATGTGTAATATTTAAATAGGTTGCGGTTAGATTTTGACAAACGTGTCGTGTCCTGTCAAGACATTAAACGGATTGATATGGTTTGACCATAACCTAACATGTTTAATTATCGTGTCGTGTCATGTCAACCTGTTGATTTTCGTGCCGGGTTTCAGGTTAAAGTTTAGACCTTGTAAATGTGTTGTCATGTCGGGTTAAAACATTTTAAATGTTAGAAAAGTAGGAGACGAGGAGGCAAAAAGGAAAAAATGAAACACTAGAGTTAGGACTGTAAACAAATTGAACGTTCAAACAAACTGATCGTGAACCGTTTGACATGAAGTTTGTTTATGTTCGTTTATTTAATAAATGAAAGGACATGAACACCAATTCTCGTTCGTTTAGCTAAACGAACGAACATGAACAATGATCTCATTCGCTCAATTATGTTCATGAACATGAACGTTCGTTTATGTTGTTCATCTACGTTCGTTTATATTCGTTAATTTAAGTTCCTTTTATGTTCATATATGTTCAGTTGTGTTTGATTACATTACTATATTATATGTTAGTTTATATTCAAATATGTTCAATTATGTTTCTTTATCTCAGTTTATTTATGTTTGTTTGTTTATATTCGTTTAGTGTGTTCACGAACGAACATGAACAATAAAAAACGTTCGTTTATCAATTTGTGTTCGTTTATTTGTTCGGCTAACTTAAAACGAACGAACATGAACTAGCCTTTGTTCGTGTTCATTCGGTTCGTTTACAACCCTAACTGGAGTTGGGAGGTGGAGCGACAAAATTCATAGTTACTTAGAAGGAAAAATGGAAAGAATTAGAGTGAGAGAGCAAATGATGATGAGTAAAATTTAATCACTTCAAAAGTTTGAATTTTAATTTTAATTCTTGAATTAGGTCCACTAAAAGTCTATAATATATAATATACTTATAAAAATATGAAATTATAAAAAATAATATATAATTAAACGAGTTGAAAGTCTTGACCCTAACCCAAGCTATTTAATTTCCGTGTCATGTCGTGTCAACCCAATTACTTAAATGCGTCGAATCTCATACCCAAACCCCAAACCTGCTAATTTTGTGTCGGGTTGGGTTGTCGTGCACGCAGTGTCAGGTTTGCGGTTGTGGTTTCCTTGAAGAGTATATTTTATATAATCCAAATTGAAGCAAAGATAAATGAAATATTTAAGTCTCTCAAAGTAAGGTAGTTGGAACTTGAAAAATAGAAGCGATGAGTTATCTTGTCATAAATTTTCAATGCTGAATTAAAATATATTTCAAAAATAATTCCAACAAAAGGGACATATGTACAGAAGATGTAAATTCCTTTAGAAATAGGCAGAGTCCGAGTCCATATAACAAACACAGCCCAACAAAAACACTGGAAACAGAAATGTGTGGATGGGGGCAAAAACTTGATTATACAACTTGATGCTCGGAAATCCGGATTCCATGTTTGGGACATCCATCAAAATTTTTTACAGGAATTTGAGCTTCAGGTAGGCATGAAGTTATGGATTAGTTCTGAAATGATAACATACCCTGCACCTCCGATTACTAAAGAAAGAGTGAACCTACCACCAGGTACAAGCTCTGGAAGATTTAAACAAATACTTGTACTTGTACTTGAGTATCTATCTGACCAAGACATTGCAGCAGGAACAACACCAAACAGCACCAGAACTACACAAACATCATCATGCAACCAAGCTGTTGTTTCCTTTTCACTTGATATAAATCATCATCATATAATATATAACTACATACATACATACCTCCATAAGTTCCAGCAAAATCCAATGCTTTGAAAAAGATGTCAGGGTCTAGCAACGACAGTATTAGTGGTGGAAACAATGTCAGCAAGTATGGAAGTGGTCTGCTTCTATCAGATGGAAGTTTCAACACTGTAAACACAGAGACAAAAAACATGCTTAATTAATTAATCTAAATCAACTAAAAAACAGGTAAACGTTTGTACTGCTTTTGGACTGATGTTAATGGAACAAACATTATACCCACCCCAAAAAGGTGGAACAAGATAGACCTATGTAAAAGACGTGAATGCCCTCATCATCACCCTAATTAAAAAGTATCTATAAAACGCTTGTTTCATCTCCTGTGCCACAACCTTCCAGAAAGGTGGCCAAAACTGAATGCAAGAAATAGCAATGTACTTTCCTTGATTTGTTTATTAAAGCATCTTACTCTATTTCTATTAAGTAAAAAATGTACTTAATTATAGCAAATTCAACAAAGTACAATGGAGTTTTCACTGCTATAATTGCATAGGTTTTTCCAAGTGTAATGACCTAATATGCTAAATAATGAAAGTACAATGCTGTAGATTTTTCAAAGCACAATACCTTAATAAGAACTGAAGTACAAAAAATGTAAGAAATAGCAATGTATGTTTGCTGATTTGTTTATTATAGCATCCTACATTCATTTCTTCCTATTATAGTATTTGTAGTTTGAAAAATCTACCCAATTATAGCAAAGGAATTTTCACTGCCATAATTGGGTAGATTTTTCCAAGTATGATGCCCTAATGAAAGTACAATTCTATAATTCGGCAGATTTTTCATTATACAATTCCTAATATTAAAAAAAAAAAAAAAAAAAAACTTCAAAGTACAACAAAGAAATGACAGTAGGATGCTATAATAAACAAATAAATGAAAGCACATTGCTATAACTTGACAAAAAGCATGCCAGACTGGCTATAATATAATAGAATCCATAAAATATCGCTGTTTTTTTAGAAAGTGAGTAATTTCAATAAAGACAATCAAATAGTAATTTTGGTGGTGCAAAGATTATGATGAGGAAGAAACTCACAGTCAGATAGGAAGTCAGAAAGGCCCAAAACAAATCCAATATAAGAAGTTGCAATGGCAAGAAGTGAGAATGCCCCAACAATCGGCTGCATGATAATTTATAAATCTAGTAAGGGTTGAATGCAAGAAATAGCAACATACTTTCATTGATTTATTTATCATAGCATCATACTTTGAAAGATATGCCCAATCATATACAAAGCAATTCTCATTGCTATAACTGGATAGAGCATTAAGATATAATAATAAGGAAAAATGTGAAAATACAATGCTGTAATAGAAATAAATATGAATGAAAGTAGGTTGCTATTTCTTGCATTTAGTAGTTATTATGAATTAGTAATTTAATTACTGACCCCAACAACTCCATTAGTAGCTAGCAACTGTTGCAATGGGTCAGCAAGCTTATGATCCATGCCTGTTTCAGGATTAGTGATTGTGATTGTTCCAAGAATGACACCATTCCAAACAAGAAACAGCCCAAGGGGAATCGCAGTGCCTACAACAATCGAACTCCTGCACCCATGTTTTTTATAATAATACCAAACATTTCAGATTATTTAATCTGACTTAGGTGCTTAATTCAGAAACAACGACTTAATGTATAAAGTCATGGAAATGAGGCTTTCTACATATGTCGTCTAAAAAACCATTCTTTTGCATAGTTGGAAAAAAAAAAAAAATTACTAAAATAATCTAATAGTTCAGTAGATATCATCTTCATATACCATGCTAGCATTAAAAATATAAATAATTACCTTATTTTTGACAGGTCTCCTTCCAGATTTGTACAAAGAACAGGCACTACATTCTGAAAAGAACACGGTTTAATTAATTACTGTATTAAATACATGATATGTAGTCAAGTAAGAAATGAAATTATTACCTGATAAACAAAAGAGAGTGCTATTATAGGTATACTTGTGGGAATAGCTTGCAAATTAGCTTTCAAAAGAGCATCCCACTGCAAATCTCCACCTGCAACTGCCTAAATATCAACAAATTATGAAAAATCTCACTATGAGCAAGAAAGTAACATGGATTTACCAAAAAAATTATTAAAATTACCACAAGAGCTGAAAAGGAAATTATAATGCCAGATACTAAAACTCCATTAACTGCCCCAATAACTCGCTGGCTACATCAAAATATAAACCTTTCAGTCACTTGTGTTATTTGTGAAGTTGCACCAAAAAATATAAAAAGGGTGAGCTTTTTTTTATTTCATGAAAGCATGTTGCTATTTTTGCATTTAACCTTATTATATGAAAGCTAAGTTAACAAATTAAATCAAGAAATGATCAAATATGATTTGTTTGTATAGATATGGTAAAAGAAGAGAGATGAAGATAAGGCAATAACCACCTTCCAAAGTAGCAAATGCTGCCCAAGAGAATTGAAAACAGAGATGCACATTCCCATCTGCAATCATAATTAAAAACCAAACAACATACAGGAAGGACCTCTTAATATGATTTCACAGAATTTATTATCACCCACAAATGGGAAATCATGATGATATAATTTGTAGCATCAAAATAAGAATATCAATCTAAGAACCACGTGTTCTGTTAATATGCATCAAGTAGAGAATTAAGAAACATGTGCTGTTATCAGATCAAAGATCTCATCCAAAAGCATGAAGATTATATGAATGCAAAATTGTTTATGAGAGATTAAATCATACACTGGAATGCCAAGGATATTAGTCAAGATGTCTGATGAACGAGCCACATACGCAACAAGGAGGGCATAATGTATAAAAATATATGACCAGCTGCAAAAAAAGAAACATGAAAAGGCTTTAGGAAACAAGTTCAGGAAAAAGAAGCTGTTTACAAATTAATATGATATGGATCAAGAGATATAGTCATCTAGAGTTAAATTAGGTGAAACTACAATCCTATTTCTTGCTTTTAAGTTTTAACCCCTATTATATATAATCAATAATGATAAATAACGCATTAAACATAAGCAATCACTAAACTCAGTTTTGGAACTATGTAGCCTAATTAACATAATCAGATTCAGATCATCTTACCAAGTAATCTGAACTCCAATAGTACCAAGTGTTCTTGTAGCCATTGATACCTGAAAAACAAACATGCAAGTAGTTATGAAATTAAATATATATATTTTCATCTTGTGTGATCAAGTGACCTATGACCCAATGGCAAGTGTAAATTTGATAGCAAGACTTAATCAGGTAAGCTATTAGCTATGTATGGGTGTTCTTTCTTTTACTTAATGCAGATAGAGTGACTTAATAGAGAAAGTCAGGGCAAATTTCTCCTCTTTATATTTTTTTCCTTCCCTTTTCTCAAATATTTTACACAGTAACCTCACACCAGTTAAGGTACAGTCAAATTAGAAAGACCATAGGATACAAGTTATGTTTCATTCTATTGAGGAATGGATTAAAATTAACTTCTAATAGATAATTATTGAAATTACCAATGATACACCACCAGAGCCCAGTTCGCACATTGTCTTTACATTTACTTCAGCTATTAGCAGCCCAGTTACAACCTGCATGAGAGAAATTCCGTATCAATGTATAATATAATACTTATTTTATGCAGCATTGTTTCATTTCATTTTTTTACCAATCTATGCAACAATGTTTCACTCTTTTACCAATTTATGAAAATGACATCAACTATGTAGCCATATTTCGACTGGTTAAACAGGTTACTGGTAACATATTGCATCTTTTGGTCATATAATGGAATGACATTGTATATATTAGTCTAAAATCACTTGTTGCATAAACTGGTGTGAAGGTGAAATGTTGTTACATAGATGTGTATTTAACCCTTATGCCTATTACATGTACAAAATACTATATTGTTAAACAATGTACTTTGAGAAGAAAAAAGCAACAAGACTAGGGAGAAAAGAGATATATCTATAAATTAATTACAAAAAAGGAAGTACCATATAAATCCAACAAAGAATGCAAGTGATCCCAGCTGCCAAAAAGCCAGCTTCCTGAGTCACTGCAGGAATAGCAAGAATTCCAGCACCTACCTGTTCAGATAATTTAGTTAAGTACTTAAGAAACTACAATTGAGTGATTAGAAAGAAAATAATATGGTGAAAAGAAAGGTCAGCTGTGTGATCTAAATGTCGTTGTAGAATTGAAAATATCAGCAAATTTCAAAAGTGTAGGAATACATAGAGGATAGAGGATATGTTTGGATTCCCTACAAAACTCAGTTTATTGTGTGTGGTTATATATCCATATTATGAGGAATGAATCTTTATTCAAGCAGGTTATTGGATCATGAAATATCTCTGGCTGACTTGCCTTTCGATGTAACAGAAAGGCACAGCATACATTCATTTTGTCTTTTATGATCGTATTTGAGTACCTATTCATGTGTGTATAACTATTAAGTATTAACTACTACATGTTTAAGAAGAAAGAGAGGGGTTACAGTGGTGCCAGCAACCAGAAGAATCGAACTAGTGACGCTTCCTGGAGAGCAGTGGATAAGAATCTGTAAGTCGGTATGAAAACATTGGTCGTAACATTTAATTGGTTTAGAAATTCTTAAGAGGCGATTAGTTGAAAATGTAAATTAGATTAAATACCAGGTTCCCTTTTGAGAGTAGCTCGATTAAGGTTAGAGAAGAGCCTCTCGAATTCAAATTCTACATCGTCTTCTTCGAGTTTTGGTTTTTGTTCGGAAGATTGCTGCTGCTCCTGAGAGGAGAAGCATCTGAATTTGATTAAACCTAATGGTGTACTTGGGGGTAGTAATATTGATGTCTTGGTGTGATGATGATGACGACGGCGTTGGTGATACGAAATTCGAAATACTAACGGCTTGTGATTATCACTGCAAGATAATGGCGGGAAGCAAGAAGGAGAAGAAAAGGCCGCCATGTTAGGGTTTGTGATTACTGGACATTCTTCCCTGCAATATCAACCGAGGGCATCTAACACCAAGTGGTCGCCAAGCTGGGAACGGTATACGTTTGCCACGTAGGGGAAAGGTAGATGCTAATGAATTTAAGCCAGTGGTTATAGCCCCGCGCACGCTGCTCCGAAAACATTGTACCAGACAGAGAACTTTCGGTATACGTCAGTCAAGATCAAGATCGGATCATGTGTTAGATCGTTTCAAGATAGGATCGGATCCTAAGATCCTACAAAATCCAATATAATTTTAATTTATAATTTTTAATCATGAAAAAGATTTCAAACATTCAATTTTTCGTTCAAAGTTATAAAAACTTCAAAATATTAATCATAATTCACATTTCACAACACAAAATGATAAATGGTAAACTGGTAAAAAGTAAAAGACATAAAATGGTAAAAAATATTTCATTTGCAAAAAAAAAAAAAAAATTCAAGGTAAGGTAGGATCGGATCGGATTTCGATCCTACGATCTTACCTACGATCTTACGATCCTACCTGCGATTCTACCCCAAATACGATCTGTTTACGATCCGGATCGTTTTTCATACCTAGGATCATAGGATCGTACGATCAGAATTGCGATTTTGACAACCATGGTATAAATTATAATTAGATATGTTTGGATAAATTAGTCTATAGTTTATTAGTTTATAGCGGTTAGACAGTTTTTGTAAAAGTGTTTGAATTAGAAATAAGCAATAAGCTATAAACAAGTGGATGCTTATTAAAATTAGCTTATTTAGCTTATCCCACCACAATAAGCTGATTTTTAGTGTTTCATATCCAAACACTTAAACTTAGCTTATAGCGGTAGGGATAAACAATAAGCTATAAGCTCTCTCTTTTTTCCGTATCCAAACACACTCTAACTATTATAACATCTTAAAATGTAAGTAAATGATAAATTTAGAAAAAATTAATTATTATTATTTTTAAAGAAAGGCCAAAAAATTCAAAAATAACCTAAATATCCACAATTTTTGTAAGTGAGCGTCTCAGGAATGTCAACAGGGGCAAACGTGACGGGGTTGCATTCCCCGCCAACACCCCCACCCCCGATTTTTTTTAACAAATATCCCCCATACAGGATCGGGGCCCAATGAGACTTTTAGACATCCCTAGAGTGTTTAGGTGGCGGTCGAAAATCCAATTTTTTGTCCAACTTTGAATATTATTCATAATTTTTCATATGAACCTTGTTTGAGGTGATTTTATTTTCATTGTGTTTTTTTATCATAAGAGTTATCTATGAACAATATCACACTCCAAATTTGGTGATCGGAAAGTCATTTTTTTTTAATTCCAAGGTAGACAACCTAGTGAGAAATATGAAAATTGACCCAACTTTAAACATTCATAACTTTCGCATATGAACTATGTTTGAGTTGATTTTGTTGTTGTGTTGTTTGTAACACTTACTATCCATGAACATACCACACTTCGAATTTGGAAGTCGGAAAGTCATTTTTTAGCTCAAAAGAAGGCTACTTGGTGAGAAATATGAAAAAAAAATCAACCTTGAACCTTCATATTTCGTATATGAAGGGGTTCACATTGTGTTCTTTGTAACAACGACTATCTATGGACATATCACACTCAATATTTGGATATCGGATAGTCGTACTTTCTAAGCTCAAAAGTAGGACAGTTTGTGTTTTTTGAAAATTTTCCAAAGATCACCTTTTTTATATGTGTATCGGGATGTCGTACTTTTTATATGTAGTTTTATTTGAATAAGGATATAACGAGTAGAATTAACATAAAAGTGGGCATTCAACTTGATTTCATTATAATTATTCAATTACAATAGGGGTAACACGACCATTACCTCATTTAGTAATTCCCATTATGGAGGAGGCACTAGAGGATTCATTGATGGAAATAGTGTCCGTAGTCACAACAGTTGGTAACATTATTGTTAATAGCACAGTTCTTTCGGGTTACATGTAAGGGAATATATAAGTAATATTGACATGATAGTTTTATTAGGGGTCTAGTTTGTTAATTGATTAAGTATTTAATTAATTAATAAGAAACTTGTAGACTTAAGGGGTTTAACTTTAAAGATCTGAAAGTCAGATCTTTAGTATAATTACCAAACTTATGGATAATTACTTAGTGACCAATTAATTATCCCAGAAGGGTTCAAAACCCTCCCATATAAATAGAGGAGCCTTAGGAACTACTTTTAAGTGATTCCAACCAAAAAAAAAAAATTCCTGGCTTCTATCCTCTCATAAAAACCTTGATTTACTCCAAGTTCGAATCGCGAGTATTCATACTCTGCGTCGTGAAGCCTACGACATAACCCTAATTGTATAGGGTTTACTACTTTATGGTTCGAGGATGTCATGCATTGCTGGATCTGCTTCGTGGGTGAGACTACAAAAAGGAATTATAGTTTGGGCTCTTAACAATCCTCTCTCTCAAGAGCTTGGTAGTTTTCAAAGAACTACAAGGGTATGTATTGTTGATTCGTCTTTATTTTGAGTTGCACTAAATTTGGTTGAACATGGATCTGACTATTGGGTTTATGAGTTATTTGTTTTGTTTTGTATACTTCCTTTGTGCGCCTTTATGGCCAAAAGATCTGTTGGGTTATGAGAAAAACATCAATCCTATGGTGCACATGCAAACCCTAAAGCTTTGGATCTAGTTTTTCTATTTGTACATGCAATAATCATCCAAAGCTTGTAAACCCTAATCTAGCATACAACAAAAAATCAAAACCTACATCTAATGAAGAGTTAGGATATTACCTTTGATTGTAGCTTGATGATATTGAGCTTTTGAGAACCTAGCACCTCAAATGTGATGCCTCTAATATATCACAAACACCAAAGCAATTGGAGAATCTTGGAGAGAGAGGGAGGAGGCTCAAAATTCGGCTGGCTATCCTTATTAGGGTTCAGTGGCCGATTTTGGCTATCCCAAGGGTTCCTTATATAACTGAGCAGTTAGGGTTTCAGTCAAAACCCTAATCCAGTTGCTTAGTCCTTAAGCAGCCCAAAGGATCCTTCCAGAAGGTCCTTGGACGTTTTCTATGTGGACTCCCATATAGAATTCGTCCATTGCTTCCTTATGGATCCTAAGCCCAACTTTGTAACTATCTTATAATTACAGTATCAGTCCCCTTGATTTAATTAATCTCTTTTGACCACAAAATTAATTCTAAATTAATTATTGACCAATATTAATTAAACAATATGATTTCTTTTTTAATATATTATTCAAATAATATATTAATAAATCACTTTTATCCTCTTTCTCCATTATTCTTCCAGTCAAGTTGCTTTGGTGAAGGCAACCCAAAAGGACCATGCTACAACCGGGTCAAGTACATACCAAATATAGTTATGGGCTTAGACACCTAATCCAACAAGATCCTCATAACCCAATAGTAGTATCAGAGCCACTTGTTCACGTCTAATGCATATTGATTCTCGTTCTGTTTGTTATAACCAAATTTGCATCTTAGTAAAATGATTAGATCGGGTTACTAAAAAAATTAAATTGTTTTAAAAGGTTTAGTTTAATATGAACAATGATTAGAGTTTTGATCCACTATGTTTCTGCGTTATCATGACATGAAAGGCTCTCTTTCGCGGTGCGATGACAAGTTTAATCTGAAACCCTAAACAAAAAATTATGCCACGATGTTTTCTGCTTCATGACACTATTTTGTTCGTAGGACGTGGTGCAATGGCTCATCCTTCGTGGCGTGTAGTCATAATTCTGCATTTGACTCGGATTTTAAAATCTCATACAAATTTGTTGGTTTTACAAATTTAAAGTTGGATATCTCTTTGTTTGTTGTTTTAATTGCTTAATTTTAAATTATTATGTAACATATGGTTTTTGGGTATAAGTCTTATGCTTTGCATCTGTTGAACCCATAAGTGACCCTCCACCGAAGCTCAACAATAAGATGCTGACCGAAAGCTATTATGATCGAAGGAAAGTGAGATCCGGAAGGTGCATGTTCTGAAGGAGGTGTGTAGACCAGAAGAAGTTGACTTATGTTTTGTCTTTTTGTTATAGAAGTTAATGAAGGTGTAATGTCCTAAAATTTTATAACCAAAAATTTCATTTTTGTATTAATAAAACCATCAACCAAACATGTTTATAGAAATCATAAAGGAAATTAGAGTATGTCAACAATCATCCAAAAATACATCAGAGTCAAATAAGGCGGAAAATCATGGTGTAACACCCATAAAATTTGAGCAAATTTAAAACTTTTTAAATCATATAAAACCATTTAGTTATTACAGCTTGTTTTCAAAATAGTTTAAACATTAGAGTTCTCAGAAATCATAAACATAAATCGAGGAAGTGTACGGTCACATCTTCGCCTTCCCGCGGCCATCCGCTGAACCTGAAACAATAAACTGAAACTGTAAGCCCGAAAGCTTAGTGAGTTACCCCCAAAATACCAACCTCATATAACCATAATCATATCATATCAACAAATACAGAACAACCATGCATATCGAGTCTACCTTGTGACTAGTCCGCCCGCACCGGGCCTTCAGTCCACCTGGTCCACTCTCTGAGTCTACAGTATGACTGGTCCGCCCGCACCGGGTCTTCAGTCTATCTGGCCCACTCTCCGAGCCTCGGCACGTCTGGACCGCCCTCTCTTAGCCTTCAGCCTATCCGGACCGCTCGCCGGGCCTTCGGCCTGACTATGTGCCCTCCCGGGTCTGCAGTCTATCCGGTCCGCCCTGGGTATGTTGGCCTACAACACGAAGCAGGACCCGCCTCAACCCAACCCCCAATCAAACAACCATGTGCACATATTGTTGGGTTTTTGAGCATTCTAACACTCCTATGGTGTACATGCAACCCTATAAACCTTGGATCTATGTTTTCTCTATTATACATGCAAATATTAACTATTCCAAGGTTTCATCCTAACTAGCATATTATGAAGCACCTATACTACAAAGTTCTAGTTAGATGACATACCTTTTGATGTAGCTTGATGTCTTCAAGATTTAAGAGCTTAGCCCCAATAGTGTGGAAGCCTCAAATGGAATCACAAATCACCAAAACACCTTGGAAGAACTTGAGAGAATATGTATGCACACTAAAATCGGCCCACTCTTATTTTCACACACTTGTGCCAATTTTGTGAGCCAAGGACCCCTTTATATATTATGGAGGATTAGGGTTACATCCATGTAAACCCTAATACCCATGACCTTTTATTTACATAGGATCCATGGGTTAAAAGCTCCATGGACCATCCATGAAAGCTTAGCCCAACCTAAATGAACTTGGCCCATTCCATATATATAAGAGTCCATATTTAATTAGTTCTTTTTGATCACTTAATTAATTCTAAATTAATTCTTGATCAATACTAATTAAATAATATGATTCCATATTAATATATTAGAACTTATAATATATTAATATAAATCATAAATATACTATTCTCAAAAGTCTATCCATATAAATTGTGCCGGTGAAGTGCAACCCAAATGGACCATGCCGGGTCGGGTCAAGTACATACCAAATATAGTTATGGACTTAGACATTAATCCAACAGTCTCCCACTTGGATAAGTCTAAAACTATTATTGAGTATGACTTCAAAACCTAACTAGCAATCGTAGCTCTTAAAGCCGCTGTCGAACTCTGACCTTGTCAATGACTTGTCCATTAGATAAGGGATCATATATTCCTCCATTCTAGATATCATATGGACTGAGACATGGATTATATGTTGGGTTTTGAGCATTCTAACACTCTTATGGTGTACATGCAACCCTATAAACCTTGGATTTCTGTTTTCTCTATTATACATGCAAATATTAACTATTCCAAGGTTTCATCCTAACTAGCATATTATGAAGCACCTATACTACAAAGTTCTAGTTAGATGACATACCTTTTGATGTAGCTTGATGTCTTCAAGCTTTAAGAGCTTAGCCCCAATAGTGTGGAAGCCTCAAATGGAATCACAAATCACCAAAACACCTTGGAAGAACTTGAGAGAATATGTATGCACACTAAAATCGGCCCACTCTTATTTTCACACACTTGTCCAATTTTGTGAGCCAAGGACCCCTTTATATATTATGGAGGATTAGGGTTACATCCATGTAAACCCTAATACCCATGACCTTTCATTTACATAGGATCCATGGGTTAAAAGCTCCATGGACCATCCATGAAAGCTTAGCCCAACCTAAATGAACTTGGCCCATTCCATATATATAAGAGTCCATATTTAATTAGTTCTTTTTGATCACTTAATTAATTCTAAATTAATTCTTGATCAATACTAATTAAATAATATGATTCCATATTAATATATTAGAACTTATAATATATTAATATAAAGAAAACACCAAGTCCGGACCCTCGCATTAGTAGTACCCACCAAGTCCAAATCAAAACAAAGAAAACACCAAGGACATTCATCTAGGACACCAATGTGTTAACAAAACAACCCTTCCAACCTAATTTAACACGCGATTCTACGACGACATCTCGCTTAGTCCGACCGAGTATATGTCATACCAAACCCTTTTGTTTTAAAATGTTCGAACGCAGAACTCTCGTCGCTTGTAACGACAACTAGATGCAAACCTCGAAAAGATTCATTTTTGTTCGAAACCCGAAAGTATTCATGAGAAGAGTATCATCCACGAGGAGATAGACAGAGTAAGAAGGCGATCCATACGATTGAAGATGCATCGTGGGACACTCATCTACCTTCAATTGAACTTTCTTGCAAACGACGGTGACCTTCCCAGTATCAAGGTTGCACCATTCGAAGCCCTCTATGGTCATAAGTACAGATCCCCTTTGTGTTGGGCTGAGGTGGGTGACACGCAAATAGTCAAGAGTCAAGTCCCCGACAACACTCGCACAAGTCCTAAAACCATCCGTAAGACGACTGAAAAGATCGTACGAAAGGGCTACGACCGATGAGAGACAAAAACCCTTGAAGTTCCAAATTGGTGGATGTGTCCTTTTGCAGGTCACACCCTGGAAAGGCCCGATACGCTTCGGAAGGCATTGAAAGCTAAAATCAGGATACGTTGGACCGTCCAAGCCCCTGGCTGGGATCAGTCCCGTAAGCATACAAACTCCAGTTACCCCGAGAACTCAACGAAATCCATCCCGCCTTCCTCGTTCCAAACCGAAATGAGTGTCCGTCCGATGAAACACCTATGATTTTCCCCTCGACAACCTCGAGTTAGATGAGAGTCTACACTTTGTGAGAGAATCATCCGAGCTCATGGATCGAGAAGTCAAGCGAACGAAATAACGTCACATCCCGATAGTGAAGGTCCGCTAGAATGTCAACCAGGAACTTGGATTCACTTGGGAGCACGAGAGTCCCATGAACCTTAAGTACCTCCATCTTTTTCAAGACCATGAGTTACATTCTTATTCTTGAATTTCGGGACGAAATTCCCTCTAACGGGGGGATGATGTGACAACCCGAAACTTTTATCTCGCACACTTAGTCAATTCAATCTAAGTGAAACCGGATATGTTGACTTCTTGCACTTTTTGAGGGTTCGTTTAAGTGATTTTAAGATCGAGTATGACCAAGGTTGAGTTTAGGAACGAGTCAGCAAGCCATAGAGTGACAAAATCAGGCCATACACACCCTTAGGGGGAGTGTACGGCCGTACACATGGGTGTGCGGCCGCCCACTCACCTCTTGGCCGCACACTCACTTGTTGACAACACACCCACCCCTATATAAAGGGTAGACCCCTTTCCTTTCATTCCTTTAACACCTTGGCAGCACACAACACCTTTTCTCTCAAGACTCTTCAACCGCAAACCCTCCCAAGGCTTCAAAACGTGAGTAATCCATTCCTTAGCTTGTTATACTTGAAGAACCACTTCATCTACGCCTTGATTCATCAAATTTCATCATGTTCTTCATCTCTTGAAGGAGTGCGGCCGCACACCTTCATAAGGTTGGCCGCACACTCCTAAAGGACCCTCCAAAGTGAGAGTTGGACTTCCATATTCGAGTTGGACATGAACCTAGCCTTGCTACACCCTAGATTTGACGTTTTGGACATCTTGTGTGGGGTGTACGACCGCACACACCTGTGTACGGCCACACACACACTTGTGCGGCAGCACATTCCAAGTGTGCGGCCACACACTCACCTTTGGACCACAAACACACTTCTAGGACCCCTAACTTGCACTACAACGGAGAATAGACCTAGGACACTTCATGGATTGCAAGTATGGACCTTGAAACACCCCAAGAACACCTTCCATCATGAGTGTACGGCCGCACACCCCTTGGGCCGCACACCCATGGCCGCACACACCTTAAAGGTGGCCATACACTCCCCTCATGCAATCCTTCAAGGTTCTAACACTTAGTGCAAGTAGTCCCAAGTTCCTAGAGTGGTTCTCCATCACATTTAGTGGTGAAATACCTCCATTTAACTCCTTTATGTGTCATTGCATGTAATTTAGGGTTAAATCGTGTTCAAGACTTCACTTGAACATCCAACATTTCGTGTCGATCTTTCATTCAAATCACCCGAGGTTAGTTCATACCCCTACATTTTCCGTGTTTTTAATGTTTTCAGGGGGGGGGGGGGAATACAAGCCAAATTCAAAGTATTTTATTAAGTTTTAAACTTATTAATGCAGTCCAACGATTTCCACGTTTAATAACATATTCAGATATTTTATCTCTTTTTGTAATATGTTGAGCATAAGGGAAACTACTATTTTGGAAATCTAACTTTCAGAAAGGTTTTTACAAAGCAGCTCTATATCAACTCTAATAAACTATAATGGGTATAGTTTGGGATAACCCTCTAGGCAGTCTCTACTTAATCAGATTTCATAAATGAATATATATAAACTATGGCAGATTTAGTTTATGTTATATGTTTTCTCAGAAGTATAAAGTACATTTATTCAAGGATAATTACTGTTTTATACTAATTTCTCGCTAGTAAACTAGATTATACAGAATTGTGAGGCTCTACTTCAATACTGTGCACTTAGGTGTATGGTGATAAATCCTTTTAGTATAACCAGAGTCTCCTGGAGGGAGAGCGTGAGATTTGTGAATAGATCTATTCGGGACTGACAATCCCACACCAGAACTGCTAGCTACAGTTAGGCGGGCACGCCTGTGGTGAACAAATGTCATTTAGCTTAACGCCTGAAGAACGTTATAAAGGTCTCTCGGTCATATCAAGTATGGTTATATGACTCGCAAATAAGTATAAACTAATTTTGTTTACGGACTCTACTCTTCATTTGTTTTATTTTAAGTAATAAAACTACTTTTATATATACTGATAGTATTCAGGAATTTCTAAACTGACATCTCTACCTCTAGGACAGATAACATGTTTTCTAAAACTGATGGTTTATCTTCTACTAATAGATACTCTTTCAACACTACCTTTCATAAGAAAATATAGGATTTTCTTGAGGAATACTTTTCAAAAGAATCAAAGAACATTTTTCTCTAAAACTAAATGCTTATGAACTCACCAGCTTTATGTTGATATTTTTCAAACTGCTTGTATTCTCAGGGAATTAGTAGACAAGTACTTCCAAGTGTCCGGAGAAGTCGGAGCATTAGAGTCACGTCTTTACCATTTTACTTTGATATGGATATAACTATGTATTAAACAATGTAATCCTTTTCATGTATGTAGTCAATGTCTGGTTGTGTTTACTATTCTTGCTATGATATAATTGTTGTGATATTACGCATGACGTCCTCCACCCCGGAACGATTCCGCCATCACGGTTTCGGGGTGTGACATTTAGCATGATCACCACCTTGATCTTCTACTACATCATCCAATTCAACTAAACGAAGCTTCTTGGCACAAGAACTTTGACCAACTATTGAGTTCTACCTTCCATTTCTTCTATACTCTGGTGAAACTTGTGTAGGGACTCCGTCAAAGAGTATCAAGGACATATACCCTGCCAACTGTGTTTGATCATTAGCTTCATCTATTATTGGAGTTTTATCCTTTGCTGGTACTTCAGGTACGTTTGCTTCTTTTGGAAGATCACCATCACAGAGCTCCTTAATAATAACTTTTTGCTTTCCTTTTGGAGACATAAAATAGGCCAGCAAATTAGTTTGTCCATGTTCTGTTTACACTTCAATGAACTTGTTATCTCCAATATATTGAGCCAAATTCAATACATCATTATCGTTCCTAAAGCTCTAAGACCAAAATCCAAGTCTTCATGAGGAATCCTAAAATGGTAATATATTACTGGGGGTACGGTGTAACCTGGCTCTAGCATCATTGCGTCTAGTTCATGAACTGAGAACTCATCAATGTCTACTAAATCAATATATCGCACTTCACCTTTAACATATTTCGTGTTTGGAAGCTTGGTAAAATTTCCACCATGGTGTAGCTTTATGGTGAACATTGTTGGTACACGCTCTACATGATACAAAATATTAAGTAAAAAATTGTCAAATGTTTGTATTTTTGACTCTGTTCTTCTGATCATCAAGAAACCCACAAAAATTTTGTAAACATAACATAAGTGAAACTAACCATATTCATTTGTGATGTCATATGTCTCGCCTTTTGGCCTAATCGCCCACATTACAAACACCATTTACAGTTGAAAAGCAATAACAAGTAAACACCTTGGACCTAATCTTGATTAGGATTTTTGCGTTCAAAAAGAAAGACGAAGAAGATGGAAGTTGAAGAGGTAACTAGAATATTTTTTGTGTAATATGGCGCTAAGATGGTAACAAGTGGGTTTAGTTCAGGAATTGTAAAAATGGTCCCTCAAGTAAAAAGACATTTATGCCTTCGTGTGCAATGCACGTGAGGGGTTTAACAGCCACAAACAAACGGAAGTTAACTCCAGGGACTTGTTCCACATACAAACCTCTCAATAAGGACCAAAAATCCAATTTTTAAAAGGTTTGGACCATATCCACAAAAAATGACAAACCACAGGGACCACAAATCCAATTTTCACATTTTTTTTTTGTTTTTTTATTAGGTGCACCGGCTTGAAGTACGAGTGACACCCCTACTAAAACATTCTGCGTCTGCCACTGATTCGGCTTAAATGCATCAAGTAGCAATTACTTTTGATTTATTATGTATTATAGCATTATACTCGCCTTTTCTATTACGCCATACTTTCAGTTTTTTCCAAATTAAGGTATTGTACTTTTGAATATTACATTATTCTTATTGTAGAAGTGTAAGTTGTTTTTTTTGTTATGGATGATATTGCTCTTATTGTAGAAGTGTAAGTTGTTTTTTTTGTTATGGATGATATTGCTCTTATTGGCTAGAATTTTTAAAATATGTTGTTATAATAGAAGAAATGAAAGTATGATGTTTTAATAAGCAAATCAATGAAAAAAGAGTTGTTAAGATGAAAATTGCTTTACATGATGCTCTTAAGGATCAAGGTTGCTAGAAGAATAATTCTTGCAAAAATATAGTTGATATTCATAAAAAATATTGAATTGGATCTATGAATGTAAGTGATTTTCATCCAATTTGAAGAATTATTTTAGTTTTATCAACGAAGAGAGTACACGTAACCACTACATATGGAATGTGTTTTGATTATGCCAACATGAGGACCTACGGACAATACAATCACGCAATGGTCAAGCTATTAATGAACATCTATTTTTTTTTTGTAATAACCATTAATGAACAAAAGATAATAATCGAGCCTTTTTTTTCAAAAGGAAAACAATAACAAGTTCAAATGTAATGTACTGAAATGAAAATTTCATGATGCAAATATGAAACTCTTCCAAAGTGTGATTCTTTTAATGATGCCCCACTCGTCCATAAGCCCCATCTTTTGTTCATTGTACTGATTTTTTTTTTTTTTTTTACAAATATGAGTGTTATTAGTTCATGTGCGTGTGTGTGTTTAAAATGTAGTGAAGCAAAAGATGATGGATAATCTGGATGATGATGGAAGAGTAGTTCCAAAAGAAGAAAAGGAGGTATTGGTTTGGCTCCCACAAGTGAGGGTGTGGCTTATAATCATCCTTCTTCTCTATCACTTTATCTTTCATTACAACCTCTTATTTCTTTTCTTAAATGGGTAAGAATCAAGTGGATCTTAATATTACAACTTCTTTCTCATTTACTTAATAAAAACTAAATAAATTGATACCGAATGCTTGAAACATATTAGATATTCGAGCATATTTGGCTTTGAGAGCTTTTATTAACTTTTAACTTTTAGCTTTTAAAAAAAGTTAGAAATAAAGAAAAAACTTCGTCAAGTAGTATAAGATTAAAATTTTTATTTTAAACAAAAACCCATAATTGAAACATTACTAGCTTTTAAGAGCTTATATCTTATAGCTTTTATGTTGTATGTCATTTTACACATTTTAAAAGTTTACAACTACTTTTACCCAATACTTTTATACAAATAAATACTATGTCTTTATATTTCTAGCTACCAACTAATTTTACCAAAGATAACCGGAACTATTATAAAAAAAGTAAATACATCATATGAAAAGTATTAATGGACAAAAGAAATGTGTTAGAATCATATAGTGGTTGATTTCAGTGTGAAATATGTTATTATATCGCATAATAATGTTTTGTAGGCTTAATTCAAAAATATCTTTGCTATGCATAATTAAACACATGAAATTAGATTGATAAATAGAGACACTTCTGTAAAATTAACTTTGATAAAATTAAGATATACCATTAATAATAAACTTTGAAATAAAATTGATAAATAGACACTTCTGTAAAATAAACTTTGAAATAAAATTGATAAATAGAGCCACTTCAGTAAAATAAACTTTGATAAAATTAAGATACACCATTAATAATAAGTTATATATAAACACATTTTTAATCGACACATATTTTATGTAATTAAACAATAACCAAACAAACCTTATTTACCATTGGAAAAACATAAATTAAAAATATAATAATAATAATACCTTTTTAAAATAAAATTATAATAAATTACATTTTCAGTGATGTCTGAAAAAAAAATTTCAACTAAATAAATTTATAACTATAATATATAATTTCATTATATTTATTCTATGGATTCACAAATCATCAAATACTTTATTTCGTTCCTATATAGTAAACATGACAAAAATAAGTTTTTTTTTTTTTACTAAAGAAAAAGATGATAAAATAAAACTCATAATGTGAGTGAAATACATTTCTAGTAACTATTAGTTATAAGTTTACTGTTGGCTATTGGATTGTAATTTATAAATGAAGATGAGGATGATTAGGTGGCAACGGGAGATACATACATATAGTATTAGCCGTAGGATTCAAAATTGAGGCTCTCTTGAGTTCTTATCTGCTGATGGGACCCACATCATCTCCCGCCCTCTTATAAATTCCGATTCCCTTCCTTTTTGGCTTTTTCATCCGTGTCTTTTCCTTCCTCCTCCTTCACAGAGATCCTACGCAATCAGGTAATTACTTTCATTTCATATGCACTTTGAAAAATTTTACACTGTGAATGGAGATTTCGTTTATTCAAGCTCATCAGTTTTCCGGATTATGTTTGATTTCTTACCAATCCGGTTACTTTCACGAGCTGTCGTTTTCTTTTTCTTTATAACTTTTGCGCAATTTGAGGTTGATTTTGCTTTAGATTGCTGTAAAAAAGAGGAATAATCGAGTGCTAAACAGAGATCTCGTTCTACCTTGAACACTATGGTTGTTCGTGTTTAGAAAATGAATCTAAAGAATAACGTAGACTTCGAATCATCAATTCTGATGAAGATTTAATCTCTAGTTTTCAGTTATTGTTGATTACGTAAAGAATACAAACTCATCAGAAAATGAAATAATTATATTTTATATGGTAAACTGAACCACTTGTAAATCCCCACTAAGACAATTAAGTGCTAGAAGGTCATTTGATCGTCTAACTTAACTTATACTTATTATAACACTGATTTCAACCTTTTATGTTAAAAATAATTAGTCAATTATTGTGTTTTTGACCTTTTGTGCTTATCTTATGTAGTTTATTTTTGGGTTAAATGCAATCAATAACAACAAATTTTCGTTGATTTGTTTATATAACAACCTACTTTTAACATTTCATTTTGAAATATCTATAACTATGGCGATGTCATCCAAAATACAAAGCAAATTTCACTGCTATAATCGGGTAAATTTTTTAAAATATGACAGAGAAATCGAAAATACAATCCTATAAAAAACTTGAAAGTACAATGATGTGATAGAATGAAATGAAAGTATAACACTATAATGTACAAATAAATGAAAGTATGTTGTTATTTCTTGCTTTTTTTTTTTTTTTTTAAATTCTTTTTTGAATTGGCAGAAGGTAGGGCAAAGATGGACTATACTTATGCACCTGGAAGGAATCATTTGTTTGTTCCGGGACCCGTCAACATCCCGGATCAAGTACTTCGTGCAATGAACCGAAACAATGAAGACTATCGATCTCCAGCAGTTCCCGCTTTGACTAAAATTTTACTTGAAGACGTGAAGAAGATTTTCAAGACCACTTCGGGGACCCCTTTTCTCATCCCAACTACAGGTATATTATATTATTTTCTCTAGGGTTAAATATGAACATATTTTAATCGATCGTTTTATCATAGCAATATAGTGATATATATACTTACTTATTGCAACATATTTTGGGTTAGGTACTGGAGCATGGGAAAGTGCACTTACAAACACCTTGTCTCCTGGAGACCGAATTGTGTCATTTGTGATTGGACAATTCAGTTTGCTTTGGGTGGATCAACAACAACGACTTGGGTTCAATGTTGATGTGGTGGAAAGTGAATGGGGTGCGGGTGCCAACTTGGAAGTGTTAGCATCAAAACTGGCTGCAGATACTGCGCATACTATCAAGGCTGTCTGCATTGTTCACAATGAGACTGCCACAGGAGTTACAAACAACTTGGCTTCCGTAAGGAAAATACTTGGTAAAATCATTTTGCTTTTTTATCACATCATATTCATTCATATTATTACATCCATCTAAACTCGCCTTCTTAATTAGTTTGTTTTAAGCAACTTAATATGGTAAGTTAAGTAAAAGAGATGTTCCCTTATTTTCTATCTTTTGTTGTAAGCTACAATTGGTGAAGCTCTAACATTAGTATGGTAAAATCCAGGAAAATATAATTTACTTTAATTTGTCAGTTCCTGTTTAACAACTTTATCGATTTAATCATTTAACTATATTTAACTATTTTCTATAGTAAATAAACGATTATACTTTTTTACTGTCTAAAAGAAATCATTGTTTTTATTATTGTCATTAGGATGAAATAATAATAATAGTTATTTTCATGTCTCTAGAAACAAGTGGTTCATGTACTTTGTAACTTTTACTAGCTCATTGGTAGTTGTTTTTCAATAAATTTGGCTGGCTGTTTAAAAAATTTATTTTTATAATAAATTACAATTTATAACAATCAATAATAATAATGTTTTTTAATTTTGAATAGTAAAACATAATGTTTTATTTACTACATATAAAATAGTTAACTTCTTAATCATAAAATTATGAAAGTAGGTAATGATTTTGTATACTGATACCAAAATTTGGTAACCAGGAAAAATAATAATTTAGAATAGCCAAAAATAAAGAGAAATTAAATATCCTCCTACCTTTTGTTCATACCAATCCTCCTACCCATTTAATTGATGACATGTGTCATATTACTATCCTAAAATATCATTAAATTTCATTAAATGAGCATTAAATGTTACACATGTCACCATTTTATTGGGTAGGAGGATATGTAGGAACAAAAAGTAGGAGGATATTTAATTTCTCAAAAAAATATATAATGATTTAATCACACTTCAGAAAACAGTCAACTGATGCAATCGATAAATGGTAAGTAGGATGTGATTTTTTGTATACATTACCAGTATAAAAATAAAAATGGTCTAACATGGAATAAGTGTATGATAATTAAATGATGACCACAGAAAATAAATAGGAGTAATTGATTAATCGATAAATGGTTAAAATACATTGTCCTTTTCTTTATTTTTGTGTATTAATATATCTAAAATTTTGGAAGGTATTCGTATTTTGTTGGGTAAGTAATTAATAAGTTTTGTAATTTTGGTAATATATATGTTAGATCACTACCAGCACCCGGCGTTGTTTCTAGTTGATGGCGTGTCATCAATATGCGCTTTGGATTTCCGCATGGATGAATGGGGTGTAGATGTGGCTTTAACCGGCTCTCAGAAAGCACTTTCCCTTCCTACGGGTATGGGAATCGTGTGTGCCAGCCCTAAAGCCATCGAGGCCTCTCAAACTGCAAAATCACTTCGAGTTTTCTTTGACTGGAAAGATTACTTGAAATTCTACAAAATGGGGACTTATTGGCCCTACACTCCTTCCATTCAGCTTCTCTATGGCCTAAAAGCTGCCCTTGATCTCATCTTTGAAGAAGGTTTGGATAATGTTATTGCAAGGCACAATCGTCTTGGCACTGCCACAAGGTCATAAATTATTTACTTTAATATCAACAAACTTACATTTCTAGTTACTTTATACTAATAAATAAAAATATGTATGTATAATCAAGGCTGGCTGTTGAAGCATGGGGGTTGAAAAACTGCACCCAAAAGGAGGAATGGTTCAGTGACACAGTCACAGCTGTGGTTGTTCCTCCATATATTGATAGCTCTGAAATTGTTAGAAGGGGATGGAAAAGATACAACTTAAGCTTGGGTCTCGGCCTTAACAAAGTAGCCGGAAAAGTCTTCAGAATAGGACATCTTGGCCATGTTAATGACGTAAGCATATATATATATATATATATATATATATATATATATATATATATATATATATATATATATATATATTAATATGTCTATCGATCTTACAAAATTAACAATTAAAAATACATGTGTGTGTGTGTAGTTGCAACTGCTGGGGTGTCTTGCGGGGGTGGAGATGGTGCTCAAGGATGTGGGATACCCGGTGAAGCTGGGGAGTGGAGTGGCTGCTGCTTGTGCATATCTACAAAACAACATTCCTATGATTCCATCAAGGATTTGAATTCTGTCAGTGTCACTATCAATCGTGTTTATGTATGTAACTACTGCATGCTACTCTTCTTCTTCCATGTTAATTTGCTTCAAATTAATACCTCTGTAAAGAACACTTAAATATCCTACTTTACTTCAATTATCATCTTCATCTGTAAATTCTTGTTTTCTCATTACATCCATGAATATGCCTTTGAGTTGAAAAATCATGTATGACCAAGTTTAAATCTATATCAACCACCATCACCCACACAATATTAAATGTGAGCTTGTTACTTGTTAGTACAAGAGGTTTTGACAATTAACCCACTATAGAAGTGAGAGCGTATTCATAAAATGGACGGGCTTAATTAGAAAAGCTCTTTGCTATTATCAATCTAAATCTATTGGTTTGCAAAATTAGGGCGATTAGTAAACGATTAGATTGGACTGATCATAATTAAGAACAACATGACACTTTACAAGTGTTGTACTTGTGAGGAAACACTATTTGGACTGAAAGTGTTTGTGAATCTCATGTGTGAATCTCATGATTAACTGGGTCTTGGCTGAAACGACACAACCCACATACTCCAAAGGCTAAACCTAACATGGTCCATGCATTACAACCAAATCCCCTCAAGAATCCTAGTGCCAACCTATTTAAGTGGAGTCTTTCCTCACTTTAAGGGGGTTGGGAGACATTGATATTTCATATTTTAAGTTTTAGCAATCCATTCAGCTAGCACTCTTTGCACTTAAGTAGTTGGATGTTGATTCTTGCATGTGTCTATTAGATGGAAGCTACTTAAATTCCTATACCATACATCGATTTCAACACTACATCATCCAAAGTACACCTCAATCTAAGTTTTACTGTAAAACACAATATGGTAGTGATTTTTGCTTAAATACTCTCATGGATTATTGATAAGAACACTTCTAAGGAGATAATCAAACGTAGCTTAATGCTTGCAATTAATCAAAAGAAAGCCTGAAATTCGAGACTCAAGAGGATCTCCAAAAATGAAAATAAGGTTCTAAATCTTCTACCCCTGAGAGGTCGGCTCCCTTTCTACTTAGTGAAACCCTAGCTGAAAATGCTGAAAATTAGGAAACAAATACTTCAAATCAAAGCATAATCCAAAAAGATACACTGTTATAGAGTCGAGAGATGCTATCTTTGATGAAGAAAGATTTACATCTATACCTCGACCAAGGGACATGATTCAAAAATTTTTCAGCAAGAACACAACTCAAGTTGAAGATGATTCTGGTGGTACAAGTTCTGTGCCTGAACTTAGAAAGAGTACTAGAGCTAGAAAAGCTAAATCTTTTGGATATGATTTTCAACTATATTTAGTTGAAGGAACAAGGGATGAGACTGTGTCTCTGTTGGGTTTTTGGTATAATACAACATCCTATGGTGCACATACAACCCTAAATACATTGGATCTATGTTTTCACTAATTATACATGAAATGGTTTCCAAGGCATTAAACTTATAACTAGCATACATTTGACATAAACCATATAAGATACTAGTTAGGATAACATACCTTTTGATGGAGCTTGAAGTCTTGGTGTATTTGGCCTTAAAGAGCTTAGCCCCAATAGTGTGGAAGCCTCAAATGAAGTCACAACACATCATGAACAAAGGTAGAACTTGAGAGAGAATTCCATGCACCCAAAAACACCCATGAACTCCAAGAATGACTCAAGTGGCGTTTTTTAGGCTAAGAGCATGTATTTATATGTGTGGATTCCAAGGGTCATGGGTATAACCCAAATCCATACCCATGGGTTTTATGATCCATGGTTCATGTGGCCCAACTCTTTATGTATCCATACATAAACTTGGTCCAACATGGATCATAAGCCCAACACATATAAATATAACTAATTATCATAATTAGTCCCCATAGATTTAATTAGTCTCTTTTTGATCACTAAATTAATTCCAAATTAATTCTTGATCAATACTAATTAAAACATATGATTTCATATTAATATATTATAACTTATAATATATTAATAAACCATAAATTACCTTCTCTCAAAAGTCCATCCTAACAAATTGTCCCGATGATATGCAACCCAAATGGACCATGCTACACTCGGGTCGAGTACATACCAATAATAGTTATGGGCTTAGACATCTAATCCAACAGTCTCCCACTTGGATAAGTCTAAAACTATTATTGCAAGTACGACTTCATAACCCGACTAGCAATCATAGCTCTTAAAGCCGATGTCGAACTCTGAACAAATCAATGACGCGTCAATTAGATAAGGGATCATATATTCCTCCATTCTAGATATCATATGGACCGAGACATGGATTATAATCATTCTCTCTGTCCATTTGTTGTTTCCCGATTTCCGATTTATGACGAGTGACTGATTGAACAAATCAAATCAGTCCTGGCTTGGCCAAGCACTCACAAGTGTCATCATTAAATCATCGAGGGGCCCACAGATATCGCTTTTATCCCGAAGGTAAAAGGAATGGATAAACTTCGACTCATATGGCTTGTTCTACTACTTGTTGAATCATACACAAAGGCACGTTTTATAACATCGAGTTACCAATGCGTTTTCGTGCAATCAATGTATAACCAACTCATAGTAACAACTCATATCTCTAGGTTTGAAGAATATAGGATATTATCGTCTCATGATCACTCGTGATAAAATCCATGAAGTGATTCCAATGAGTGTGGGTTCAATCCAATACTCAGAACTTATGAGCACTCATGAGTGTTGTAGCACCACTTTGTCCAACATCTTAGACCTCTACAAACCAATCCATGACAGTCTTGATTCATATCTACTTCCAACATATGACCGACTGTGGATGGTTTGAATAACTTAGTCATTCGGGAAGAATGCCCTAGTTTATTCTGGAAGTCAAAACATGCAAAATGAAACACAAGAATAATTGAATCCAATATGGTATCAAAACCTATGAATATAAATAAAACACTTTTTATTTATCACCATACTGATTACTCATTATTCATTGTTTCGGTTTTATCAACTTTATACTTGAATTAAAAACACTAGTTGTCCCATGCTCCAAGCATGTACACTATGTTTTTCAAAACAATAGCTTTGCCATACACCAAGTATGCACTCTATGTTTGTCTATGATCCTTACTTTGTGAAATAAACCAAATGAACATAATTTCAATGATTCTAATTTCACACTCCCAAATTCTTATCGAAAAATATGAGAATTTCAAATTCCTATCATTTATCGAAATCTGTTTAGATTTTAAACTTATATGCACTGACCCTCTTGTAATGAATATGTACAAAGTCACAAAGACTTGTCAACAATCATTATAAGGTATTTCAATGGAGATCAACTCCATGGAAACTAAGTCTCATATTCAAAGTACATTGCTTTGAACATGCTTCTTGCATTAAGTTTTCTAATCTTACACAGATAACTTCCACCTATGGAGACAACTCCAGATTCTCATTTTGACTATCACTTCTGAATAAGAGATGCCTCTTTTCAGAATATGTCAATATGGTCCTTCCAAAATTAGCACTATACTTCCAACTGTACCTGAGCAACCAATCTTTGGTAAACCTCAGATTGTCCTCGACAATTGCTTAATCATTTTAGTCATATCCAATTCTAGACCTTTTCCCTTCTTAATGCCTCTGGGCATTTGGAAAAATTTAGAAATGACAAATATTATAGCACATGCAATCGATCCTGTACCCAAAGCAAATGGTACACGATTCATGATGTCTCACATAAAGACATGATTCTAGACCAGTCTTTTGCTACAATATTTTTATTTGCCATGTTTTCAAAATTTGACTATGAAGAGGGATGCCGTAATCATAATCGAATTTTGAGAACGCAATATATAGAATTTCCTTAAGTTGAACCAATCCAACATGAAATTTATATATATATTCTTTACTAAAGATGATTAATGTCTCAATCTAAGCCTTTAGAACTGATATGAAGTATATGATGTCTCACATAAAGACATGATTCTAGACCAGTCTTTTGCTACAATATTTTTATTTGCCATGTTTTCAAAATTTGACTATGAAGAGGGATGCCGTAATCATAATCGAATTTTGAGAACACAATATATAGAATTTCCTTAAGTTGAACCAATCCAACATGAAATTCATATATATATTCTTGACTAAAGATGATTAAGGTCTCAATCTAAGCCTTTAGAACTGAAATGAAGTATATCCTCTCCCTTAATTATAGCAAAACAACTTTTTCAATCCCTGCAGCCTCACAAATTGAAACTTTTGTTTTCTATAATTAACATTGCTAACTTGCAACACTAACAATAATTATCATGCTCCCACTAACATGATGATTATTAGCATAACACTTATGCTCCCACTAGCTTTGACATGTACTCAGAAATCAGCTGGACTTCTAGAAATCAATACTTTATTGACTTTCTTACCAAAGTTCAGATTTCTGATACGAGATGCTTTGATAAAACTTTATCAAAATCATACACCTTTCCTTAGATAGCATGCATGTGTGTCTAAACAATTTCAGAACTATGAAAAGGGATGTCGTAATCATAGTCTCAATTGTTTAGACCTTTTGCCATCTGCTTCAAATCTACTTGGTGGAAGTGTTTCCTCACCATCATTTTCATGAATCGGAGAGAAACCTTATGACCCTTAGATTTTATGGTGTATGTGTTCTTATCCATGTGAATCGTCAAAACCATAGTCACAAGACAAGGATAATGACAAATCCAAACTCATATGGACTGAACTTATGCAATCTTAACTTCTTGCCACCTGGCAGTACAGGGCCTGCCATTGCTTCCAAGTTGTTATGCAACCAATTGAGAACTTTCAGAACTCCTATGCAAAGCCAACTTTAACTGGAATGGGCACAGAATATGTCAACACGATAGGTTATAAACCTCAAGTCGTGTGCTAGTGAAGAACCTCAGGTTTTATTCTTGATTAGTTCTTGAAATTCTTTTTAGGATCTTTAAGACTCCCACTGTCCTCTTGACATATAAGACTCTCTTGTCAAATATTCAAGGAATAGTGCGAATTCTTTATCAAGACAAACACTTCACACAATTGGCCTTAGTTGGTCTTTGTTTTATCCAAAACATCACAACTTACCAATTTCAAATGTACAAGAGTAGGAAACTTTTACTCTTACATTTGACAAGTGTTAATAATCCTTCTTTAAGATGTATCACTCAAATTACAATCTTGGAGTATGACTCTAAGAATTGTTTTGGAACGAAGTATGACTCATCTTCCTGATCTAACCATTTCAACAATTCATGACTCCTCTTCTTAGTCATAAGAATGCACTAAGATGACCTTTAGAGGACTAATTGTGATATGATTTCTAAATCATTAAGATGATCACAAACATGATACTAAAGTACTCTCCCATCTTTTCAGATTTGAGAAACTTTTATCTTTCTGCCTAATTTGATTCTTCCCATTCGTTCTGCCATACATTGAGACTTTTCCAATGTTTCAGAATTATACTTAAACTTGTAAGTATAACCATATTTACTAAACTTTAGTAAATCAAATAGTCTTAACGAGCTTTGTGGTGGACATGACCAGTGCACAAGAATGTGTACTCGATCCCTTTAGTCCTTCACTTGACTCACACATCCATGTGAACAAGTAATTAGTCTTGATTTTCCAATGCTTGAAAGTTCTCATTCATCATACTATTCAACTTGCATGATTCCAAGTTTCGGTCCAATTGAAACTTGGGCGATGAGGAACTTTCCTGATTTGGTAAATTTAGACACTACCACAAATGAAAGAATCAAATCCATTTTCCAATATTGCTGTCAGTGGAATCATATAAGCAACAATTTTCCACAAATGCCATTGTAAGGATACTTCAAATAAATAAAATTAAACAATTTTCTTTTATTTTAAAACTTTGCGGAAAAACTTATCCTTACAATCCACATGGAAAATTGTTGTTATCTATTCCTTAGCAATATATCATAACTTCTTAAGCAACTGCTCAAAATTCTGATGCGATCGAAATCCACCTTCGCGATCAGAATCAGCATATACTTCCTTTAAGATTTCTCTATATTCTTTGATTCTTAAAACATCAACATGTGACCCAGTCACATCATGTAATGAGGATCTCAGAATAGAACTTAACAGAGTTAGATAATGGGCTCTACCTGATGTAGAGTCAAACTTATTGACTTTAACATCCTTAGGTAAATTTGGCAGCTTTGCAATCAACGCCCCTTCCTTTGGCAAAATAAACATATGGACCCTTTGGTAATGGGACTATCTCAGACTTAGCCTTTCTCTTTACCATTTGGTCAACCAGGTTGACTATGGCCAATCCCTTTCCATTGGGAAGAGAATGCTTTTTCTGGATTTCCAGTGTCACCATTGTCACTGTCCATAAAGTTTTTGGGAAGTTGATCTTCTAATCAAATTTGCTTTACTATCGTTCCAAATCATTGCTGATTCAGCAGCACCAAGCAAATAGATATGATCATTAAGGTTCATGTCATAGTCTGTTTCATAGTAGTCCCAAAGGAACTCACTATGTGACTTAGAAAGTGATTGAACATCCAACTTTCTCAAGACTTTGACACCCAACTCTCCCGGCTTGTCAATATGTGACTTCATCTCTAAGATGTGATCACACATAGACATTGCTTGCCATTAGGGCTTGAGTGACCTTGAACTTGTGGGTTAGGGAGAATAATTGGAGGAGGTGGAGGAAGAGATTGCATGAGCCAAACTCAGGAAGTCATATTCATTAGGAAAGCTTGGTTTGCGAAGATCATTGTTGTCTAAACCAGACATCAACAATGGGAGAAATTCACGTAAAGTTGATTTAAGTCCTTAATATAACACCCAATATGATATATTAAGGCTAGGACCCAACAAACTATTTTATAACTTGGAAGAGGGATGCCGTAATCCAAGCTATAAAATATTTGAAGGTAGGTGAATGACGATTCACCAATTTCCACCAAGATAAACGAAATGTATTATTAGGTTTTAATTGGTTTTGAAACTCCTAGATTCTTTTGAGATTCATTGAACTTTTCAATGGCATGTTTCAATCTCGAGTGTGCCCTTCAGGTTTTGTGACTGGGATGCCGAGGATCACAAAACAAGGTGTGAAGTAACCATGCAAATATACTTGGTACCCTTAATATTTACCCCTCAATCGATGTGCCGGTTAACCACACACGCTCCAACGATACTATGATAAACATTAAGTTACCCTTTGCCTACCTTGTTAAGTCCAGGTTAGTATGCCGGTTAACCACACACGCTCCACTAACAACTTAAACAAAGTGCAAAGTGTAATTTCATGGATTAGCACCTTATTCACATTTTCCTAAGTAACTAAGATTGGGAATTTATAAGTGTTTAGTTACTTAGTATTTATCATTATACTTATAATGAAGGGAGAATTATAGTCCTTGTCCTACCTGTTCGGCTAACGATCCTCCACCGGTCAAGGAAGCGGTGAGTGAGAGTGGACACCCATTAAGCTGCCATTTTATAGACAACAACCTTATACCCCCTTATAGACCGGCTTCGTGAATGAGGCCTACTAATGGTAAGACGACTTGCTCTTATACATATAATATATTAATAGTATAAGGGTGTATTTTAGACATTTAAAATACTTGATGGTTTAATCTATTAATTAAACTAGACTTTTAATTTAATTAAACTCAAACCATATATTTATGGATTTAATAATACTCTTTTAATTAAACGCTTTAATTAACTATTAATAAAGTCCATAAGAGTTAATTTGAACTATTCAACAAAACATCATAATTCCAATTATTAAACTCAAAATTAAAACCATTTAATTAATTGTTTAAGTTATGAACCCAAGAGTTTTAGAATTCAATTCTTTTTTTCATAAAAAACTTTTCTCAAATTCCAAAACTTGAGGGCAAGTTTTGTAATTCTTGAAAACCTTTGGATTCCATAACTTATGGAATTAATGGTGTTTTATGATGAAACTTTCCATGTTCCATAACTTAAGAACAAGTTATGAAATTCTTTAAAACATTAACACCAAATTTTGTAACTCCATAAAAACTTTGAATCAAATTTTTTTTAAAAAAAAACTTTCATATCCGTAACTTATGGAAGTTTCAAAAACCCTTAAGATCACAACTTTAAAAAAAAACTTTTGAGCTCCAAAATTTTATGACAAAATTTGTAACTCCTTAAAACATTTAGATCAAACTTTTAAAACTAATAAAATAATCATATCATTTTATCTTTTACTAAATTTGACCTAATTTAACTCATATAACAAATGATTCAAATTTTACAAATAATTCGTTTTTCACAAAACAAGTAATTATCTTAAAATTTGACAAACGTCATGTTTTTTTTTCCTTTTTTTTTTCAACTTGAAAATAAAATATTTGCATCAATATAATAGAAAACAACCCATGGATCTGATACCACTGTTGGGTTTTTGGTATAATACAACATCCTATGGTGCACATACAACCCTAAATACCTTGGATCTATGTTTTCACTAATTATACATGCAAATGGTTTCCAAGACATTAAACCTATAACTAGCATACATTTGACATAAACCATATAAGATACTAGTTAGGATAACATACCTTTTGATGGAGCTTGAAGTCTTGGTGTATTTGGCCTTAAAGAGCTTAGCCCCAATAGTGTGGAAGCCTCAAATGAAGTCACAACACATCATGAACAAAGGTAGAACTTGAGAGAGAATTCCATGCACCCAAAAACACCCATGAACTCCAAGAATGACTCAAGTGGCGTTTTTTAGGCTAAGAGCATGTATTTATATGTGTGGATTCCAAGGGTCATGGGTATAACCCAAATCCATACCCATGAGTTTTATGATCCATGGTTCATGTGGCCCAACTCTTTATGTATCCATACATAAACTTGGTCCAACATGGATCATAAGCCCAACACATATAAATATAACTAATTATCATAATTAGTCCCCATAGATTTAATTAGTCTCTTTTTGATCACTAAATTAATTCCAAATTAATTCTTGATCAATACTAATTAAAACATATGATTTCATATTAATATATTATAACTTATAATATATTAATAAACCATAAATTACCTTCTCTCAAAAGTCCATCCTAACAAATTGTCCCGATGATATGCAACCCAAATGGACCATGCTACACTCGGGTCGAGTACATACCAATAATAGTTATGGGCTTAGACATCTAATCCAACAGTCTCAACATCAATATTGTTTTAATATTAAGGAGGATCCAAAGACTTTTAGCGAAGCTATGGCTTCTAGAAATGTTCATTTCTAGAAAGAGGCAATTCAGGATGAGATTGATTCTATCATGCATAACAATACTTGGGTATTGTCTGATTTACCTATTGGTTGCAAGGCATTAGGATGTAAATGGACCCTCAAAATAAAAATGAAGGTGGATGGCACAATTGATAAGTATAAAGCTAGATTGGTTATCCAAGGCTTTAGATAAAAGGAAGGCATTAATTTCTTTGATACTTATGCTCCTATTGCCAAAATTTCTACTATTAGATTATTATTAACTCTTTCAGCTATACATAATCTTGTGATTCACCAAATGGATGTGAAAACTGCATTCTTGAATGGCGACTTGGATGAGGAAATATATATGAAACAACTCGAACGGTTTGTGATGCCTGGAAATGAATACAAAGTGTGCAAGTTGAAGAAATCATTATATGGTTTGAAACAAGTACCAAAACAATGGCATCAAAAGTTTGATGATGCTTTCTTGTCTAATGGTTTTGCATTAAACCAAGATGACAAGTGTGTATATAGCAAATTTGATACTTCTGGTAAAGAAGTCATGATTTGTTTATATGTGGATGATATGTTGATTTTTTGTACTGATTTAGAACAAGTTGATAAAACCAAGAAATTCTTATCATCAAGTTTTGAAATGAAAGACCTGGGGGAGGCTAAGGTAATTCTTGGTATAAGAATTAAATAATGAAACAAATGAATTTCAATTTCTCAATCTCATTACATTGAGAAGATATTGAAAAAGTTTAACTTTGAGAATTGTTCTCCTGTTAGCACTCCTATAGATTCTAGTCTTAAGCTTCTACCTAATAAAGGATCTCTAGTGTCTCAACTTGAATACTCAAGGGCTATTGGTTGTCTAATGTATGCCATGATTAATACTAGGCCTGATATAACATATGTTGTGGGAAGGTTTAGTAGATATACTAGTAATCCTAGTACACATCATTGGCAAGTTGTGAGTAAAGTATTCAAGTATTTGAAAGGGACCATGAATTATGGTTTAACTTATAGTGGATATCCTTATGTTTTGGAAGGTTATTCAGATGCCAACTGGATTAACAACTTAGAGGATCACTCCTCTACTAGTGGTTGGGTGTTTCTTCTTGGAGGCGGTGCGATTTCTTGGGCATCCAAGAAACATACTTGTATTACTAACTCAACCATGGAATCTAAGTTTGTTGCATTGTCTGCTGCTGGTAAAGAAGCTGAGTGGCTAAGGAATTTGATTTATGAAATTCCATTATGGCCCAAACTAATATCTACCATTTCTATCAGATGTGATAGTGCTGCAACCTTGGCTAAGGCTTATAGTCAAGTGTACAATGGGAAGTCTAGACATTTAGGTGTTAGACATATCATGATTCGTGAGCTCATCATTACTGGTGTGATATCTGTGGAGTTTGTAAGAACTCAGTTGAATTTGGCCGATCATCTAACCAAAGGGTTAACAAGAGATCTTGTGCACAAGGCGGCTGTAGGGATGGGTTTAAAGTCCACTTAAAATCTTTTATATTGAGACACCCAATTCCCATCTAATGTAATATTAGATGTTGAATTCAATGTAGAAAGCTTGATATTTGAAGACTGGAACACATTATAATAGTTCTTCAAATACCAATATGGAAAGCTTGATATTTGAAGATTGAAATTTTATTTCTTAATAGTTCTTTGAAAAAGTGCATTTGCAGGTGTAAGAACAAAAGAACTACCTATATAAGCATGAAGTTTAGCTGCTTCAAGAAGTTGGGACTTGACTTTGATATGCTTATTGAAGGATGGGACACAAGCTAGTAAAATATAGTGTTAAGTTAGAAATTATAAGAATGTAAACTGGTGTGTGTATTATCTTCATGTATTCACTTTGAATAGAAAAAGGTTCAATCCTTAGTGACACCCTGATATTCGAATATTTGGATTGAGTAATATACTAATGTGAAATTCAATCGTCACGACATTTCATTTATGCATCAGTTTGTTGTTTGTTTTTTTATGTCTCGCTTTAAGTTTAATCAAGATTATGCTTAAATGGGGGAGGTTTGTTGTTGATTTAATATCATCAATATTATTTAAGTGTAATAGGATTAAATTTGTTGACCAAAAGTGATCTTGTTGAATATTGAACAAGTTAGGATGATGTAGGAGTGCACACTTGTTCAAGTTTTCAAGATTCAAAGTACACTGTTATTTAGGGGCGAAGCCCCTAAACGAACAGGGGTTTGGGGGCAGCGCCCCTGGGAGCGGGGTCCAAGGGGCAGAGCCCCTGGCTGGGATTCGTTTTATGACAGGTTTGGTAGTTTTGATGACAGTTTGTAACTGTCTAGTGACAGTTTTCAGATAGGAATCATATAACTGTTTTTTTGGTCATTGTCTTGTACATTTATTGAAGAACATTTGATATACATTCTCTGATTTCGTATCTCTGAATTTCATCCAATTGAGTGTTCGATCTGTACCATCAAAATACTTCAAATTGATAGTGAATCACGACTTTCAGAGAATCTAAACAATCTGTTCATCACCTATTTCTAACAAGGAAGAAGATGAAAACCCCTGGGGAGTTAACCACCCACAACGAGATCATCATTTTAGACCGGTTCATTACCATTCTTCTCGGAACCTTGGTATGAAAATTGACATCCCAAACTTTAAAGGTAAGTCTCATCCTAATGAGTTTATTGATCGGTTATACACTGACGAAAGGGTATTTGATATTCAGAACCTATGTGATGAAGAAAAGGTCAAGGTAGTGGCAATAAAGTTAAAGAAAAACTAGTAAAGAATCCGGTCGAATAGTTCGGTTTTTTTCTCATGGGTTACCGAAAATATTGCATTCTTTCAACAATCAGAAAATGCACGCATGTAGACACCCAATACCGTTCACACACACTAACATACACACATGCAGGCACAAACACTCACAAACCCATTTATAACAAAAAAATAAACTCAGAATCTCTTTTTATTTAGATGACATTGTTCTAATTGATATATTTCTCAAAGTACAAAGTTGTATAGGAAGCCTGAATTAGTAATTACCAATTGTCGTTTGTGGTGAGATTGGTGACCAATGCAAGTTCCCATTCAGTCAGATCAAAATATTTTGGTTGAACACTAAACAACCTAACTATGCCCATAATAATAAATAAATAAATTATTTGTCATCAAATTAAAAAAACATAAGAAAAAAGACACATTACCAATTGGAATAATTGCAACAACAAACTTATTATTTCCTGTATTGATGAAAGGGTATGGGCAGTTTTGTCATTTGCCACATACTAATCATCGTTCGACTTGGGTATAGCTTCATTAATGGGTGATATTTATAACTTTCTTATAATTGTCCATGCACATCAGACCCTACTAATACATTAGAATTTTAAAAATTGGATCAATTTAAAATATCTTTTTCAATAATTGAAGTAAAAGTTGAAAATGGATCACTAAATTCCCCACAATTCACAACCATAATCAAACATTGATCAAGGAAAACCTTAAATACAAAATGTGAAGTTACAATACAGAGCAAAGAAGAAAGAGGGAAAAAAATTACATATTTTTGAATCTCAAATCGTTTTCTTTCTTTGGTTTCCATGAATAATTCATGGACAGGGTCATTTATTGAAAAGAAAGAACCCCCTTTCAAAAAGATGAAAGGCAAATCTTCTTCAGGTGAATATTGTAACATTTATCTACAAAAAAAAGTATTTGGTATAAAGATATTTTAATTTACTTCTAATTGCTACTGTGTATGAATTACAACAATAATCCCTCCAAAATCTAGTGGAAAACCTGGATTATCCTCCTCAACTCCTTCCAAAATCAGGGCCTTTGCTTCACCAATATTATCTACCCCTGAACAATTTGGTGTTCCATTGTCATCATTTATAAATATGAATATTACCAAAGTGCTCTCAAACAAAGAAGATGCTATGTTGACTCAATCTAGTAAACAGAATGCTAGCATCTCTGAGAAAGAAATAGTCAACAGAGTTCTTGCTGCAACTATACAGAATAAACCGGGGAGCAATGAAACATTTGGAAAGAAACCTATTGAAGTTCAAATTTTGTTAATTTCTCTTTTGTATTGAATTCACTTTGAAGCATTTTATTAAACAAATTATGTGCATCATAAGGTCATGGTTGAATACAACACATATCTATGGTTTATCACCCAAACAACTTTACATAGCACCCAACTTCAAAAGAAAAAGCGTTATCGTTAAAATCAATAGTTCCATTAACGATTGGCTTATACAACAAAGTAATACATACTGATACAAATTTAAATTTTTTGATATGTATTAAAAAACTTATCGTGTTTTCTCTTGAAACTATAATCGGGTTATTGAGAATTAGAATGAAAAAATGAAGAGGTTTAGAAAAGTGTAGACATAGAAAGAGGTATCATACCTATGGTTCACCGACAAGAGTAACAAACATAAATTGGAGAGGGCAACCTTAGACCGTCCTTATTCTATTGCAAAAATTTAAGAAGAATCGATGGAACCAGGAACCACCACTTTCACTAGATACCGTGTACACATTTTAGTAAATTTCAATGAAGATGATAGGGAACTTCATTCCGATTGCAAAAAATAAACAAAATTGATGGTGGTGAAATCGGAAAAAAATCATTGGCGATTAAGGCAAAAAAGGCGTCGGTGAAGAGCTCTGTAACCATTTCATTGGAGAATAAAGATGGAGCAATAAAGATGGAGCAGAAGCACCGCCAATAGATGGAGAATTAAATAGTTTCACCTTTACGGTGGATTACTTGCTATTTATCGTCATCCTCCATTGAAAAATGTAAGAACTTGTTCAAAGATATCCAATGGTGATAGAAGACCATATAGTAGCTCGAAGAGATTGATAAACGGTAGAAAAGGAAGCGGGGTGAATCCTTTGGTGCCTGTAGTGGTCGAACTCCGACAGAAAGGACGGAAGCGACCATCCTAAAAAACCCTACTATTCACCAGTCAACCATCGTTTTCCCACAACCCGATGACTACTCAGAGTAAGAGAAAAGATGAAATAATGGTTGGCGGTGGACGGAACAGAGGGTAAAAGAAGGGAGTAGACTCGATCTGGAAGAGGAAACGGGAAAAAACAGGAACAATCGACGTGATACGTGTGGAAATTGAAGCGGTGGTAGGCGGTGATGCATATGAGAGAAGACAAAGAGTGAAGGTGAAATATAGGAAGGTGCGAGGTGAGACATTTGAGGCGGTGGAGAATAAACTAATCAAAGTAGCGGTGGTAAAGGAGAAGACGACTCGTGTACACGATGAACAATACTTTTCACTTTTGATGAAAAAAATAATAAAAAATATAGAAGTGGTCCAATAGGAACAAAGTAATATATATATATATATATATATATATATATATATATATATATATATATATATATATATATATATAGAGAAGTGGTCCAATAGGAACAAATTACTATTCACAAAGGGGCTTTTAAACTACTATATTATATAATTATTCTATTTTGTGGGAACATACAATAAAACAACATACATGGGAAGGAAAATCTAAGATCGTTAGTTATGATAAGATGAAAATAAAGTTGATGGCAAAATTTTTATCGATACAATATCGACAAGAAGCTGTTATCGAATACCATAATTTAGTTGAAGAATTCACCAGTGAGTTTAACCGTTTAAGGATACATTGTGACGTAATCAAGGAAGATGAAGAAACGATTGCTCGTTATTTGGCAGCACTAAAATTTGAAATCGTGGATGTTGTTCACCTCCAACAGTAGTGGTCATATAATGATGTCTGCCGATTAGCCTTAAAGGTTGAGTCGCAAAAAAGAAAAAGTTCAGCAACAATAACTATCGATCTTCGGCACGTTTTACTGGAACCAAAGCATAAGACAGATGCCAGGACCAAGTTCAAACCAAAATCAAAACACTAGCCTAACAATAACTTTGAATCCTTCTTTTAAAAGAGGAGGGGCATCAACAAGTAAACGATTCTTTAAGTGTCAAGGCATTGGACATTTTGCCAACGATTTCCCAAATCGACAAATTATTACCTTGATAGATGATGACTGCGGTCTCGTGTTTGATGAGTTTGAGACTGAGAAGAATGTGTCAGACTAAGAAGAGATCACTTATGCCGACTCAGGTGAGTCACTGGTGGTTAGACGAAGCATTAGTGTGGTGGTACAAGAAGATGAATCATGGTTGAGACATAACATTTTTCATACTAGGTGCACTTGTGAAGGTCAAGTTTGTAATGTAATTATTGACGGAGGTAGCCATGGGAATGTAGTTTCTGCAACCTTGGTCAATAAGTTGGGATTGGGAACAAAAGATCACCCTCAAGCTTATACGCTATCATGATTTAAAAAGGGGAATGAAGTGAAAGTATCAAAGCGTGTCAGGTGAAATTTTCCATTAGAAAAAAAATATAGTGATGAGATCTAGTGTGAGAATTGCGTCAGCCTAAGCCCATGACCTTTTAGGGCTCCCTTTGTATTTAATCCCATCTAAGTTATTTTTAGGGTTTATTACCAGCCTCCAACACCCCTTTACATCAGAAAAATCCTAGCCCTAATTCCTTGGTTGGTTCTTGGCCTTTTGGAGCATTTCTTGGCTTGAAGAAGATGAGAAGGAGAAGAAGTTGTTCTTTTGGTGGAGCTTGCAAGGAGACATCATCATCATCATCTCATATTGTTTCTGGACCTTTATAAGTGGAAAAGACTCAAACTTTATTGATTAAGGTGGCTAGATCTAAGTTTTTGTCCCATTTCTTTCATGTCCAATCAAGTTTGAACAGAAGGAATACATAAAGTTGGCAACTTTATGCATTCTAAGGGTCCTTGGAGTATGATTATTGTTCAGATCAAGAAGTTGGTTGATTTTTGGACCCATGCTTGAGGTTTTTGGCTTAATCTCTTCCTTTTGACCTAGAAAGGATGAAGGATATGCATGTGGCATGCATGTCCATCAAGTAATCATTTGTATGGACCTTTGGAGTCCCCTTTGAGTTCTGGAAAAATTAGAGTAAAAGCCCTAATACATTAAGGACTTAAATCCTTGGATTTTGGTTTCAGACTGTAGTCACGACGTGAGACATGAGGTTTCACAATGTGAGACTGAAAGACCTTGTCTTTTGTTGAGCTTATTGGTGATGACGAAGTGAAAAAAGGTTGTTCACGTCGTGAGATCAACTCAAATGTTTTTCCATGGCTGAGTTGGGTCGAGACAAGTTGGAATCAGACCTAGTGGACTCTTACAACGTGACCAAGGGCTGGTCACGACGTGAGGCTTGATGGTTGACGTTTTAGGATGTTGATTTTGACTTTGACCGTTGACTTTTGGAATGGGTTGACTTTTGGTCAAATTTCTATTTTTTAGAAGGTAGACTTAGGGTTTACCTTGTGTGGATTGTTAGGAGTTGTTTAGCACCCATCATTTGGTGATGAGATCTGTTAGCTGTGGTCGGCGCAACATTGAGTTGGGATTATAGTCGACTTTGTGAGTCAGGTGAGTCTCTTCACTGTACTCATGGGTCGAAGGCACCAATGCCGGCCCACTGGATTATGTTATGTAGGAAGACCTGGAGGTGACCTTTGGAAATTTGTATGAAAGACCTGGATATGGCTCCTGAAAATCTGTATACAAGACCAAGGTTTGGACCCTGACAGTTATATGTAGGATGCGAGGTGTCTTTGTGATACTTGCATGGAAGACCAGGAGGTGGCTCTTATCACTTGTTTGTAAGACCTAGGTTTTAGCCCCTGACATGGAAAGGAAAGACCATGATATGACTCATGGCATGTTATTAACAAAAAATACTATGGTTGACACATAACAATCTCTATTATATGTATGGTATGGGTTATTTTGAGGAAATCACTAAGCTTTGTGTTTACGGTTTTATGTTTATAGTTCCAGGTACTTCCTGTTCCAAAGGGAAGGGCTCGGCGTGACTGTACAACATCCCCAGAGTTTCCACATTTTCTATTTATGATTTTTTACTCTGATGTTTAAAGTTTTGGAACAACTTATTTGTAATGTTTAAGTGCTTTTAAAATGAAAATTTTACTAATTTTTTTTGGGACGTTACAAGTTGATATCAGAGCATTGGTTTGAGGGATTTGGGTACACTCTCGGGTGTGTCTGAACTCAAACTGAGGAATTGGTAATCTTTCTGAAAGAAAATGAAATTTCTAAAAGGTTTTTATAAAAGAAAAGGGGTGTAATATGTGCAATCAGCCGAGCTCAAGTAAGTGATTCCCAGAATACCAGTACATAATGTAATGTTATATGGTATAAGAATTGCATGCTAGATTAGGGCTAAGGACCTGCTCATGATTTCATGATAGAATGCTAGGAGAGATGCCTTTGTATGCTTGTTGGTTGAGATTTTAGAACTACATGCTAGTATGGATATCAGATATTTGATAAAATGACATGATTAGGGATGCACTGGTTAGATTTTCTCGATGCCCGAATGCTGATTGCCTTGTTCTCTGTGGGACTCATATTGATGTGAGTTAATTATTTCATGAATATGTTAAGTTGCATGCTGCAAAGGTTAAATAATCTCAGAGTGATTGATTTGGCCTTGTTGTCCAACTCTTGTCTGAGTCTAACCATTGTAGTGTTGAGTCTTTTAGTCGAAGGATTATCTAAGCTTTGTTACATGCAACTGTATTCATGAAATAGTTGGCTGACATTAGTAAGTGTTTTTCAGTAGCTGATAGCAGGGTGGGGGTGAGGAACCTAGGAGAGCCTATGAAGTATTTTAGTGGGTTTGGATGTGGTATTTAGCGGATACTTGGAGTACCAGTTTGGAAGGTGACTTAGAGGATCCGGGATAATTCTTGAAGAAAGTATGGATAGGTGTGGAATGTAGTATTGGGACTGTAGTACTGAAAGCACAAGATCCGTACTCAAATTAAGGAGGGTAACAAGGATACTAAGAAGCCCTTATGATGAGGAATTCTTTTAGTATTTTTTGATCATTTGTATGGTTACTTTTTAGTATGGTGATGAGAACACGTGGAAAAGGTTCAGGCTTAAGTGTTGGTGCTGGTGCTGAGCCAATTGATGAGCAAATGCAGGAGTTCATCTCGTCGGAGATCACCCGCGGTATTTTGGAGCAGATTTATGTGATCTTCGGTACGGTTAAGGAGGGGATCATGGAGTTTTGGATGAACGCCTAGGCACGTTTTGTTGGATAAGGTGTCTAAGTCCATATCTATTTCTGGTATGTACTTGACCCGACTAGCATGGTCTATTTGGGTTGCATGACATCATGATAATTGGATAGACAATATGAGAAGAAGGACACTTATGATTTGTTAATATATTATAAGTTATAATATATTAATATGAAATCATATTATTTAATTAGTATTGATCAAGAATTAATTTGGAATTAATTTTGTGATCAAAATTAAGACTAATTAAGTATATGGGGTTGATTGTGTAAATCATCCATTCTTATATAGTGGGCTAATGATCCATGGTTTATTAGATTGGGCTGAATCCATAGGGTGCTCCATGGAGGCTAAAACCCATGGATCATGGAGGAAATGAATAGCCATGTCAATTAGGGTTTACATGGTGTAACCCTACTTGTGACACACTATATAAAGACCCCATAGGCTAGCAAAATCGGCACTTTAGACTAGAACAAGGAGGGATAGCCGATTTTGAGTGATAGTATACTTCTCTCAAAGTTATTCCAAGAGTTGTGGTGTTGTGTGAAACATTTGAGGCATCACATTTGGGGTGCTAGTAGCACAAAGTTCTTAAGGAATCCAAGCAACAAGAAAGGTATGTTATTCTACTAGCTTTTATGTTTTAAGTTCCCCATGCCATGCTAGTTAGGTTAAGAACCTTGGAAAAATCAAATTTGCATGTATCTTAGTAAAACATAGATCCAAGGTTTCTAGGATTTCATGTACACCTTAGGAGTGTTAGAATGCTCAAAACCCTTCAGTGGTATCAGAGCCTAGGCTTGTTTACTTGATACTTGATGCAAATTGTCGAAGAAAATCGAAAAATTTGCATTCTGCTGAGTGAACTCGCTGAGTCCATGGGGGGACTCGATGAGTCCAAGTTTAACAGCATCCTACTCGTCAAGTAGGTTCTTGCACTCGACGAGTAGAAGGCCCTGAGTGCAGATTTTCGAGTTTTGCTGCTGGAAATGGACTAGAATCATTACCCTAAACTGTTTTGGACTTGTAAAACCTGTTGTTGGTGTGGTAATGATTATGCTAATCCATTTTCAATGGTTATTATCAAAATTTGAAGTTTTATATGTGTTTATATGATTCTTGAAATTGTTGATATGGATATTCATACACTTATGAGTTTGGTAGATCATAGGAATTATTTGCAAACTTGTTGTTAGTTTAATTCTTGATCTAAGTGTTTTAATGGAATCCATAATTTGTCCTCAAGTTATGGATTACCAAAAGTCTTTTCTTTTAAAGTCCATTAAAGAACACATAGGTTACATAAAATGAAGAGTCTTCTTTTTAATAAACCATTAACTCAAAAGTTATGAAGTTGAAAAGTTTTGAATAGTTACAAAACTTGCCCTTAAGTTTTGGAACATGTAAAGTCACTTTAGAAAACTTTAGTTCCAACTCCTAGAATTTTAAAAGTTAAAATTCAACCCTTATACTTATAGTATTATAAGTTAATAATATATATATATATATATATATATATATATATATATATATATATATATATATATATATATATATATATATATAAGATCAAGTCGTTTTACCGTTACTAGGCCTCATTCACGAAGCCGGTCTATAAGGATGGGGGGGGGTATAAGGTTGTTGCTCTTGGATTAGTGTCTAAGTCCATAACTATAATTGGTATGTACTTGACCCGACTCGGCATGGTCCATTTGGGTTGCATGGCATCGGAACATTTGGATAGACCGTTTGTGAGGAGAAGACATTTGTGACATATTAATATATTATAAGTTCTAATATATTAATATGAAATCATGTTATTTAATTAGTATTGATCAAGAATTAATTTGGACTTAATTTAGTGATCAAAAGGAGACTAATTAAATATATGGGGATTGATTGTGTAAATCATTCATTCTTATATATGTAGGCTTATGATCCATGATTCCTTATGTTGGGTTTAACCCATGTGGTGATCCATGGATACTCCATGGAGGTTAAAACCCATGGAGCATAAGGAATGGGTAAAGTCATGAGTTACATGGTGTAACCCTAATGTGCACACTATATAAGGACCCCTTTAGCTCAAGAAATTTGCACTAGTGATACATATATGAGGGCTAGCCGAATTTGAGCATGAGTGTCTTCTTCTCGTGGTTATTCCATGTGTTGATGATGTTGTGTGAACCATTTGAGGTGTCACACTTGGGGCACTAGGCTCTCGAGCTTCATGGAGTCAAGCTACATCAACAAGGTATGTATTTCTATTTAGTTTATTACCCAAGTATCAAAGATTGTATGCTAGTTAGGGTAATACCTTGGAATATTCATATTTGCATGTATAATAGAGAAAACATAGATCCAAGGTATTTAGGGTTGCATGTACACTTAGGAGTGTTAGAATGCTCAAAACCCAACAGTGGTATCAGAGCCTAGGCTTGTTCTCTTGTTATACTTGCTAAAATTGTTGAAAAATCGAAGTTTTTTGCTGTCTGAACAGCAGACTCGCCGAGTCCATAAAGGGACTCGAAGAGCCCAAGGCAAAACTCATCCAACTCGCCGAGTTGGTTCGTGCACTCGACGAGTTGGACCCCCTGACAGCATATCTTCGAGTTCTTTGGCTAGAAATGGACTAGGGACATTACCATAAGCTGTTTTTGAACCTATAAACCTGTTTTTGATGTGGTAATGTTCAAACTAATCCAATTTCAAAGATAATTGTCAATAGATTCATGTTTTGTATTAGTTTAATGGTTAGTCTAATTACATGAAAAAGTTTGATTGAATTATCTTGTTATTATGAGTTGCTTAGATTAATAAGGAATGTTATGTGAAATTGTTGTTTTCAATCCAAATTAATCTAAGAGTTGATTCTAAAATGTGTTTTTGTAACTTGTCCTCAAGTTATGTGAAAAGTCACATTTAAGATTCATAAAACTCATAAAGTTTTCCATAAGTTATGAATAAGGAAGAGTCACATTCTTTTAATGGTTTAATGTCTTCCATAACTTGTCCTCAAGTTATGGAACTTGAAGAGTTTGTTGAAATAAAAACTACTTTAAACACATAAGTTATGGAATTGAAAAGTTTTTGAATAGTTCAAAACTTGCCCTCAAGTTTTGGAATTTAAAATTTTTTCTTTCATGAATACTTTAATTCCAAATTAAGCCCCTAGGATTTTAAAAGTTAAAATTCAACCCTTATACTTTATAATATTATAAGTTAATAATATATATATATATATATATATATATATATATATATATATATATATATATATATATATATATATATATATGTATGTATAAGAGCAAGTCAGTCTTACCGTTAGTAGGCCTCATTCACGAAGCTGGTCTATAAGGGGGGTATAAGGTTACTGCCTATAAAATCGCAGTTTAATGGGTGTCCACTCTCACCTACCTCTTCCTTGACTGGTGGAGGGTCGTTAGCCGAACGGGTAGGACAAGGACTATAATTCTCCCTTCATTAAAAGTATTAATGATAAATACTAAGTAACTAAACACTTATAAATTCCCAATCTTAGTTACTTAGGAAAATGTGAATAAGGTGCTAACCATGAAATTACACTTTGCACTTTACTTAAGTCGGTTAGTGGAGCGCGTGTGGTTAACTGACACACTAGCTTGATTTAACAAGGTAGGCAAAGGGTTTCTTAAAGTTTCTCATAGGCCGGTGGAGCGTGTGTGGTTAACCGGCACATCGGTTGGGTGATAAACATTTAAAAGTACCAAGTAATTTGCATGGTTACTTCACACCTTGTTTTATGATCCTCGGCATCCCAGTCACAAAACCTGAAGGGCACACTCGAGATTGAAACATGCCATTGAACAGTTCAATAAATCTCAAAAGATCTAGGAGTTTCAAATCCAAGTAAAACCTAAATAAATTATTTCGTTTTCATGGTGGAAATTGGTGAATCGTTATTCACCTACCTTCAAATATTTTATAGCCTGGATTACGGCATACCTCTTCCAAGTTATAAAATATTGTGTTGGGTCCTAGCCTTAATATTTCATATTGGGTGTTATATCAAGGACTTTAAATCAACTATCTTGAATATCTCCCAAAAGATGTCTAGTTCAGACATCTATGATCCTCCCAAATCTCTTAGAACTTCACTTCCTCCACCTCCTCCAGTTATTCTCCCTAACCCACAAGTTCTTGAAAAGTTTAAGGTCACTCAATCCCTATTGGCAAGCAAAGTCTATGTGTGATCACTTCTTGGAGATAAAGTCACATATTGACAAGCCGGGAGAGTTGGGTGTCAAAGTCTTAAGAAAGTTGGATGTTCCATCACTTTTCTAAGTCACATAGTGAGTTCCTTTGGGACTACTATGAGATAGACTATGACAAGACCCTTAATGATCTTATCTATTTGCTAGGTGCTGCTGAATCAGAAATGATTTAAGGACTAGTAAAGCAAATTTGATTAGAAGATCAACTTCCCAAACCTTCAGTGGACACTGACAATGGTAACATTGGATACCCAGTAAAAGCTTTCTCTTCCCAATGGAAAGGGATCGGCCATAGTCAACTCGGTTGACCAAACGGTAAAGAGAATGGCTAATTCTGAGATAGTTCTACCAAAGGGTCCATATGTGTCTGTTGCCAAAGGAAGAGGGCATTGATTGCGAAGCTGCCTATTTACCTGAAAGATCATAAGGTTGATCAAGTCAAGAAGTTTAACTCTATTTCAGGTAAAGTCCACTATCTAAATCTGTTAAATTTCTATTATGAGATTCTTATTACATGATGTGACTGGGTCACATGTTGCTGTTTTAAGAATCAAAGAAAAGTGAAGAAACTTAAAGGAAGTATATACTGATTCTGATCGCGAAGATGGATTTCGATCGCATGGTTCGGTGATCAGAATTTTTGAGTTGTTGCTTAGGAGTTATGATATATTGCTTAGGAATAGATAACAACAAGTTTTTCATATGCATTTGCACTGTAAGGATAAGTTTTTCCGCAAAGTTTTGAAATAAAATAAAAAAAAGGTTTTAATTTGATATTTATTTTAAATATCCTTACAGTGGCATTTGTGAAAAATGGTTGTTTATATGATTCCATTGAAAGCAATATTGGAAAAATGGACTTGATTCTTTCGTTTGTGGTAGTGTCATAATTTACCAAATAAGGAAAGATTCTCATCACCCAAGGTTTCAGTTGGATAGAAACTTGGAAATCATGCAAGTTGTATAGTATGATGAATGAGAATTTTCATCTTTGGAAAATTAAGATTAATTCCTTGTTCACATGTATATGTGAGTCAAGTGAAGGACTAAGGGATCGAGTACACATTCTGGTGCACTGATCAAGTCCACCACAAAATATCGATAAGACTATTCGTCATGATTTACTAAAGTTTAGTAAATATGGTTATACTTACTAGTTTAAGTATAATTCTGAAATGTTGGAAAAATTTCAATGTATGGTAGAACGAATGAGAAGAATCAAATCAGGCAGAAGGATAAAAGTCTCTCAAATCTGAAAGATGGGAGAGTACTTTAGTATCATGTTTTGTGATCATCTTAATGATTTAGAAATCATGTCACAATTAGTCCTCTAAGGACATCTTAGTGCATGCTTATGGCTAAGAAGAGGAATCTTGAATTGTTGGAATGGTTAAATCAAGAAGATGAGTCATACTTCATTCCAAAACAAGTCTTAGAGTCATACTCCAAGACTGTAAGTTGAGTGACACATCTTAAAGAAGGTTTAAAACACTTGTCAAATCTAAGAGTAAAAGTGTCCTACTCTTGTACATTTGAAATTGGCAAGTTATGATGTTTTGGATAAAACAAAGACCAACTAAGGCTAATTGTGTGAAGAGTTTGTCTTGATAAAGAATCCACACTATCTCTTGAATATTTGACAAGAAAGTCTTATAGGTCAAGAAGACAGTGGGAGTGTAAAAGATTCTGAAAGTATTTCAAGATCTAATCAAGAATAAAACATGTAGTTTCTCACTAGCTCACGACTTGAGGTTTATAACCTATTGTGTTGACATTTCTGTGCCCATTCCAGTAAAGTTGGCTATACATTTGAGTTCTACATGTTCTCAATTGTTTTCATAACTAATTGGAAGCAATGGCAGGCCCTTGTGCTGCCAGGTGGCAAGAAATTAAGATTGAGTTCGGTCCATATGAGTTTGGATTTGTCACTAACCTTGTCTTGTGATTATGGTTTTGACAAATTCACGTGGATAAGAACACATACACCATAAAATCTAAGGGTCATAAGGTTTGTCTCCGATTCATGAAAATGATGGTGAGGAAACACTTCCATCAAGTAGATTTTAAGTAAGATAGCAAGTGTGATATTTGCATTCTCAAAGTCGTTAGTGGAGCGTGTGTGGTTAACCGGCACACTAACATGGACTTGTGAGGAATGGCAAAGGTATGAATAATTGAGACTATGATTACGACACCCCTTTTCATAGTCCTGAAATTGTTTAGACATACTTGTGAGCTATCTAAGATAAGGTGTATGATCTTGATAAAGTTTTATCAAAGCATCTCGTATCAGAAATTTGAACTTTGGTAAGAAAGTCAATACAGTTTTGATTTCTAGAAGTCCAGCTGATTTGTGAGTACATGTCAAAGCTAGTGGGAGCATAAGTGTTATGTTAATAATTTTCATGTTAGTGGGAGCATGATAATTATGATTAGTATTGCAAGTCAGCAATGTTAATTATAGAAAACAAAAGTTTCAATTCATGAAGTTGTTGGGGTTGAAAAAGTTGTTTTGCTATAATTAAGGGAGAGGAAATTATAACTCATTTCAATTCTAAAAGCTTAGATTGAGGTTTTAATCATCTTTAGTCAAATATATATATGAATTTTGTGTTGGAATGGCTCAACAAAAGGAAATTCTATATATGGGTTCATTATTTGCGTTCTAAAATTCGATTATGATTACGACATCCCTTTTCATAATCTGAATTATGAGAACTTGGCAAATAGACATAGAAATATTATAGCAAAAAGACTAGTCTAGTATCATGTCTTTATGTGAGACATCATGAATCGTGTCCCATATGCTTCGGATATAGGATCGATTGCATGTGCTTTAATATTCATCCTTTCTAAATTTTCCAAATGCTCTGGGCATTAAGGGGGAAAAATCTAGAATTGATATGACTAAAATGATTAAGCAATTGTCGAGAACAATCTAAGGTTTATCAAAGATTGGTTGCTCAGGGACAGTTGGAAGTATAGTGTTAAATTTTGGAGAGGACCTTATTGACATATTCTGAAAAGAGGCAACTCTTGTTCAGAAGTGATAGTCAAAATGGGAATATGGAAATGTTTCCATAGGTGGAAGTTATTCAATTTGTGTAAGATTAGAAAAACGTAATGCAAGAAGGATGTTTCCATGGAGTTGATATCCATTGGAATACTCTGTAATGTCTGTTGACAAGTCTTTGTGACTTTGTGCATAATCATCACAAGAGGATCAATGCATATAAGTTTAAAATCTAACAGATTTCGGTAAATGATAGGAATTTGGAATTCTTACATTTTCGATAAGGATCTGGGAGTGTGAAATTAGAATCATTGAAATTATGTTCAATTGGTTTATTTCACAAAGTAAGGATCATAGACAAACAAAGAGTGCTTACTTGGTGTATGACAAAGCTATTGTTTAGAAGAACATAGTGTACATGCTTGGAGCATGGGACAACTAGTGTTTTTAATTCAAGTATAAAGTTGATAAAAACCGAAACAATGAATAATGAGTAATCAGTATGGTGATAAATAAAAAGTGTTCTATTTATATTCATAGGTTTTGATACCATACTAGAATCAATTATTCTTGTGTTTCTTTTTTGCATGTTTTGACTTCCAGAATAAACTAGGTCATTCTTCCCGAATGACTAAGTTATTCAAACCATCCACAGTCGATCATATGTTGGAAGTAGATATGAATCAAGACTGTCATGAGTTGGCTTGTAGAGGTCTAAGATGTTGGACATAGCAATGAGGTGCTACAACACTAATGAGTGCTCATAAGTTCTGAGTATTGGATTCAACCCGCGCTCATTTGAATCACTTCATGGATTTTATCACGAGTGATCATAAGACGATAATATCTTATATTCTTCAAACCTAGAGATATGAGTTGTTACCATAAGTTGGTTGTACATTTATTGCGCGAAAACGCATTGGTAACTCGATGTTATAAAACGTGATTTTGTGTATGATTCAATAAGTAGTAGAACAAGCCATATGAGTCGAAGTTTATGTTGGATTAGGTGTCTAAGCCCATAACTATAATTGGTATGTACTTGAATTGATAGCAGCACAGTCCTTTTGGGTTGCCCTCAACCTAGCAACTGGACAAGGAAATTATGAAAGGAGAGATATTAATTTATAAGATTAATAAATTAATATATATATAAATGATTTATTAATATGTTAATGGATTAATATATTAATTAGAAATCATTATGTTTAATTAATTGTTAGCCAGAAATTAATCAGAATTGATTTTGGGGTTAAAAGAATTAATTATAAGGTGCAGGGACTAGTTTGCAATTATCTAATAGTTGAGTGGAAGGCTCTAGAACCCCCTTGGAAGAGGGTGGACGAAATCTTTAGGGGAAACCCTAATAATTTCGTCCATAGGGGCTTGGATAAGGCCCTTGGGTTTGCTTAGGCCCTAAGCAAAGGATAACTAGGGTTTCCCTTAAACCCTAGATCCCTCAGCTATATAAGGAGCCTCCTGGTTCATGTTTTTGGTGACTCTTTCTTTTGAAGAAACCCTAAGGCCGAGATTTTGCATACTCCCTCTCTCTCTCTTCTACTTTCCTTCTTGCTAGTTTGGGTGTGACTCCATTAGAGGCATTACACTTGTGGTGCTAAAGCTTCCAAGAAGATCAAGATCAAGATCAAGGGAATATCAATTGTTTGCTATAACAATTGAAAGGTATGTAAACCCTAAACCCTAGTTTACTATTTTCGAAAATAGCCTCTCTCCTCTAGGGTTCTTGTTTTGCAATTCAAAGTTGTATGTTCAATAGTTAAAACATAGATCCAAAGTAGGTTGCATGTGAACTTAGGAATTGTTTTCTAGGTTATTTGTTGTACATAAAACCCATCAGTGGTATCAGAGCCATTGTTGTTTTAAATTGAATTGCTACAATTGTTGAATTGCAAATTAGGGTTTATAGCTATTAAACCCTAAAGGCCAATTTTTCGATTTCTAGGGTTTTGGATCAAAGGGTTTTTTCGAAAACCCTAGCCTCCAAAGAATCCTAATCGAAATTAGGGTTAGGGTTTTGAAAACCCTAGCCTCCTCCCTTATGAATTTCGAAATATGCTAAGAGGATAACTAGGGTTTCTTGTTTTTGGATAATTGTTACTTAATTAGATTAATTGGATAATTATCCTTACCCTATTTTTCGAAATTAGAGGGATAAGGATTAGGATTAAATTAATTGATTAATTTAATTAGATAATCCTTACAAGATTTAATAATTTGATTAATAGTTAATTAATAGATAAATATTAAATCTAGTTAATTGGTTTATTTAAATTTGAAATTAATAGCTTAAATTTCGAAATTTATATAAACCCTTGAAGTTTTAAAAAGTTTTAAAACACACCTTATATATATATTATAATTAAAGGTTTAATATTATATGTATAAGAATATGGTCAGTCAAATCGCTAGTATGCCTCATTCACGAAACTAATCTATAAGGGGGGTATAAGGAAACTGCCTATAAAATGGTAGTTGAATGGGTGTCCACTCTCACCCACCGCTTCCTTGATTAGTGGAGGGTCGTTAGCAGAACGGATTTGATAGGACAACTACTTCTCATTAAAAGTATAATGATATTAAAGAAAGTACTAGAACATTATTTTCAAAATCCCAACTCTAGTTACTTTAGGAAAAATGTGAAAAGTATGCTAATCCATAAAATTGCACATTATGCTTTATTGGTCGTTAGTGGAGCGTGTGTGGTTAACCAGCACACTAAAAGGCACTAATAAAGGGTAGTAATGGGTATCTCATAATTGTCATTTTGATGGAGCGTGTGTGGTTTACCAGCACATCAATAGTTAATGATAAAGACAATGAGGTTACCAAGCACATTTGCATGGTTATTCACATCTTGTTTGTGATCCTCGGCATCCCAGTCACAAATAGAAGAGCATAATCTGAGATTAAAACATGCCATTGAATAGTTTCAATGTATCTCAAAAGAATTAGGAATTTCACTTCGTTTGTTTCGTCTAATGGTGGAATTGGTGAATCGTCATTCACCTACCTTTATGAAATTTGCACTTGGATCTCGGCATCCCATTTCTAAGTTGTGAATCTTCATAGTTGGATCCTAACCTTGATATTATATCTTTGGGTTATTCTATTAAGGTATCTTGAAATCTAACTAAAACTTTCTTTCTTTTCAGATGTCTACTCCTGGAAACACTTCTGCTTCATCCTCCTCCAACCAGAACTTCTCTTTGCTGAATATCTGCTCCAAAGTCGTTATGGATGGCTCAAACTATAACGATTGGATGCGCAACATCAAGATGGCTCTTCGTTTCGAGAACAAAGAATATGTTCTTGAAAAGGAGCTCAAAGAGCTTGATGAGAATGAAGCTACTCCTGAAGATCTTGCTGCCTACAAGAAACATTACGATGATGCTACCAAAGTGGCATGCATCATGGTGGCAACTATGTCCCCAGAACTGCAGAGGTACTATGAGGACTACTGGCCTTTCGAGATGAACAAGGACCTTATGGAAAAGTACCATAAGCGAGCTCGTCAAGAAAAGTTCGAAGTAGTCAAGTCACTCATGGCTTGCAAGATGAAAGATGGGGAGTCAGTTGTGTCACATGTGCAAAGAATGCAACGCTACATAGAGCGTTTGGTCAAGCTCAATATTCACTTTGATGAGGAATTGGCCATTGACATGGTCTTGAACTCACTTCCTGAATGTTATGGTCAGTTTATTCTAACTTACCATTTGAACAATACTGAGCAGACCTTGGCCCAATTGCACAACTTGTTGCAGACAGCTGAGGCAGGGATGAAAGGTAAAAGTATACCCTCCACACCTGCTAGTGCCCCTGTTTTGGCTATTGGACAGGGAAAGGGGAAAAAGAGGAAAGGTCCTCCCAAGCAAAACTGGAAGAGCAAGGCTCAAGCTGGGTCATCTAGTAATGGCCCAAAGGCTAAGCCCAATGGTTCCACTCCCCATGTTTCTGATCCAAAAGAGGCAGTTTGCTTTTACTGCAACCAAAAGGGGCATTGGAAGAGATCTTGCCCACAGTATCTGCAAGATATCAAGGATGGCAAAGTGAAGCCATCTTCGGCAGGTATTTACACTATTTCTGCTAATAACTCATTATCTTCTCGTTCATGGGTCCTTGATACAGGATGTGGTTTTCATATCTGTTCTAATTTGCAGGGTCTAAAGGAAAGTGAGGAGATAGAGCGAGGAAGGATAAACCTGATCATGGGAAACAGAAAGTCTTCACCAGTAACCAAGATCGGAGTTTATCAGCTTCTGCTTAGTAATGATGTTAGATTAGATTTAATAAATTGTTGCTATTCGTCTGAGATGACGAGAAACATTATTTCATTTCATGCATTGTTCAGACAAGGTTTTACATATTCTTTTAATGATTTGAATGGTTCAATTTCTGTTTATAAGAATGGTGTTTTTATGTTTGAAGCTTTGCCTTGTAATGGTGTGTATGAAACAGTGACTTGTGTTGATAGCCTAGGAAATAGTGTACTTAATATTGACTTGTCTAATAGTGTAGACAAGGCATGCTTGTGGCATTGTCGTCTTGGACACATTAACAAGAAACGCATAGCCCAACTCCAAAAGGATGGAGTGTTGGAATCATTTGACCTAAAGTCAGATGATATGTGTGAGTCTTGTCTTTTGGGAAAGATGACAAAATCACCATTCACAGGGTCTTGTGAAAGAGGTGAAGGTCTGTTGGATCTCATACACACGGATGTGTGTGGACCCTTCAGATCAACTACAAGAGATGCTAATCGATTCTATGTGACCTTCACTGACGATTATAGCAGATATGGATATATCTACTTGATCAAGCATAAGTCAGAAACTTTTGAAAAGTTCAAAGAGTTTAAGCATGAAGTCGAAAATCAATTGGGCAGAAAGATAAAGATACTTAGATCTGATAGAGGCGGGGAGTATCTTAGTATCGAGTTTAACGACTATCTGAAAGAATGTGGGATAGTCTCACAATTGACTCCTCCTAGGACACCACAGTTAAATGGTGTAGCTGAGAGGCGCAATCGAACCTTGTTAGACATGGTTCGTTCTATGATGAGTCGGGCTTCGCTTCCTATTCACTTCTGGGGGTATGCCTTAGAGACAGCCGCCCACATCCTCAATCTTGTCCCTACAAAGAAGGTTGCCAAAACACCTCACGAAATGTGGACAGGGAAAGTTCCCTCGTTAGCACATATTAAAGTCTGGGGTTGTGAAGCTTTCGTAAGACGAGAGACTCACGACAAGCTAGCAGCTAGAAGTGAGAAATGTGTTTTCATTGGTTACCCAAAGCAGTCTTTTGGATATTTGTTCTACAGGCCTAGTGAGAACGTGGTCTTTGTAGCACGAAGAGGAGTCTTTCTTGAAAGAGAGCTCATATTCAAAGAGGACAGTGGGAGCACTATTGACCTTGAAGAAATTCAAGAGTCAGCCAATGAAGGAACCTTAGATGACACTAGCACTCAACCAGAGGAAACAGTTCCTGTTGAACCAATTGATAACTCATTACCTCTTAGAAGATCCACTAGGGTGAGTGTGCCACGTGAGTTGTATGGTTTTCATATTACTTCAGATGGTGACACATTCATAAGTGACAGAACACTGGTAAACTTAGATGAACCAGTCACTTATAAGGAAGCAATGGCAGGCCCAGAGGCTTCCAAGTGGAAAGAGGCAATGGACAACGAGATTAAGTCCATGTATGACAACCAAGTTTGGAATTTGGTTGATAGTGCACCAGGTCGCAAGACAGTTGGGTGCAAATGGATCTTCAAGAAGAAGACAGACATGGATGGGAATGTGCATACATTCAAGGCTCGACTGGTTGCAAAAGGTTTTACTCAAACCCCAGGGGTTGACTATGATGAGACTTTTTCGCCAGTGGCTAAGATTAAATTGATGGGTTTTATGTACAACAAATAACCTAGAAAACAATTCCTAAGTTCACATGCAACCTACTTTGGATCTATGTTTTAACTATTGAACATACAACTTTGAATTGCAAAACAAGAACCCTAGAGGAGAGAGGCTATTTTCGAAAATAGTAAACTAGGGTTTAGGGTTTACATACCTTTCAATTGTTATAGCAAACAATTGATATTCCCTTGATCTTGATCTTGATCTTCTTGGAAGCTTTAGCACCACAAGTGTAATGCCTCTAATGGAGTCACACCCAAACTAGCAAGAAGGAAATTAGAAGAGAGAGAGAGGGAGTATGCAAAATCTCGGCCTTAGGGTTTCTTCAAAAGAAAGAGTCACCAAAAACATGAACCAGGAGGCTCCTTATATAGCTGAGGGATCTAGGGTTTAAGGGAAACCCTAGTTATCCTTTGCTTAGGGCCTAAGCAAACCCAAGGGCCTTATCCAAGCCCCTATGGACGAAATTATTAGGGTTTCCCCTAAAGATTTCGTCCACCCTCTTCCAAGGGGGTTCTAGAGCCTTCCACTCAACTATTAGATAATTGCAAACTAGTCCCTGCACCTTATAATTAATTCTTTTAACCCCAAAATCAATTCTGATTAATTTCTGGCTAACAATTAATTAAACATAATGATTTCTAATTAATATATTAATCCATTAACATATTAATAAATCATTTATATATATATTAATTTATTAATCTTATAAATTAATATCTCTCCTTTCATAATTTCCTTGTCCAGTTGCTAGGTTGAGGGCAACCCAAAAGGACTGTGCTGCTATCAATTCAAGTACATACCAATTATAGTTATGGGCTTAGACACCTAATCCAACAGTCTCCCACTTGGATAAGTCTGTAACTATAATTGCTAGTATGCCTTCTAAATTTGACCAGCAAATTGTAGCTTCCAAAAAGCTGCTGCCGAACTCTGACCCAGTCAGTTATGTGTCCTAAGATAAGTGATCATATAACCCTTCGTTCTGCATGATATCCCCAGACAAAAGACATGGAATGTAATCAATCTCTTTGTCCAGAATCTATGTTTCCCGATTTCTGATTTGTGATGATGAAAGACTTCTAATCGAACACATCAATTCAGTCCTGGCTGGGCCCAGCACATAAGTCAACACCAAATCATCGAGGGGCCCACAGATATCGCTTTTCCTGTTAGGGCAAAAGGAACGAATAAACGTTGACTCATATGCTTGTATCTTTTACTCATCAAATTATGCATGACAATACGTTTTATAACACCAAGTTACTGATGCGTTTTCGTATCACCAATGCACAACCGACTTGTAAATTACAACTCATATATCTTCGTTTCAAGATTATAAGATATTATCGTCTCAGTATTACTCGTGATGAATTCCATGAAGCAATACTCTGAGCGAGGGTTTATCCAATACTCAAATCTCAATTTCTGAGTACTCATGAACGTTGCAGCAATTCTATTGCCATGTCTATCCTTAGACAATCTGCAATCCAATTCATGACAGTCTTAATTCACTACTTACTTCCAAGAGTACGAGCGACTGTGGAGTTTGAATAATCTCATTTTTCAGGAAGTAAAACATGCAAAAATGAAACACAATAATAAACAATCGACAAAAGGTAGTAGCCAAACTTATAAATAATACTTTATTATTTAATCACCAAAGGTCAATTACATTTACTTTGTTACAAGTTTCAAAAACTAATCTAACTACTAAAACTAATATCATCTTTCAGTCCTATGCTCCGAGCATGCTGAATATGCTTAGCCCTACTCAGACCCTTTGTGAGAGGATCTGCTGGGTTATCTTCAGATGACACCCTCTTTACTATAAGATGGCCTTCTTCTACTCTATGTCTGATGAAATGGTACTTTCTGTCGATATGTCTGGTCTTACCATGATCTCTTGGTTCCTTTGTCAAGGCAACCGCTCCTTCATTATCGCAGAACAGTTCCATAGGCTCCTGGATGGTTGGAACAACTCCGAGATCCCCGATGAAGTTCCTCAACCAAGCTGCTTCTTTCGACGCTTCACTTGCTGCTATGTACTCTGATTCACAAGTAGAATCAGCCACCGTATTTTGCTTGGAACTCTTCCAAGTAACTGCTCCTCCATTCAGTAAAAATACCCAGCCTGACTGAGAACGGAAGTTATCTCTATCCGTCTGAAAGCTGGCATCACTGTAACCATCTACTCTCAAAGTATCACTGCCACCAAGCACAAGAACCCAGTCCTTTGTCCTTCGCAAATACTTGAGTATATTCTTAACTGCTATCCAATGAGCTCTACCTGGGTTTCCCTGATAGCGACTGACCATGCTCAAAGCAAATGCCACATCAGGGCGAGTACATGTCATAGCAAAAATGTTTACATGGAATTCATGGAATTCATCACGAGTAATACTGAGACGATAATATCTTATAATCTTGAAACGAAGATATATGAGTTGTAATTTACAAGTCGGTTGTGCATTGGTGATACGAAAACGCATCAGTAACTTGGTGTTATAAAACGTATTGTCATGCATAATTTGATGAGTAAAAGATACAAGCATATGAGTCAACGTTTATTCGTTCCTTTTGCCCTAACAGGAAAAGCGATATCTGTGGGCCCCTCGATGATTTGGTGTTGACTTATGTGCTGGGCCCAGCCAGGACTGAATTGATGTGTTCGATTAGAAGTCTTTCATCATCACAAATCAGAAATCGGGAAACATAGATTCTGGACAAAGAGATTGATTACATTCCATGTCTTTTGTCTGGGGATATCATGCAGAACGAAGGGTTATATGATCACTTATCTTAGGACACATAACTGACTGGGTCAGAGTTCGGCAGCAGCTTTTTGGAAGCTACAATTTGCTGGTCAAATTTAGAAGGCATACTAGCAATTATAGTTACAGACTTATCCAAGTGGGAGACTGTTGGATTAGGTGTCTAAGCCCATAACTATAATTGGTATGTACTTGAATTGATAGCAGCACAGTCCTTTTGGGTTGCCCTCAACCTAGCAACTGGACAAGGAAATTATGAAAGGAGAGATATTAATTTATAAGATTAATAAATTAATATATATATAAATGATTTATTAATATGTTAATGGATTAATATATTAATTAGAAATCATTATGTTTAATTAATTGTTAGCCAGAAATTAATCAGAATTGATTTTGGGGTTAAAAGAATTAATTATAAGGTGCAGGGACTAGTTTGCAATTATCTAATAGTTGAGTGGAAGGCTCTAGAACCCCCTTGGAAGAGGGTGGACGAAATCTTTAGGGGAAACCCTAATAATTTCGTCCATAGGGGCTTGGATAAGGCCCTTGGGTTTGCTTAGGCCCTAAGCAAAGGATAACTAGGGTTTCCCTTAAACCCTAGATCCCTCAGCTATATAAGGAGCCTCCTGGTTCATGTTTTTGGTGACTCTTTCTTTTGAAGAAACCCTAAGGCCGAGATTTTGCATACTCCCTCTCTCTCTCTTCTACTTTCCTTCTTGCTAGTTTGGGTGTGACTCCATTAGAGGCATTACACTTGTGGTGCTAAAGCTTCCAAGAAGATCAAGATCAAGATCAAGGGAATATCAATTGTTTGCTATAACAATTGAAAGGTATGTAAACCCTAAACCCTAGTTTACTATTTTCGAAAATAGCCTCTCTCCTCTAGGGTTCTTGTTTTGCAATTCAAAGTTGTATGTTCAATAGTTAAAACATAGATCCAAAGTAGGTTGCATGTGAACTTAGGAATTGTTTTCTAGGTTATTTGTTGTACATAAAACCCATCAGTTTATCCATTCCTTTTACCTTCAGGATAAAAGCGATATATGTGGTCCCCTCGATGATTTAGTGATGACAAATGTAAGTGCTCGGCCGGGCCTGGACTGATTTGATTTGTTCAATCAGTCAGTCGTCACAAATCGGAAATCGGGAAACAACAAATGGACAGAGAGAATGATTTATAATCCATGTCTCGGTCCATATGATGTCTAGAATGGAGGAATATATGATCCCTTATCTAATGGACAAGTCATTGACAAAGGTCAGAGTTCATCGACAAGGTTAGAGTTCGACAGCGGCTTTTGAGAGCTATGATTGCCAGTTGGTTCTTGAAGTCATACGCAATAATAGTTTTAGACATATCCAAGTGGGAGACTATTGGATTAGTGTCTAAGTCCATAACTATAATTGGTATGTACTTGACCCGACTCGGCATGGTCCATTTGGGTTGCATGGCATCAGAACATTTAGATAGACCGTTTGTGAGGAGAAGACATTTGTGACATATTAATATATTATAAGTTCTAATATATTAATATGAAATCATGTTATTTAATTAGTATTGATCAAGAATTAATTTGGACTTAATTTAGTGATCAAAAGGAGACTAATTAAATATATGGGGATTGATTGTGTAAATCATTCATTCTTATATATGTGGGCTTATGATCCATGATTCCTTATGTTGGGTTTAACCCATGTGGTGATCCATGGAGGTTAAAACCCATGGAGCATAAGGAATGGGTAAAGTCATGAGTTACATGGTGTAACCCTAATGTGCACACTATATAAGGACCCCTTTAGCTCAAGAAATTTGCACTAGTGATACATATATGAGGGCTAGCCGAATTTAAGCATGAATGTCTTCTTCTCATGGTTATTCCATGTGTTGATGATGTTGTGTGAACCATTTGAGGTGTCACACTTGGGGCACTAGGCTCTCGAGCTTCATGGAGTCAAGCTACATCAACAAGGTATGTATTTCTATTTAGTTTATTACCCAAGTATCAAAGATTGTATGCTAGTTAGGGTAATACCTTGGAATATTCATATTTGCATGTATAATAGAGAAAACATAGATCCAAGGTATTTAGAGTTGCATGTACACTTAGGAGTGTTAGAATGCTCAAAACCCAACAGTTGCCTATAAAATGGCAGCTTAATGGGTGTCCACTCTCACCCACCGCTTCCTTGACTGGTGGAGGGTCGTTAGCCGAACGGGTAGGACAATGACTTTAATTCTCATTAAAAGTATAATGATTATTAAAAAGTAACTAAATGTTTTATAAATTCCCAATCTTAGTTACTTTAGGAAAATGTGAATTTGGTGCTAACCCATGAAATTACACTTTGCACTTTACTTAAGTCGGTTAGTGGAGCGCGTGTGGTTAACTGACACACTAGCTTGATTTAACAAGGTAGGCAAAGTTCAATGAATCTCAGCATCCCAGTCACAAAACTTGAAGGGCACAATCGAGATTGAAACATGCCATTGAAAAGTTCAATGAATCTCAAAAGAATCTAGGAGTTTCAAAAACCAATTAAAACCTAATAATACATTTCGTTTTCATGGTGGAAATTGGTGAATCGTCATTCACCTACCTTCAAATATTTTATAGGTTGGATTACGGCATCCCTCTTCTAAGTTATAAAATATTGTGTTGGGTCCTAGCCTTAATATTACATTTGGGTGTCTTATTAAGGATTATCTATATATATAATCTAAACTTGTCTTTCTTTCTTTTCAGATGTCTTCCAGCAATGCTGCTTCTGCCTCAAACCCTACCGACTCCTTCTCTCTCATGAACCTCTGTGGGAGAGTCATCTTTGATTGGACTAATTTCAATGACTGGATTAGGAACATAAGGATGGCCACTCGCTATGAGGACAAGGAATATGTCCTTGACAAGGAGCTGAAGGAACTTGATGAGTTATCTGCTACTCCAGAGGAGATCGCTGACTTCAGGACTCATGAGAGAGATGCCACTAAGGTGGCATGTATCTGTTGTATATAGTGTCTAAGTCCATAACTATATTTGGTATGTACTTGAACCGACCCGGCATGGTCCATTTGGGTTGCATGGCATTGCAATAATTGGATAGACCAAAATGAGAGAAATGACACTTAAGGTTTATTAATATATTATAAGTATAAATATATTAATAATATTATTTAATTAGTATTGATCAAAGAATTAATCTTGAATTAATTAAGTGATCAAAAAAAGACTAATTAAATATATGGGGTTGATTATGTAAATAATCTATTCTTGTATAGTGGGCTAATGATCCATGGTTTGTATGGATTGGGTTAAAACCCATAAGGTGTTCCACGGATAGTCCATGGGGGTTACAAACACATGGATCATGGAATATGGAAAGCCATGACAATTAAGGTTTACATGGTGTAACCCTAATTGTGTCACAACTATATAAAGGCTCCTTGTCTAGCAAAAATGGTACTACTACAAGCAAGTAAGAGGGCTAGCCAATTTTTGAGTATAGTGTAATTCTCTCAAGGTTATTCCAAGAATTGTGGTGTTGTGTGAAGCATTTGAGGCATCACATTTGGGGTGCTAGGCTCACAAAGTCATCAAGGAATCCAAGCTTCTAAAAGGTATGTTATTCTACTTGAATTTTGTATTGCAAGTTATTATGAACCTTGGAAAAATCATTTTGCATGTATCTTAGTCAAACATAGATCCAAGGTTTCTAGGGTTGCATGTACACCATAGGAGTGTTAGAATGCTCAAAACCCAACAGTGGTATCAAAGCCTAGGCTTGTTTGTTTGATACTTGATGCAAAATAGCTGAAAAAGCCGAAATTCTTTCTGTCTGCACAGGAGACTCGCCAAGTTCATAGAGGACGAGTCCAAGCGTATCTTTAACCAACTCGGCAAGTCAGTTCTTGCACTCGACGAGTTGGCCAGGCAGAGTGCAGATTTTCGATTTTTGTTGCTGGAAATGGACTAGAAACATTACGCTAAACTATTTTGGTGTTATAAAACTTGTTTTAGATGGTGTAATGCTTATGCTAATCCATTTACAATGGCTAATATCAAAATTCCATGTTTTATATGTGTTAATATGATTCTTGAAATTTTGATATGAATGTTCATGTTCTTATGAATTTTAGAAGATCATAGGAATTATGTGTAACTTGCTTGTAAGAATGATTCTTGATCTTAATGGCTAATCATGGAATCCATAACTTGTCCTCAAGTTATGGATAACCAAAAGTCACTTCTTTAAAAGTGTCATTAAAGAATAAGAGGTTACATAAAAATGAAGAGTCTTCATTTTAATGAACCATTAAGCTCATAAGTTATGAAATGAATGGTCTTGAATAGTTTCAATACTTGCCCTCAAGTTTTGGAATTTGTAAAGTCTTACACTCTAATACTTTAATGTCCAAATTGAGCCTTAGAATTTTAAAAGTTTAAAATTCAACCCTTATACTATTATTATATTAAAAGTTTAAATATATAGATATGTATAAGAATAAGTTAGTCTTACCATTAGTAGGCCTCATTCACGAAGTCGGTCTATAAGGGGGGTATAAGGTTGTTGCCTATAAAATAGCAGCTTAATGGGTGTCCACTCTCACCCACCACTTCCTTGACTGGTGGAGGGTCGTTAGCCGAACGGGTCGGACAAGGACTTTTAATCTTCATTAAAAGTATAATGAAATTATAAAGTAACTACACTTTAATAATTCCCAATCTTAGTTACTTTAGGAAAATGTGAAATAGGTGCTAACCCATGAAATTACACTTTGTACCTTACCAAGTCATTAGTGGAGCGTGTGTGGTTAACCGGCACACTAACAAGGACTAGTAAGAGTGACAAAGGGTAACTTAATTTTATCATAGATTGGTGGAGCGCGTGTGGTTAACCGGTACATCGATTAGGTGATAAAAAGTTAAGGGTACCAAGTCAATTTGCATGGTTATTCACACCTTGTTTGTGATCCTCGGCATCCCAGTCACAAACTTGAGAGGGCACAATCGAGATTCAAACATGCCATTGAAAGTTCAATGTATCTCAAAAGATCTAGGAATTTCAAATCCAATAAAACTTAATAATCTATTTCGTTTTCATGGTGGAAATTGGTAAATCATCATTTACCTACCTTCAAATATTTTATAGCTTGGATTACGACATCCCTCTTCCAACTATAAATAGTTTGTTGGATCCTAGCCTTAATACTTCATTTGGGTGACTTATTAAGGACTCTTTATCTAATAAAACTTGTCTTTCTTTCTTTTCAGATGTCTTCCAACACTGTTTCTGGCTCAAACCCTACAGGCTCCTTTTCCCTAATGAACTTGTGTGGGAAAATCATTTTTGATGGTTCAAATTTCAATGAATGGATTCACAACATCAGAATGATTACTCGCTATGAGGGCAAATAGTATGTCCTCGATAAGGAGCTTAAGGTTCTCGATGAGTCAACTGCTACTCCTGAGGAGATTGCTGAGTACACTACCCATGAGAAAGATGCCACTAAGGTGTCTTGCATCATGTTGGCCACAATGACAGCAGAACTCCAGAAATCTTATGAAGATTTCTACCCTTTTGAGATGCACCAGGATCTGATGGATTGGTACCATCAGAGTGCTCGTCAGGAGAGGTATGAAATCATTTCCTCCATGATAACAACTAGGATTAAATAGGGAGAATCCCTCACCGGTCACTTGCAGAAAATGCAAAGGTTCGTGGACCGGTTATTGAAGCTTAATGTGGACTTTCCTGAGGACATGGCGATTGACATCATTCTCCATTCCTTACCTCGAAGTTATGATCGGTTTCGTATGACTTATCATATGAACAAGGAGGAAGTCACACTAAGTAAACTTCAAGGACTTTTAAGGACCGCTGAAAGTGGCCTTAAATCAGCTGTTACTCCTACTCCTACTACTGCCCCTGTCTTGGCAATTGGGCAGGGAAAGGGGAAGAAGAGAAAGACCCCTTCGAAGGGTACCAAGGGAAAGTCTCTTGATGGCTCCTCTTCAAGTGGAACCAAGAAAGGTTCCATTCCTCCTTCTTCAAACCCAAAGGAAGCACAATGCTTCTACTTCCAGGAAAAGGGGCACTAGATACGAAGCCGCCCCAAATACTTGCAGGATGTAAAGGATGAGAAAGTTAAACCCACCCATGCAGGTATTTACACTATATTGTCTAATAACTCATTGAAAACTAACTCTTGGGTGCTTGATACACGTTGTGGTATTCACATTTGTACTGATTTGCAGGGCCTAAGAAGAAGTGAGAAAGTCGAGCACATGAAGATAAACTTAATCATGGGGAATAGGAAAGAATCACCTGTTACCAAGAGAGGAGTTTATTCATTATTGCTTAATAATGGATTAATGTTATATTTGAATAAATGTTGTTACTCGTCTGAAATGGGGAGAAATATTATTTCCTTTCATGGCTTGTAGAAACAAGGGTTTTCCTTTTCATTTGATAATGATAATGGTGCTATTAATGTTTATTACAATGATGTATTTTACTTTAAATCATTACCTTGTGATGGTGTATATGAAGCTGTGAATGTTGTAGATAATCTAGGAAATAATGTGTTGTGTATTGATTCTTCAAATAGCTTAGACAAACCATCCCTGTGGCATTGTCGTATTGGACATATCAACAAGAAGCGCATAGGCCAACTCCAAAAGGATGGAGTTTTGGAATCATTTGACCTAAAGTCGAATGATAGTTGCGAGTCTTGCTTACTTGGAAAAATGACAAAGTCACCCTTCACTGGTACTTGTGAGAGGGGTGAGGGTTTGTTGGACCTCATACACACTAATGTGTGTGGACCCTTCAAAATCGCCACAAGAGATGCTAATCGGTATTATGTGACTTTTACTGATGATTATAGTAGATATGGATATATCTATTTAATCAAGCATAAGTCAGAGACTAGGGGTGTGCAGAAAACCGCACAAACCGCATAAACCGCCCGCACCGCACCACACCGCACCACATAACGCGGTTTGGAGCATTCGCGGTGTGGTTTGTGGTTTCTAATTTTGTCAAACCGCACTACGCGGTGCGGTTTATGGTTTTCCAATATGAAATCGCGGTTCAAACCGCACTGCAACATATATATATATATATATATATATATATATATATATATATATATATATATATATATATATATATATATATATAACCAATTGCTCATACATATAAATAAACGAAGAACATATCGAAGATTGAAGGATGCAAGATATGGATTGAATTGATTTCATAACTAAGATGAAGTTTTTATTTTATTTAAATTATTGATAATCGTGTAGTTTAACCTCTGTGTGTGTCATTTATCATAAACATCTTTTTTGGTGTTAATTCTTTATATGTTTTTTTATTATATCGTATAATACTTTTATAACATATATATAATTCTTCAAACCGCATAAACCGCACCGCACCGCCTAAAACCGCAGCGCACCACATATTGCGGTTTACATGGTTCGCGGCGCGGTTTGTGCTTTTCGAAAAACTCAAACCGCATATGTGTTGCGGTTTGCGGTTTTGGCTGTAAACCACACCAAACCGCACCGCGAACACCCCTATCAGAGACCTTTGAGAAATTCAAAGAGTTTAAGCAGGAAGTGGAGAATCAACTGGGCTGGAACATCAAGATGCTCCGATCCGATCGGGGAGGAGAGTATCTTAGTATTGAGTTCCTTGACTATCTTAAGGAATGTGGGATTGTCTCACAATTGACACCTCATAGGACACCACAGCTGAATGGTGTAGCAGAGAGGCGCAATCGAACCTTATTGGACATGTATCGTTCCATGATGAGTCGAGCTTCGTTACCAATCTCATTATGGGGGTATGCCTTAGAGACTGCCGCCCACATCCTTAATCTAGTCCCTACAAAGAAGGTTGCCAAAACACCTCATGAGACGTGGACTGGGAAAGTTCCCAACTTGGACCACATCAAGATTTGGGGTTGCAAGGCTTTCGTGAGGCGCGAGTCTCACGAAAAGCTCGAACCTCGAAGCGAGAGGTGTATTTTCATCGGCTACCCACAGAAATCCTTTGGTTACCTCTTCTACAGACCCAGTGAGAATGTGGTCTTTGTGGCTAGGAGAGGAGTCTTTCGTGAGAGAGAATTTATAAGCCAATGAGACAGTGGGAGGCAAATTGAACTTGAAGAGCTTCAAGAGTCAAGCAGTGAAGGAACCTCAAACACTAGCGACCAACGTGAGGAGGAAACTCCTGTTGATCCGATAGATGAGCCCATACCACCGAGGCGTTCCATGAGTGTTAGGAATGCACCTGAGCATTACTATGGTTTCCATATTACTGCAGAAGGTGATACACTTATCAGTGATAGTATACTGGTAGGTCTAGATGAACCTAACAGCTACACGGAAGCCATGGCAGGCCCTGAGGCTGCTAAATGGAAAGAGGCTATGGACAGCGAGATACAGTCCATGTATGACAATCAGGTTTGGAACTTGGTTGACAATGTACCAGGTCGTAAGACAGTCGGGTGCAAATGGATCTTCAAGAAGAAGACCGACATGGATGGTAATGTACACACTTATAAGGCACGACTGGTTGCAAAGGGCTATTCTCAAACTCCGGGAGTTGATTATGATGAGACCTTTTCACCAGTAGCAAAGATTAAGTCTATTAGGGTTATGTTAGCCATTGCTGCATTTCATGACTATGAAATATGGCAAATGGATGTCAAAACCACTTTCCTTAATGGAAAGTTGGTTGAGGATGTTTACATGGGTCAGCCAGAGGGTTTTGTCAGTACAGAGAACCCTAATAAGGTGTGTAAGCTTGAGAAATCCATCTATGGGTTGAAACAAGCACCTCACAGATGGAATCTTTTCTTCGATGAGAAAGTCAAAGAATTTGGATTTTCGAGGAGTGAGGATGAGTCCTGGGTATATGTTAGGGATAGTGGGAGTATAGTTAGCTTCTTGGTGTTGTATGTGGATGACATACTACTCATAGGAAATGACATCCCAACCTTGCAGGAGATTAAGTCCTGGCTTGGGAAGTGTTTCGCTATGAAGGACCTTAGGGAAGCTGCCTATATCCTAACGATAAGGATATTGAGAGACAGAAGTAAGAGACTAATTGGACTTAGTCAGAGTACTTACTTGGATAAGGTACTGAAGAGGTTCAGTATGCAGGATTCCAAGAAAGGAGAATTACCAATCCAGAGTAACGCCAAACTGAGTAAGACTCAGAGTCCGAGTACAGAGGCTGAGATAGCTGAGACGAGTCATGTACCATATGCTTCTGCTGTGGGCTCAATCATGTATGCTATGACTTGTACTCGCCCTGATGTGGCCTTTGCTTTGAGCATGGTCAGTAGATATCAAGGGAACCCTGGAAAGGCTCACTGGAATGCGGTAAAGAACATTCTCAAGTATCTGCGAAGGACTAAGGACTGGGTCCTTACCCTTGGTGGCAGTGATGACTTGAGAGTGGTAGGATACAACGATGCTAGCTTTCAGACTGATAGGGATAATTTCCGCTCTCAGTCAGGCTGGGTCTTTATCCTAAATGGAGGAGCAATGACTTGGAAAAGTTCCAAATTGGAGACGGTAGCTGATTCAACTTGCAAATCAGAGTATATAGCAGCAAGCGAGGCAGCAAAGGAGGAGATATGGCTAAAGAACTTCATTGGAGACCTTGGAGTTGTACCAGCTATAAAAGAGCCAATGGAAATTTTCTGTGACAACGAAAGTGCGGTTGTCTTAGCTAAGGAACCAAGGGATCACAGGAGATCCAGACACATTGATAGAAAATACCATTTCATTAGACATCGTATAGAAGAAGGACTCCTCGTGGCTAAGAGGGTATCATCAGATGAGAACCCAGCAGATCCCCTCATGAAGGGACTGACTAGGGTTAAGCATTTACAGCATGCGAGGTGCATCAGGCTGAAGGATGATATTAGTTTTAATAATTAGATAGCTTGAAACTTGTAAAATGTAATTGACATTTGATGACTAAATAAAAGTTGTTATTTATTTTTGAGTAAAGTGTTACTATCTTATGTTAATCGTTTACTATTGTTTCAATTTTGCATGTTTTGACTTCCAGGATAATTATATTATTCAAACTCTCCACAGTCAGTCATACTTTGGAAGTAGGTATTAAATTAAGACTGTCATGAATTGGGTTTGTAGACTGTCTAAGGTGTATTAGACATAGCAATGGTTGCTGCAACATTCATGAGTGCTCATAAGTTCTGAGTATTGGACTCAACCCATGCTCACTTGTATCACTTCATGGAATTTATCTCGAGTGATCGTGAGATGGTAATATCATATAAATCTTCAAACCTAGAGATATGAGTTGTTGACTATGAGTTGGTTATACATTGATTGTACGAAAACGCATTGGTAACTCGATGTTATAAAACCTGCTTTTTTGCATAATTCAATAAGTAGTCAGTACAAGCATATAAGTCGAAGTTTATCTATTCCTTCTAGGATTAAAAGCGATATCTGGGCCCTTCGATTATTTTGTTTTGACCTATGTACCGGGCCCGGTCAGAACCTAATTGATGTGTTCAATTTAGTTCTATGTCAAACAAATCAGAGATCGAGAAACAACTGCTGGACAATAAGTACGACATTGTTCCATGTATTTGTCCGACTGATATCTTGAGAGCAGAGGATTATATGATCACTTATCTTAAATGGCGTATCATCATCATCATCTTAGTTCCAAGAGACTTTGAAAGAGCTATGATTGCTAGTCGTATTCTGAAGTCATATTTGCAACTATAGTTATTAGACTTATCCAAGTGGGAGACTGTCGGATATAGTGTCTAAGTCCATAACTATATTTGGTATGTACTTGACCCGACCCGGCATGGTCCATTTGGGTTGCATGGCATTGCAATAATTAGATAGACCAAAATGAGAGAAAGGACACTTAAGGTTTATTAATATATTATAAGTACTAATATATTAATAATATTATTTAATTAGTATTGACCAAAGAATTAATCTTGAATTAATTAAGTGATCAAAAAAAGACTAATTAAATATATGGGGTTGATTATGTAAATAATCTATTCTTGTATAGTGGGCTAATGATCCATGGTTTGTATGGATTGGGTTAAAACCCATAAGGTGCTCCATGGATAGTCCATGGGGGTTACAAACCCATGGATCATGGAATATGGAAAGCCATGACAATTAGGGTTTACATGGTGTAACCCTAATTGTGTCACAACTATATAAAGGCTCCTTGTCTAGCAAAAATGGCACTACTACAAGCAAGTAAGAGGGATAGCCAATTTTTGAGTATAGTGTAATTCTCTCAAGGTTATTCCAAGAATTGTGGTGTTGTGTGAAGCATTTGAGGCATCACATTTGGGGTGCTAGGCTCACAAAGTCATCAAGGAATCCAAGCTTCTAAAAGGTATGTTATTCTACTTGAATTTTGTATTGAAAGTTATTATGAACCTTGGAAAAATCATTTTACATGTATCTTAGTCAAACATAGATCCAAGGTTTCTAGGGTTACATATACACCATCGGAGTGTTAGAATGCTCAAAACCCAACAGTATCATGCTGGCCACGATGATAGCCGAGCTCCAAAAGTCCTATGAGGACTTTTATCCTTTTGAGATGCACCAGGATCTAATAGAAAGATACCATCAGAGTGCTCGTCAAGAGCGATATGAAATAATCTCTTCCATGATAACAATCCGAATGAAAGATGGTGAACCCATCACGGGCCACATGTAGAAAATGAAAAGGTTTGTGGACCGTCTACTGAAGTTGAATGTGAACTTCCCTGAGGAGTTGGTAATTGACATCATATTGCACTCCTTACCTTCTTGTTATGATCAATTCCGAATGGCCTATCATATGAACAAGGAGGAGGTCACACTCAGCAAACTTCAAGGACTTCTGAAGACCGCCGAAAGTGGTCTTAAAGGTAAATCGGTTGTTACCACTGCTACTCCTACCACCGCCCCTGTTTTGGCTATCTGGCAAGATAAAGGGAAGAAGAGGAGGAGCCCTTCGAATGGTACCAAGGGAAAGTCTCTTGATGGCTCCTCTTCAAGTAGAATCAAAAGTGGTTTTGTCACTCCTTCTGCCAACCCTAAAGAGGCTGAATGCTTCTATTGCCATGAAAAGGCGCACTGGAAGCGAAACTGCCCAAAGTACTTGCAAGATGTTAAGGATGGGAAAGTGAAACCCAACCATGCAGGTATTTACACTATATTGTCTAATAACTCATCATATTCTAATTCTTGGGTCCTTGATACAGGTTGTGGTATTCACATATGTTCTGATTTGTAGGGACTAAGAAGAAGTGAGAATGTGAAGCATAGGAAGATAAACTTGATCATGGGGAATAGGAAAGCTTCACCTGTCACCAAGATTGGAGTTTATTCTTTGTTTCTAAGTAGTGGGTTAAGATTAGATTTGAATAAATGTTGTTACTCGTCTAAAATGGCGAGAAATATTATTTCCTTTCACGGTGTGTACAAACAAGGGTTTACTTTTTCATTTGATAATGAATGTGGTGGTATTAATGCTTTCTATAATAATGTTCTTTATTTTAAAGCATTACCTTGTGATGGTGTATATGAAACTGTGTCAGTTGTAGATAACCTAGGAAATAATGTGTTGTGTATTGATTCTTCCACTAGCTTAGATAAAGCATCATTATGGCATTGTCGTCTTGGACATGTTAGCAAGAAACGCATAGGCCAACTCCAAAAGGATGGAGTCTTGGAGTCATTTGACCTAAAGTCGGATGATAGTTGTGAATCTTGTTTGTTTGGGAAAATGACAAAGCCACCCTTCACTGGTAATTGTGCTAGGGGTGAGGGTTTGTTGGATCTCATGCATACTGATGTGTGTGGACCCTTTAGAACTGCCACAAGGGATGCTAACCGCTTCTATGTGACTTTTACTAATGATTATAGTAGATATGGCTATGTCTACTTAATCAAGCATAAGTCAGAAACCTTTGAAAAGTTAAAAGAGTTTAAACAGGAAGTAGAGAATCAGCTAGGCAGGAACATTAAGATGCTTCGATCCGATCGAGGTGGTGAATATCTTAGTACAGAGTTCCTTGACTATCTTAAGGAATGTGGGATTGTCTCACAATTGACACCTCCTAGAACACCACAGCTTAATGGTGTGGCTGAGAGGCATAATCGAACCTTGTTGCACATGGTTCGTTCCATGATGAGTCGAGCTTCGCTACCAATCTCATTTTGGGGATATACCTTAGAGTCTGCCGCCCATATCCTTAATCTAGTCCCTACAAAAAAGGTTGCCAAAACACCTCACGAGATGTGGACTGGGAAAGTTCCCAATTTGGACCACATCAAGATTTGGGGTTGCGAGGCTTTCATGAGGCGCGAGACTCACGATAAGCTCGAACCTCGAAGTGAGCGGTGTATTTTAATCGGCTACCCACAGAAATCCTTTGGTTACCTCTTCTATAGACCCAGTGATAATGTGGTCTTTGTGGCAAGGAGAGGAGTCTTTCGTGAGAGGGAGTTCATAAGCCAAGGAGACAGTGGGAAGCAAATTGACCTTGAAGAAATTTATAAGTCAAGTGGTGAAGGAATCTCAAACCCTAGAAATCAACCTAAGGAGGAAACTCCTGTTGATCCAGCTGACGAGTCTGTACATCCGAGGCGTTCCACGAGAGTTAGGAACGCACCTGAGCATTACTATGGTTTCCATATTACTGCGGAAGGTGATACACTTATCAGTGATAGTACACTGGTAAGTTTGGATGAACCTAACAGCTACACAGAAGCCATGGCAGGCCCCGAGTCTGCTAAATGGAAAGAGGCTATGGACAGCGAGATACAGTCCATGTATGACAATCAAGTTTGGAACTTGGTTGACTATGTACCAGGTCGTAAGACAGTCGGGTGTAAATGGATCTTCAAGAAGAAGAGCGACATGGATGGGAATGTACACACTTATAAGGCGCGACTGGTTGCAAAGGGCTTTTCTCAAACTCCGGGAGTTGACTATGATGAGACATTTTCTCCAGTAGCAAAGATTAAGTCTATTAGGGTTATGCTAGCCATTGATGCATTTCATGATTATGAAATATGGAAAATGGATGTCAAAACCGCTTTCCTTAATTGAAGGTTGGCTGAGATGTTTACATGAGTCAGCCAGAGGGTTTTGTCAGTACAGAGTACCCTAATAGAGTGTGTAAGCTTGAGAAATCCATCTATGGATTGAAACAAGCACCTCAGAGATGGAATATTTGTTTTGATGAGAAAATCAAAGAGTTTGGCTTTTCGAGGAGCGAAGATGAGTCCTGTGTATATGTCAAGGCTAGTGGGAGTATAGTTAGCTTTTTGGTATTGTATGTGGATGACATCTTACTCATAGGAAATGACATCCCAACCCTGCAGGAAGTTAAGTCCTGGCTTGGGAATTGTTTCGCTATGAAGGACCTTGGAGAAGCTGCCTATATCCTAGGGATAAGGATTTTGACAGACATGAGTAAGAGACTAATTGGACTTAGTTAAAGTACCTACTTGGATAAGGTGCTGAATAGGTTCAGCATGCAGGATTCCAAGAAAGGAGAGTTACCGATCCAGAGTAACGCCAGACTGAGTAAGACTCAGAGCCCGAGTACAGAGCCTGAGATAGCTGAGATGAGTCGAGTACCGTATGCTTCCGCTGTAGGCTCGATCATGTATGCTATGACTTGTACTCGTCCTGATGTGGCCTTTGCTTTGAGCATGGTCAGCAGATATCAGGGGAACCCTGGCAAGTCTCACTGGACTGCGGTAAAGAACATTCTCAAGTACCTGCGGAGGACTAAGGACTGGGTCCTTACCCTCGGTGGGAGTGATGACTTGAGAGTAGTAGGGTATAGTGATGCTAGCTTCCAGACTGATAGGGATAATTTCCGCTCTCAGTCAGGCTGGGTCTTTACCTTCAATGGAGGAGCAATTACTTGGAAAAGTTCCAAGCAGGAGACAGTGGTTGATTCAACTTGCGAATCAGAGTACATAGCAGCAAGCGAGGCAGCAAAGGAGGTGATATGGCTGAAGAACTTCATTGGAGACCTTGGAGTTGTACCAGCTATAAAGGAGCCTATGGAGATTTTCTGTGATAGTGAAAGTGCAGTTGCCTTAGCTAAGGAACCAAGGGATCACGGGAGATCCAGACACATCGACAGAAAATACCATTTCATTAGACATCGAATAGAAGAAGGACTCCTCGTGGCAAAGAGGGTATCATCGGATGAGAACCCAACAGATCCCCTCACGAAGGGACCGAGTAGGGTTAAGCATCTTCAGCATGCGAGGCGCATTGGGCTAAAGGATGATATTAGTTTTAGAAATTAGATAGCTTTTGAAATTTGTAAAGTGTAATTGACATTTGATGATAAATAAAAGTTGTTGTCTATTTATATGTAATGTGTTACTATCTACTGTCAATCGTTTACTATCATTTCAATTTTTGCATGTTTTGACTTCAAGAATAATTATGTTATGGTATATCATATTATTCAAACTCTCCACAGTCAGTCATATGTTGGAAGTAAATATGAATCAAGACTGTCATGAATTGGGTTTGTAGATGTCTAAGGTGCTAGACATAGCAAAAGGTTGCTACAACATTCATGAGTGCTCATAAGTTCTGAGTATTGGATTCAACCCACGCTCACTTGTATCACTTCATGGAATTTATCTCGAGTGATCGTGATACGGTAATATCATATAAGTCTTCAAACCTAGAGATATCAGTTGTTGACTATGAGTTGGTTATACATTGATTGTACGAAAACGCATTGGTAACTCGATGTTATAAAACGTGCCTTTGTGTATGATTTAGCAAGTAGTAGAACAGGCATATAAGTCGAAGTTTATCTGTTCCTTCTAGTCCTTGGAGGATTCGAAGCGATATTTGGGCCCCTCGATGATTTTGTTATGACCTATGTATCGGGCCCGGTCAGAACCAAATTGATGTGTTCAGTTTAGTTCTATGTCAAACAAATCGGAAATTGGGAAACAAACTGCTGGACAATAAGTACGAAATTGTTCCATGTATTTGTCCGGCTGATATCTTGAGAGCAGAGGATTATATGATCACTTATCTTAAATGGCAGGTCATCTTAGTTCCGCGAGACTTTGAAAGAGCTACGATTGTTGATCGGTTCCTGAAGTCATACTTGCAGTTATAGTTATTAGACTTATCCAAGTGGGAGACTGTTGGATAAGGTGTTTAAGTCCATAACTATTTATGGTATGTACTTGACCTGACTGGCATGGTCCATTTGGGTTGCATGGCATCATGATAATTGGATAGACAAAATGAGAAGAAGGACACTTATAATTTGTTAATATATTATAAGTTATAATATATTAATATGAAATCATATTATTTAATTAGTATTGATCAAGAATAAATTTGGAATTAATTTTGTGATCAAAATTGAGACTAATTAAATATATAGGGTTGATTGTGTAAATCATCCATTCTTATATCGTGGGCTAATGATCCATGGTTTATTGGATTGGGCTAAATCCATAGGGTGCTCAATGGAGGCTAAAACCCATGCATCATGGAGGAAATGAAAAGCCATGTCAATTAGGGTTTACATGGTGTAACCCTACTTGTGACACATTATATAAAGTCCCCATGGGCTAGCAAAATCGGCACTTTAGACTAGAACATGGAGGGCTAGCCGATTTTGAGTGATAGTGTACTTCTCTCAAAGTTATTCCAAGAGTTATGGTGTTGTGTGAAACATTTGAGGCATCATATTTGGGGTGTTAGGCTCACAAAGTTCTTAAGGAATCCAAGCAACAAGAAAGGTATGTTCTTATACTAGCTTTTATGTTTTAAGTTTCCCATGCCATGCTAGTTAGGTTAAGAACCTTGGAAAAATCAAATTTGCATGTATCTTAGTAAAACATAGATCCAAGGTTTCTAGGGTTACATGTACACCTTAGGAGTGTTAGAATGCTCAAAATCCTTCATGTTTCGCACTGAGATTATGGCTATTATGGGAGCTCGCACTATTTTTTTTGCGATATCCATGCTTGTGGGGCTCCCGAGTTCTTTAGGGAGAAGGACCCCATTGCTAGTAGGAGGTGGTTAGCAAACATGGTGAATGTTTTCGGAATGAGCTTCTGCCCTGAGGGTCGAAGGTCAGATTTGTATCCTGTCTTTTGAAATACAGAGCTCGTGACTAGTGGGACGAGGTAGATTTCGCTATGGGAGGCGAGGCCGTTGAGATGATTACTTGAGATGAGTTCGTTACCTGGTTCAGGGGGAGTTTGCACCAACTATCGAGGTGCAATAATTGGCGAGAGAGTTTCAGGACCTACGCTAGACGACTGAGACTGTAGCGGAGATCACCTCCAAGTTTAAGGAGAGAGCTTTATTGGTTCCATAGTATGCCGCGGGCGAGGAGATGAAGAAGACTCGGTACCACGACATGCTAAGGGCATATATCAGGGAGCTTATTAGCTTTTCATCTTGTCGGACATTGGAGGACATGATAGCTAGAGACCGAGAGCGAGATATTGAATTGGAGCACCTCGAGAAGAGGAAGTCAGACTATGTACAAATAGCTGGGGGTCCTGCAAATAGTCCCAAGATTTCTGATCAGTAAGTGAGGAGCCAGCATGGCCGAGGTCAGTGCAGCACATGCGGGAAACAACACGATGGGTATGTCGATCTAGAGGTATGGGTTTCTATAAGTATGTCAGGATTGGTCATGTTAGTAGAGATTGTCCCCAGGGAGCGAGTCTGCTATGTTTCCACTGCAACCAAGTAAGACACAAGAAGGGCGAACGTCCGGGATTGACAGGTGGAGCGGTGTGGACAATAGCTCCAGCCACTCTGAGGATTACTCATGGCCACGAGGGCAGAGTGGAGGCTCCTGTGGTGAGGAGCCGAGCGTTGCAATTACAGGCCGAGGATATATGAGTTCCATTAGTTGACATCGCAGGTATGTGTTGTATTCACTTCCTTCATACTCATATTATTATTTTATGATTATGATTATAAGATTGTGTATAAGACGCTATGTTCGGTTTATCTAAGTCACCACCTAGGAATCAAAATTTCCCTATCATGGTCTAGTTATTATATTTCGAGAATCTTCGTATGCCATTTTGCATACCGAGATCCGTGCTTAGAGGGTATTTGGGTGAGCCGATTTAGGGCTACGATGTGGGAGACATTGACCAACAAAATAGCAAGCCTTAAGTGGGGAAGACTAAGTTTTTTTCTTGCAGAACCAACTGCAGATTTGATTTTGGTGGTTTCAGCAAGGAGTTCGAGGAAGCTGTAGTGTGAACGTGTTAGAATTGAATGCAAGGCTCATAGGGAACTTCCGTGGTTGCGATGCAAAGAAGGACTGGTCTAATCGAGGGTGTAAGATCAGTAGTTGTCAAATTCATACCTTCAGGGTGATTAATTGAATTATTCGCATGGGAATTGCTCCATAGTAAGTAAGTCGTCAGATTAGATATCTATCCGTTTCTATAATTGAGTTATTTGTTTTTCGTTATCCGTCAAAGCCGACTGAGGAATTTGAAGTGGTATCAGTGGAAGGTGCTTGGAGATATTGAGTTCGTTGAGATATTATGGTGTATTCATCGAATTTTGGGATGTGTGTACACTAGGTCGACTGGTCATGGAATGCTAGTTCTTGTAAACTTAGGTTGACGACAACTTTGCATGGTGAATTTGTGGATGGCTTGGAAATTCGAATGGCTACAAAATTGATAGGTTTTAGATGATTCCAAATGGGGGAGAATCTCTTGGAATTAAAGGAAATGTTTCCAATGAAAGTCAACCATGACAATGACAAGTGGAAAGCTAGTTCTGATCGTGGAATGAGCCCAAAATTTTACACAAAGATAATATTTGTTGGGAAGTTGTAATTAGAGAAGTAGTGGCTGGAAACTAGGTTACCTCATTCGAGGACGGGAAGCATCAGTAGTGGTGCATGTTGGGTTCATGACTAGTCTCAGGTTGAGGGTTGTGTTAGGACCTCTCTACATGTTCTTGTCTGATAAAGGCGTGGGGGTTCGAAGTATGACTCGAACACTTGATTGGGGGTATAACTGGATGAGGATTCGACTCGGGTTGATTATGGTATGGTATGGTAGATGATGGATGGCGAGGACATAGGTTGGGTCCATGGTTGTTGTGGAAGTGTTGTAAGACTATGGGGTAGTCGTAGTATTCACAAGATTGATATGCTGACGTGGAAGTGTTGTAAGACTACGAGGTAGCCATTACATCCACCAGGTTGATAGGTTGTTGTGGAAGTGTTGTAAGACTGTGGGGTAGACGTAACATTCACTAGATTGATAGGTGGTGGTAGAAGTGTTTTAAGACTGCAGAGTGGCTCGTAGCATTCACTAGGTTGGCAGGCAGTTGAGGAAGTGTTGTCAGACTTCGAGGTGGCCCGTAGCATTCACTAAGATGATAGACAGTATGAAAATATTGTAAGACCGTAATATGACCCGTATCATTCATTAGGTTGGTAGGTAACGTGGAGGTGTTGTAAGACTGCGGTGTGACCTCTAGCATCCACCAGTTCGTTGAGCAGTTGTGAGAGTGTAGTGAATCTACGGTTTGGCTCGTAGCCTTCACTAGGTAGAGTTAGACTATGGAAGAAGAGTTGTGAGGCTGTGGGAGGACCATAACATCCATGGGATCGAGGAAGGTTGTAGTCTGATTTTAGGCCGATTGTGATGTAAGACTACGGCTGGGCCGGTATCATTCACCTAGGCCAAAAAGCATAAAAAATGCATCCTTCCTAATAGACATCTCTCCTAATAGGCATTCTAGCATGGAACCCTGAACATATCCTTATGCTAACTTCTAGCATGCAAAACATTCTGTAACATATATAACATATCAACATGTATGGGTATTCTAGTAATCACTTATTTGAGCTCGGCTGATTGCAATCATCACACCCTCTTTTCTTAGTAAAAATCTTTTTAGAAAATTTATTTTCTTTCAAAACGATTATCAATCCCTCGGTTTGATATCTGAAACACCCGAGTGTGTGCCCGAATCCCTCAAACCAAGGCACTAATACCAACTTGTAATGTCCCAAAAATACCAATAAAATATTCACTTTTTAAACCATTAATCCATATAACCATTTGTTCCAAAACCAAAGGTATCTTTAAAACATAAGAGTAAAAAAATAATAATTAGTGCGGAAAAACATAATGAAATACTGTGCAGTCAAATTGGGCCCTTCTCTTTGGAACTAGAAGTACCTAAAAATGTTTAAACTATAAAACCGTAAGCACAAAGCTTAGTGAGTTCCCCAAAATACCACATACCATACAAACATCGGGCCTGCCCACACATCGGGCTCCACCTAACATAAAATGGGCCCAAGCCATCATACAAACAGGCCCAACCCAACATATAAACATACCCAACCCAACATACAAACATGCCCAACCCAACATACCAATGCAAGAGTCACAAAGACAACTTGCATCTTACACAGTGTAGTGAGAAAACTCATCTTGTCGATGTAATCAATAACTAACAACTCTCACAGCCAACGAACAGGTGCTACACACCTCCTAATAAACCATTCAAGGTAAACCCTTAGTCTACCTTCTAAAACTATAAATATAACCAAAACTCAAGCCATTCCAAAAGTCAACGGTCAAATTCAAAGTGAACAGTCAACATCACCAATGATCGATACTCATGTCGTGACCAGCCCATGGTCACGTCGTGACTAACAACTCAACCTCGATCCAAAGAATCTAGATTCAAAAAAACCCAGTCACGATCAAAACCATTGTCATGTTGTGATGGCCATTCCCTCACTTTGTAACAGAGTCCATCCAAAATAATCGGGAAAAATCCTCGTCACGTCGTAACCCGCATATGGTCACGTCGTGACTACAACAAATTAGTACAACTTAATGCATTTAACCCTTAATCCTTTAAGCTACCCATTTTACTTTCCAAAGGACCTTCTTACTCCAAAAAACATTCTAAAAACCGATGTTGTATAGACATCCATGTCTGATGCATGTCTTGATCTCATATTAGGTGAAAATGATGAAGAAATGGAACCACAATCACATGAATATCTTCAAAACTTAGCCAAAATTCATATCTAACAAACACAACCCTCAAAGGACCTAAAGGTTTCATAAAGTTACCAAATTTTTGGAATCCTTCCATCCAAACCTCCAGAACATGAAGAAAAGGGACATGAATCCTTGATCTAGAAGCTAACAATATAAAGTTTGGATCTTGAACACTTATAATGGTCCAGAAATGGCTTAAATACAAACTCCAAGCTTGATAAGATATTATCTACACTACAAGGCCTTATTCGTCCTTCTAAGAGAACCAAAACACCCATAATAAGCTCACAAATGAAGAGGAGATTATTAAGGTTTGCTTCAAGGTTCTATAGGGTGATGGAGGCTGAAAATGAAGCCGTAAATCCTAGATTAGGGGTTTAAATATGAAGGAAACCCTAAAAGATCATGAGCTTGGGCTGTAACCATTATCACGTCATGACCATACTCATGTCACGTCATGATATTCTTCCAGATCCGCGTTCTCATACTTGGCGTGTCATGTATTTACATATGATTTTTCCCAAAACCCTGCCTTAAACCCCATAATACCATACACTGATCCATTCTAGGAGATGGGTGTTACAAGTAGGCATAATATTATCCATGACATTTGGGCAGAGTGACTACCAAGCATAATATTATCTGAAGCATCTGAGTATAACCACTTTGCATGATTACCTATGATATAATATCTAATGATAATTTTAGAAGCCAATAATTTGTTAATTAGCATGTATTCCCCCTGGAAAATTTTGAAAATATTGAACAGTGGGGCCGTGAACTCTCATTTGAAGAGTGTTTTATTTACTTAACATTGTGTCTGGAAACTTGAAGGCTTGAGATCGCTTGGGAGAGGGATGGATCTAAACAAGAGAGAGGGAGAAACCAATGTTAGGTGTGAAATGGAAAGGGTCAGACCTTCTATTTACAATAGGGTTTTTAGGGCATGCACAAGGCTTTTCTAGGTGCATGTCTGCACTAGCACGTTGGCCCACCCATAGGCCGACACGTGTCACTCCTTCCCTGGTCCATGTCTCCCAAATCTCAGCAAATCCGATCATCTGATACGCACGACGCGCGTGATGCACCTGGCGTGCCCTCACTTTGTTCGATTTTGTAAATTACGTATCTTCCGCGAACAAGCTCCGTTTCTGATGTTGTTTATATTCCCGTGTAGCCATCAACGAGTAATACAACTTTCTTTTAGGTTGCATTAGCAAATATTGACTTTGGTTTTACCCCGTATCAGAGTCTTGGCTTGAGTGAATTAGAGGAACAATCGTGTGAATCCAGTCTCAAACCATGGAGAAGATTTTCAAAAATGATTTTCAAATGGTTTTCAAAATACTAAAGGATGATGCAGATTGTACGATCAACTGGAGCCAGTAAGTAGACCCCAAAATACCATATAGTTATTTGATATTGTGATATGATTAGAACAGCATGCTAGTGATAGGCTAGGGATCTTCAGGAATTGCGTGATAGAATTTCCTTATTATATGATGCCTTAGTTCCTATAGGGTTCTCTTGTTGAGATGATATGTGACTCTTTCGCGTGTGAATTGGCTATTGAGTGGATACGCTAAGTCACATACTGCATGGTTTAAAGGATCTTCGCTGAGAGGTTTGGTCCTGCTGCGCTGCTCTCGTCCGAGTCTAACCGTTGTGGGATTGAATCTTTTAGCTTAAGATTGTTTAAACTGTGGGGTATGTGATTGTATTCATGTGATAGTCATCTAGCACCAATGGAGGGTCGTGTGGCAGTTGTGGTTTGATGAGTTGTGCGGGGTCCGCCAGCCAGTTACGACATATTTAGCCTTCCTCTAGGAGTGAGGATTGAGCGCTCTCCATGCATACACATATTGTTAGGGCATTGTGATGATACTTGAGACAAATCTGGGTATGTGTGGAAGGTAGTATGGGCCCGTACTATTGAAAGCACAGGACCCATACACATAGCAAGGAAGTCACAACCCCTAGGGTTTTGGTTGGGAGTTGGTTCCCCGTATTATATGGAATGTCTGATATCTTCCTGGTATATTTTTAGTATGGTGACCACGAGGCGGTTTGTGACCATATCCGGATCGGGATCGGGAGAGGGCAGTCAGGGTAGACTAACAGATCCCAAGGCCATTGGCCAGATGTGGTCGGATGAGTTAGACACCAGCATTCGGGAGATCCTGCATGATGAGGTTGCTACACTGTTCCGGCCACAGTTGCAGGAGATGTTTGGGTCTATCAAGACCACCATGATGCAATATTTTGATGAGCGCTACACAGTTCTTACTGAGACGGTTGTCGTTGCGGCCTCTGTAGTTGTAGCAGCCACTGGTGGTGGGACCAGCCAGGATTTTCAGTACCGGGACTTCGATAACACAAAGCCCCCGAGTTTTGATGGGATTCAGGACCAGATCGTATCCATGAGGTGACTGTCTGACGTGGAGGGGTGTTTCTTCACATTCTCATGTCCTGCTAACTAGAAGGTCGGATGTGCTCTGAACCTGCTGAGGTCCGGAGCAAAGGACCGGTGGAGGTTGATGACAGGGTCGTATACTGATGATCAGAGAGCTGTGGTTACTTGGGATCAGTTCAGGTAGATGTTCTGTGCTCGCTACATTCCATGGGTGGAGCGCGAGCGGCTGGCACAGGAGTTTTTGGATTTGAGACAGGTTACGGAGTCAGTGACGGAGATCACCCGCATGTTCACTGAGAGGGCGATGTTTTGCCCAGAGTTTTCTTCCGAGCAGGCTCAGATGACACGTTATCTAAGCATGCTCAAGACCGACATCCAACAGTTTGTTGCTACCCATCGTTGTGATACACTACTGGAGTTACAGGAGGCTGCTAGGCGGCGTGAGGTGGAGATTGAGTTACAGTTACGGGAGCAGAGGCAGGCCCTGACTCAATCACAGCCAACGCCGAAGCGGCCCAAGACTGCTGATTCTAGGTCTGGGGGCCAGCGCGGTCGCACTTGTGGGAAGTACGGGAAGGGCTATTCGGGAGTTTGTAGATCTGGTAGTGCGTTCTGCAAATGCGGAAAGGAGGGACACTTTGCGAGGGATTGCCTCCAGCCAGCCCCGACTCAGGATATGAGGATCAACTATCACTGCGATCAGGTTGGTTACGTGAAGACCAACTGTCCACAGCTCGCTGCCAGGCCGACGCTGGCTCCAGTGACGGCTACACTGAGGATTACTCACGGGGGTCAGGGTAGAGCAGAGCCTCCGAAGGCTCGGGGACGTGCCTTCCAGCTTGCAGCCGACGAGGCCAGGGCAGCACCGGATGTGGTTGCTGGTATGTTTCTATCCTTTATCTTATAGATTGTATCTGTTTTATGCTTATGTGCTTGTACCTATGATTAGGTACGTTCTTAGTGAACTCCTTACCTGCTTTGGTATTATTTGACTCGGGGGCGAGTCGGTCATTTGTCTCTCAGTCATTCAGTAGGTAGTTCAGTTTTCCAGTTGGAGAGCTAGAGTGTCCATTGCGAGTCTCTATCGCCAACAAACACGGGGTTTCCGCTTCTTCAGTCTATCGGGGTTGCGTGTTGGAGATCTTCAGCGTATCTTTCCCGATAGACTTGATTCCGATTCCCATGGGGGATGTATGTGTGATTGTGGGTATGGACTGGCTTAGTCGCTTCAGTGCCATGATCGACTGCGAGGGTCAGCGGGTGGTAGTTCGAACCGCAAGTGGGGAAGAACTGATTATCTACGGTGAGGGCACCAGATTGGGTTCAGGGTTTTGCTCAGCTTCCAGGGCTCGACAGTACATTCAACACGGGTATGCGGGTTATTTAGCGTATGTGGTGGATACGCGGGTCAGGGACCAGGTTTCGGTTTTGGATGTCCCGGTTGTTAGAGAGTTCATTGATGTGTTTCCGGAGGAGTTACCCGGAGTGCCTCCGGAGAGGTAGGTCGAGTTCAGGTGCGATCTAGTGCCTGGTGCGGCCCTTATCGCCAACACGCCGTACCGATTGGCACCACCATAGATACATGAGCTGTCATCACAGCTACAGGAACTGCTGGGCAAGCAGTTCATTCTTCCGAGTAGTTCTCCGAGGGGAGCGCCGATTCTCTTCGTCAGGAAGAAGGATGGTTAACACCGGATGTGCATTGACTACTGGGAGTTGAACAAGTTGATGGTGAAGAACCGTTACCCACTCCTGAGGATAGATGATTTTTCGATCAGTTGCAGGGAGCATCTTGGTTCTCCAAGATAGACCTGAGGTCTGGATACCATCAGGTCAGGGTTACAGAGGAGGATGTGGAGAAAACCGCGTTCCGGACTCGTTATGGATTTGTGGTGATGCTGTTTGGGCTCACCAACGCGTCAACAGTGTTTATGGACCTGATGAATAAGGTATGCAGACTGATGCTCGATCGCTCGGTCATCGTGTTCATAGATGATATCTTGGTGTACTCCAAGACCAGAGATCAGCATGAGGAGCATCTCCGTGAGCTAATGGGAGTTTTGAGGCGAGAGCGGATGTACGCCAAGTTCTCGTAGTGTGAGTTTTGGTTACGAGAGGTTCAGTTCCTTGGACATCTCGTTAACCAGGAGGGGATTTTGGTCGATCCGGCCAAGATCGAGGCAGTTATGCAGTGGGAGGTTCCGAAATTTCCCTCAGACATCAGGAGCTCTTTGGGATTGGCAGGGTACTACCGGAGATTCATACAGGATATCTCCAAGATTGCGGTACCCCTTACTCGTCTGACGAGGAAGGGGGTGGATTTTTGGTGGGGCCCTGAGCAATAGACTACGTTCGGGACGATGAGGCATCGACTTTGCGAGGCGCCAGTGTTAACACTCCCTGAGGGAGTTGAGGATTTTGTGGTGTTTTGTGATGCATCGATCACCGGATTGGGAGCGGTCCTTATGCAGAGAGGACGATTTATAGCATATGCATCGTGGCAGCTGAAGCCGCACGAGACGAGATATTCCACACACGATCTAGAGTTGGGAGCGGTGGTATTCGCTCTCAAGATTTGGAGACATTACCTCTATGGGGTCCGCTGTACCATATACACGGACCACAAGAGTCTGAGACACATCATCGATCAGCCGAACCTGAACATAAGGCAGCGCAGGTGGCTGGATGTGGTCAAGGATTATGACTGCGAGATCCTTTACTATCCGGTTAAAGCGAATGTGGTTGCGGATGCTCTGAGCCGCAAGTCAGTAGGATCTTCTGTCTCAGCAGCATGCATGAGGATATCTATGGATTCTCCACTTGTGGGCTTGATTAGGGAAGCTCAGGATGAGGGTGTGCAATAGGAGAAATGGAAGCTTGAGAGGATCTGGGGCGAGATCACCCGATTTGTGCACGATAGTCGTGGATTGTTGACATGTTATGGTCGGGTATGGGTTCTGATGTCTGGTGGGGTCAGACAGATTGTATTGGAGGAGGCTCATAAGTCCCGCTTCTCTATTCAGACGGGGCCACCAAGATGTACCGGGATCTGAGTTTGAGCTACTGGTGGCCGTGCATGAAGAGGGAGATTGCTTGGTATGTCAAGAGGTGCTTGACCTGCAGGATGGTCAAGGACGAGCACCAGAGGCCACATGACAAGCTGCAGCCTCTGGGTGGAAATGGGAGCAGATCACGATGGATTTTATCACCAAGCTGCCGAGGACGACGAAGGGATATGATGCTATATGGTTCGTCGTGGATCAGCTGACCAAGAGTGCCCATTTTCTGCCCATCCGGGAGAGCTCATCGGCCGAGAAGCTGGCCGACGTGTATATCTGTGATAACATTGATTGCCATGGAGTTCTGGTCTCTATCATGTCAGAACGTGATTTTCGTTTCACCTCCCGTTTATGGCAGAAGTTCCATGAGGAAATGGACACGCGGCTGCGTTTCAGCACAGCTTATCATCCGCAGACTGATGGTCAGAGTGAGCGGACTATACAGACCCTCGAGGATATGCTAAGAGCTTGTGTTATTGACTTCAGTGGGAGCTGGGACTCATACCTACCCCTTGCAGAGTTCTCCTATAACAACAACTTTCACTCCAAAATTGGTGCTCCACCTTACGAGCTATTGTATGGACGGAGATGTCGTACCCCGGTCTGTAGGGGTGAGGTTGGCCACATAGTGATGGGATGGACATAGGTAGTTCTGAAGACTACTGAGAGGATTCAGTAGATCAGGAAGCGACTGCAGACTGCTCAGAGTCGGCAGAAGAGTTATGCCGATCGGCGCTGATCTGAGTTGGAGTTTCAGGTCTGTGACATGGTGCTACTGAAGGTCTCACCCTGGAAGGGTGTGATTCGCTTCAGGAAGAGGGGAAAGTTGAGTCCCCGATACATTGGGCCATTCAGGGTTATTGCCAGGGTTGGCAAGGTGGCGTATATACTGGATCTTCTGGAGGAGCTTAGTCAGATCCAGAACACTTTTCACGTTTACCAATTATGAAAGTGCATACTAGATGAGGAGTCAGTGGTGTCATTATATGATATTCAGGTCGATGAGCACCTGAATTACGTGGAGAGGCCAGTGGCCATTTTGGAGAGGAAAGTGAAGGTTCTTCGGAACAAGGAGGTGGCTTTGGTAAAGGTACAATGGGAGCATCAGAGGGGATCCAAGTGGACTTGGGAGCTGGAGGCAGAGATGCGGGAGCATTATCCGGAGTTGTTCAGCGCAGCAAACTTCGAGGACGAAGTCTAGTTCAAGTGGGGTAGAATTGTAACACCCGACTCCCATGTATAAATTTTAAAGTTTTATATTCATTATTAGAGACCTACTCGACGAGTTGGCTGGCCCAACTCGTTGTGTAGAGACATATATGGCCGCGTGGTTTATGGAACCTACTCGATGAGTTGGAGGACCCCAACTTGACGAGTAGAGGTTGTGCATGAAAACCCTAATTTTTAGGGTTTGCACCCTATTTAAAGGAAATTAAGTCCTTCTTTCAACCTCTTTACCACCTCTTCACGTCCAGAAGCAAACCCTAAGCAATCTAACCCCTATTTTGAGTGTGTGTGTGAGGCTAAAAGAGTGTTTTTGGTGCATTTGTTGAAGAATATTGAAGGTTGAGAAGCTTGGAACGGGAAGGAGCTTGTAGATCCAGCATCTACATCGTTTTGGCTTCATTTGAAGGTAAAAAGTCATTACCTTGATCATCCTCTTGTTAGATCTCTTTATTTAAGAGCTTAGGGCCATTTCTAGCCTAGTTTGAAGTATTTCTGGTTTGGTTCATGGTTTGAAGTTGTAACTTCAGATCTAGACTCCTCTAGTCCCTTATGGACATAAAGCCTCAAGCTTTATGAAGCCTTGGCCCTCCTCCATGTCAAAAAACTCTTCCTAAGGCTAGAATTGAGCATTTTTGCTTCTTGGAGCCTTGCATGCACGTAAAGTTAGCAACTTTACGCGGTAACTACACCATAGTAGGCTAGATCTACAGTTTGGAGCCTTGGTTTTGCTTAAAAGCGTCTGAATGAGAAAAGGACTGAAGGAACTCGACGAGTTGCATAGACAACTCGACGAGTTGGATGAGGGTTTCCCACTTTCTGGATTCTGCATGAACTTGACGAGTTGGTTAGGGTTTTCCCGAAATTTTGGATACTGCATGGACTCGACGATTTGTCTGGAAACACGGCGAGTCAACTGGGATTTTCACGATTCTTTGAGTTCTGAAGGAACTCGACGAGTCAGTAAGCTGCACTCGACGAGTTGGGTCAACATAGACTGTTGACCTTGATTGTTGACTTTGACTTTGACTAAGGGTTGACCAGTTGGACTTTTGAGGGTATTTTGTTAATTTGGGATTTTGATGGACTTGGTCCTATGGTGGTTATAGGTGGTGGAGTTCGTGGCTACATGTGATTCGGGAGTTTGATCTTATCACTACTGTTCGACATTATGAGGTGAGTTGTCTCACTATACTAACAGGGTCGAAGACACCAATACTGACCCTTCTTTAGGATTGTTATCCTAGTTATTGCATGATGATATGATTAGTGGCCTATTAGGTCGGTATCCTGGTATATAGGATGATGATATGTTAGTGACCTGTTAGGTCGGTATCCTGGTATATAGGATGATGCTATGATTAGTGATCTGTTAGACCGGTTTGACTGTTTGTACATGCTAGCTAGCTTATGATATCTATGTGTTGATTGTATATGTGGGGTTGGGTTGAGGCGGACTTGCTTTGTGCTGAAAGCCAACAAACCCAGGGCGGACTGGATAGACTGCAAACCTATTAGGGCATATCAGTTAGGCCGAAGGCCCAGAGAACGGTCCAGACAGGCTGAAGGCCCGGGTGGGCGGACCAGACATGCTGATGGTTCTGAGAGTGGGCCAGATAGACTGCAGGCCCGGGGAGGGAAATCCAGTCATACTGTAGACTCTATATGCATGCTGTTTATTTGCTATGATATGGTTATGTTGTATGGCATTGGTATTTTGGGGGAACTCACAAAGTTTCAAGCTTACAGTTTTGGATTTTGTTTCAGGTACTTCAGATGATCGCGGGAAGGTGAAGGCGTGATCGTGCACCTCCTCGCATTTTTATGATTTGATTTCTGGGATACTCTGATATGAAACTATTTTGAAAACATTTTGTAATAAATAATGGTTTTTTGAATGCTTGAAATTTTTTTAAATTTTTATGAATTTTATGGATGTTACAATAAAGTTGGAAACTTTATGTGAAACATCCCAAAACTACGGTCCAAAAATTTCATTTTAAAATCATTAATAAAACCATGAATCTCAATCATCATATAAAACCATAAACCATGTGTCTCAAAAATAACATAATATCTGTCAATGTGTCAAAATCATGTATCAAATATCTGAGTGAATCATCCCAGGCTAAAACTATGGTGTGTGCCATGCAGTCATCCGAAGCCCTTCCCCTTGCTAGTGGAAGTACCTGAAACCAAAATTGAAAACTGCAAGCACGAAGCTTAGTGATTCTCCTCAACTAGCACATACCATACACATATCACATAACATATATTGGTCCCCGCCCGTGCTACATCGAGCCCCGTCCGGCATCGAGCAAAGCTCGGTATACACATGATAATATCAACAATTACATAAACATAATCACATAATCATAAACATGTAAACATAACATTAGGCCTTGCCCGCTACATCGGGCCCCGCCCGACATCGGCTTTCCCGGCAACCGACCGCATCGAGCATCGGGCCCCGCCCGACATCGGACCAAAGTCCGGTATACATATAACATATCAACAAGCATATAACATAATCACATATCATAACATATAAACATTCCTCGGGCTTGCCTTGATATCAGACCGAAGTCCGGAACACATAACATATAAGCTAAACATTCCTCGGGCTTGCTCCGGCATCGGACCGAAGCCCGGAACATATAAACAAACACATGGAAGAAATCACAAAGACATCAAGCATACAAACATTCCTCGGGCTTGCCCCGGCATCAGACTGAAGTCCGGAAACATATAATCTACATCGGGCTAACTCCGGCATCGGACCTAAGTCCAGCATATACTAACATACATAAACGAGCCGACATTGGTGCCTTAGACCCGTTCCTACAGGAGAAGACTCGCCTCACACTGCTGAAGTCCCGCGGACAAAACCCTAGCTGCTGGATGACAAATTCCTGATCTGTTAATATCAAAATAACACCCAATTAATATTTGGGTTTCAACACATAACCATAAGTACATGCTTGGGGTAAATACTACATTACCCCCAACTTAGCTTGATTCAAGCCCAAGGCCCGATCCAACGGCCCAAAAGTCAAACTATGAATCAAAGCCCAACATATGGCCCAATTTTCCAAATTGGACCAAAACCTTTATATGGTCTTACCCTAAGGCCCCATAATTTATTCCAGTCCAAACATTTGGCATTCTAATGGCCCAATATCTCATAATCATCAAGGCCCAAATTATAGCCCATCTATGGCCCATTTTTCCAAATTGGGCCCAACCCCCATATAGGCCTTACCCTAAAGCGCATCTAAATATCCTAGTCTATATGATTGTTCTTGGATGGCCCATCAATGGCCCAATCACCAAAGCCCTATAGAAAGGCCCAACTTAAGGCCCAAGCAAGATTAGGGTTAAGTGTTTCATACTTAGCCCATTAAGGACTTAATTCATTAAGTCCATCACTCTACTAGAAAAATCATATGGTGTGGTAGGGCTTAATACATAATCCCAATCCAGTTGTCCAAAATGCGGGTCCCGACAATCCAGAGCCCACATATCCAAAATTAGGGTTTTCTAAACCCTAATTAGGGTTTCCCACCCATCACAACCCAATTAGGCCCAAAAGCTAAGTCCTTAGGCCCATTAGGGTTTCATTAGGTCAATTAGGGTTTTCCTAAGTCGGGCACCACCCACTACCACCTCGGGTAGTGGTGGTCAACGGCGGCTCACGGCGGCGGCCACCACCTCACGGTGGTGGTTATGGTTCTAGTCTAATTATGTCCAAGCATCCAAAAGCAAGCTAAACACAAGCAAAAGCACACCGCCACCCAACACGACGGATGGTGGCGGCGGGAGGCGGCAGCCACCACCTCACGGTGGTGGTTATGAGTTTTCTTTGATTATTTTGTCACTGATTACAACATACAACACCAAATCCTAAATAAACACACACACACACACTAAGATAAACACACACACACACATAACCACCCTTGTGGTGGCTGGCGGTGGCACATGGTGGCAGCCACCACCTCACAGTGGTGGTGGTGGCTGTTCTTGGTTTTCCGGCCAAACAAACCACACACCTACAACTGAAAGACGCACACAAAACATGTCTCTTTCTCGGGAAGGAACACGGCCACCGACCTTACAGTGGCGTACAGCGGCCCGGAAGCAACATTAGCGCATACAATCGATGTTACCGGAGGCGGATGGAGCTGGAAGGCGGTCACAGCAGCGGCTAACAGCGGCAGTGGCTGCCCCTCTTCACTCCTAATGTCCCACCGTCGGTCTTCGTCCTCCGTCACAACAGAAGTGGCACCAACCTGGTCTTCAACGGAAACGGGCAGCGGCGGTTCAGTGGCAATGGAACAGTAGCGAAGAACGTCTTCGCCGGCAGGTAGGATGGTCGCGATGGTTGGTTTGTGACCTCAACAACCGTGGTGGCGGCACCGGATATCGTTGAAGGAGAAATGTGACCGCGAACGATGACAGCAACAGATGCAGAATGACCACCCACCCACGGTCCCTATTGTCTTCGTCTTCGGGAGCAACAACCGGTAATGGCTGACGGCTCTAACGGTGGCAACGACGTCGACTGGACTCGCCGGTCTTGCCTGATCGGAACACGAAATAAAGGGTGGCGGCTGGAGATTCTACCCGGCGACTAAGACCTGTCCCTTAGGGTTAGGGTTTGGACGGGGGTGACGGGTTATATACCCCGATCCCCCATAACTTATTTCCATAACGACAAGTTTAGTCCCTCCCTTCCCTTTTTCTTTCAATCTTAGCCCATAATTTACCATTTATACCTTGCCATCTGAAATTCCTTTCAAATCTAGTCCAAACTTTACCTAACAGCCCTCAGTTTTCAAAATCCTTTCATGATAAGTCCAAAACTTACCAAACACCCCCGAATAATCCAGTTTATAACATTTGGCTCCCAAAACCAACATCCCACTAAATATTATGGATTTTAGGGCTACTATTCTTTTATTAATTTGTTTATTTATTTATTTAATAAACGGGGTGTTACATTATGCCTTAGCATGTCTTAATGGAACTCAACATCCATTTTTGTCCAACAAAGCTCATATTAAGGGCTTCAATTCATGCATGGACTCATATCAATCACCAAGATGACATGTTTATGCACCTAAAACATCAAAGGGATTGAGATCTAACACCTCTAACTTCTAGAGTTGCCCAAACTCACAAAAAGAACCATTTTGACCAAATAAACTCATAAACAAGCCCTAAACTCTAACAATAAAAATGAATCATCAAGGTAAGAACTTTTTACCTTCAAAACCTTCCAAAGTTTATGAAGACTCTGGATCTAGAAGCTCAACCTCAACAAATGCTTGGTCTCCAAGTTCCTTCTTCTTGAATACATACTAAAATGCCACAAAATCACTTCAGAGCTCAAGAACACTCAAAGGGGGGTGAACTAGTGATAGATGAGACGTAATGAACAGTGGAGGCAAATGGGGGTGAGTGTCTAAAGGCCATAATGTTGCTTAAATAGGGCTTATGTCCTAAATATTAGGGTTTAGTCTTTGGCTACGTACGCCCTGTGTACACCACTTACGCTCAACTTACGTGGCTAAGCTCCCCGATCCAAAAGCGTGCATGTACGCTAAGCGTACCTAAACGTACGCCCAACGTACGAGGGGAACATTTTCACAACAATTTCAAACTTCAAGGACCAAAGAGGAAAATACCTAGAGTTGAATGTTACATAAATCTTCAATGAAGACTATTCTTCCTGATATCGATCATTTATTTGATGCTCGGTAAAATTTGATCACTAAAACTACTCCAAAAGCTAATGAATCTCTTTCTATAACTAATGCAACTGTGGTTAAGGTTGATTTTATTCTCACAGAGGTTTAAACTCTAAAAGCTTCAATCGTTTTTGAAAATTCTAGTAATAATCAAGTTGTTACTAATGCCATTAACACTCTTATTTTGAACTATGATACTGAAGCCAAAATGGATGATATCATTGCTGACAAAGAGAACAAGATAAAGTCTTTGAAGTTATAATTAAGACAAGTGAAGAAGGATTTTCAGAAGAACGATGAAGAATTGCTACTTGTCAAAGGGAAGAAACTTTGAAATTAATTAGAGATTAATTCAAATTACAGAAGAGAAAGATGCTTCTCATGTCAATTATATGTCTCACATGTTGGATGTGAAGCTTAATTCTAATCTTTCGCAACTTCAAGCTATTAAAGGTGTTACGAGTAGCGGGGTACTTCACACTATACGGGAGAGGATGTTATTCAAAAAAATGTTTCTCAAGAAGATAATACTCCAATAAATATAAAAAATCCATATGTTGTTGCTCCAATGGTCATGAAGGATGATGCTCCAAATTACAGTTGTTGATAGATCATTGAAAAGGAGGTTGGAAGAGATTACTCCTGATATTCCAATCAACATGGGAAGTGATGTGGGAACAAGTTCTGTAAGAATTTTTTCACATAATTAAGTTGATCCAAATGATCCAGAAGCTAAAAAGAAGCTCAATTGAAATAGGATGAAGAAATAGAAAGAATGCAACAATTACAGATTGAGCTGACAGACTTGATGCTGAGAAAAAAAAAAGGAATCAACTAAAGCTACTCTGAGAGCTTTGTGGCCATAATGGATAGTTGAAAGAATTCAAAATGAATCCATTAAGAATGTTGAAAAATATTGGCTAGAACCAAGATCTTATTTTGAGGTTGATAATACAAGTGACTATCAATTAGATCTTCTAATGACTGGTAGAGCATTTCTCTTCAGGAGTTTTCAGCATATGATTAGCGTTCCATTATCAAACAGTGTTGCAAATAAAAAGCTTTTAAGGTTTTATGTTCCTCATTTAAAGCCTTAATATGAAGTCTGGAATCTGAAGAAGATTAGTGATGTGAAGAAGATTGAGGAAAAAAGATTGGGTGAATTTACGAACTTCAAGTTCACAGTGACGAGAGGAACGAATAATGAAAAAACAATTTTTCATTTGTCGATCTTCTAATTATGAATCACTATGATTGCATTGTGCTATTTGGTATGTTGAAAAAACATGAATCTAAATTCGGATCACAAGTCCAACATTTGAAGAAAATGATTAGATGTTATGTTATGGAGTTATGCAAGATGAATAATGAAGTTGCAAGATCGTTAGGAAAAAACACAAGTTTAAAACCTTGTGATCAGCCAAATCATCTTGAAGAGTTGCGAGATGGATTCATCTAAAAGGATCCATTGGGAATTTTCTATAAAGTCCAGGAACATCGCAAAGTTTTGAATAAAATAATGTTTCTCCAAGACAAACATTTTTTCAAATCAGATACCTAACCGACTTCCTTATATCTCATATATAAGGGTAGTTAGTTGGTAGGAGAGAGTATCTTTTGAGAGACGTCTTACATTTTTTTTTTAATCACATGTCTTTTACTCTCTAAATGAAAAACCATATCTTATTTACATATTTGTATTAATTTGATTTCACCTTGAATATGATTTCATTCTTTTAGAATCTATCGATCTTGACAAATTAAGCTGTCTTGGACATTCTCCATGATGCGGTAGGTAGCTGACCGTGGCGTGGGATGCGATGTGTAATTGATTGTTTTGTCCTTTAGTGACCTCGACGCAGTCAAGGAGTGCGACTGCGGCATGGTGGTCAGTGGTGGTTGACCATTGACTTTGACTATTGACCGTTGACTTTTTGAATAGTTCGACTTTTGGTAAAACTTGGGTAGGATTTAGTAATTGACCAAGGACTGGTCTCGGTTTGGAATTAGGTGGCTTGTGTTAGCTGCTTTGTTGTCACACCCCTGAACCAGACGGCGGAAACGTCCGAGGGCTCGTGTGACTATGAATTGAAATATCATCACAATGAATATACATGAAACATAACACAATCTTCACCAACCTTACATATTACAACTGGCATTGTTCACATCAAGTACATTGTTTTACATTACATAATTCAAAAGCATAACTATACGATAATTGACATTTGCATAAAAGAAATCCCAAAATACTCTTGAAGGTTCTTCAGCTTATCGATTACCTGAGAATACAAGTTATTTTGAAAACGGTCAACATATATAATGTTGGTGAGTTCATAAGCATATTTGATTGAAAAATTTTGTATTGGGCGCATCACCCAGAAAATCCGATATTTTCTGTAAAATTCTCTAAAAAAGATGTAATGATCAAGTATAATTGTATGTGTGATTTTCATTGTAAAATTATGTATGAATGAAAGATCCAAATTCCTTGTATTATATCTATTATAAGAAAGAGGTAATGACTAATAGAGTTTTCCCCAGAAAATCCGATATTTTCTGACTTATAAAAGTGTTATAGTTCTTGCATTATCGTATAAAGTGTTTTGTATCGACACGATTAAGAGTTTGATTTCCGGAATGTTAAGATGGTATTGGATCTCTATGTTAGCCGTTATAACCATGCATGATAAAGACTAATTTGCATGCCTTGGCATTTTCCAAACGCCGAAATTTGATCAAGGTTTTGTCGCCTTAGACTGGCCTAGTCTAGCTGTAGTGAACAACTAAGGCGTGAGGGGTCACCCCGTATAGATCTATACACAAACTCTCGCTCTCCCTCCAGGAGACTCTGATTATAACTACAGGCTACGACCATACACTCAGTGAGGTCAACCGACGAGTCCCACTAGACCCAAATATTTCCACATGAATATGTATAACGTTATATGTATTTAGTTTTACAAACACCCGATGATATATGAATATGAAATGGTAAAGCTCAACAAACATGAAAAAGGACAACTGTGACCCATTAGACGTGTAAATTGTTTTAAGGCTTATTAGATATGCAAAAAGGACACTTAAGGCCTATTAAGCACATAATGAATAGTCCAGGCCCAATTATCATGTAAATGGGCAGCTAAGGCCCAACAAACATGTAAAGGATAATTTAAGGCCCATTAAGCATGTAATTGGATCACTAAGGCCCAATAGACATGAAATGAATATATTGGGCCCAATAAACATGCAAATGGATCACGAAGGCCCATTAAGCACATATTACAAATACCAAGCCCAATATTCTTACCATTGTTCTATTTTTGTATATTTGATGTGGTATAGTGTTTTTATATGAAGCATTTACGTATGATGTTAAGATGCCCACGTTTGATTTATAACGATATTATTAGTTTATAAAATATATATATATATCATTTTTAAATCCTTATAAAAGTTTATATCCTTGGCCCCATGGTTTAATAATGACATACTCGACTCAAAATATTTATTTGACCAATTCAACCCCTTTTTCTCATGAAATTACATTTTCAGCCCCTTCTTAGTATAAAATGACATTGTTAGTCCTTTTTGATAAAAAATAACATTTTTAGTCCTTTAAGTCATTTTACTTGGCATTTTTGGCCCAATTATAATTTAAATTACAATTTCAGCCCAAAATGCACTTATTGACATATCCAGCCCTTATTTGGCAAAAGTTTACATTTTTGGCCTATTTTCCGTGAATTTTACATTTTCGTAATAATGTCATTTTAAACCTGATTTTTGGTTTATTTACATTTTGGGCTCACACTTTTGATCAATTAACATTTTTAATCCCAAAAGCCTCATTTTTCGCAAAGTGGGCCCAAAACCGTAAGGCCCAAACTTCTAAGCCCAAAATGCTAAAATTTACATTTTTGGTCCTTTGAAAAGAGTGATTATCATACATTTTTTAGTTTTTATCTAATATGACATCTTTGATCCTTACAAAACTGAAAACATCACTTTTAACCCCAAACTTTACTTTATTTGTCAAAGATTCTTATATAAAGCTTTTGTTTTGGTTTTACACATTTTAGACATGCAATATACTATTGTCCTTGTAGTATGATGTATAAAAATGTTTTAGTTTATGGATTCTACTTATTTTTGTCAAGGATTTCGAGATTTATCTAGATCTAACACATTTTCACAACATAATTCAAGAAATCACACATATCATGCATAAGACACATAGATCTACACATTTTACTTGTATTGTCCCCCAAAAACATGTAAAAACCGAAAACAAGGGGGTATGAACTCACCTTTGCTTTGATGTTTCGGTTTTGAAGAATAAATGGAAGAATTTGATGTGATTTTAGGCTCTAGCAAGCTCCTTGAGTGGTTTTCAAACTTAGGTGGTTTTAATGAGTTAGAACATGAAAGAAGATTATGTAAGAAAGAATTCTTAGCATTAAGATGGATAATATGTGTTTATACATGATAAACACTTACCAAGAAGTTGAAACCTTGAAGATTGCTCTTGAAATACAAGCAAGACTTTGAGATCTTTGATGAAAGAAAAGGATGATTTTAGAGATGTTTTGGAGAGAATTTTTGAGTGTGTGTGTGTTGCTAGCCTACTCTCGGCCGAAGATAAGAAGGGAGGGAAGAAGAGTGCATGGAAACATGAGATTTTGTCTAGTTGTATGTTGAACAAATACCTAGTTATCCTTTAAAAAAAATGAGGTGGCATGGTTAAGATTAATTATCCATTTTCTTTCTTTCTTTCTTTTTTGATCTTGGCCGAGAATGGGCTAAAGAGAAAGAAGGTGGATTAACTTGGCCCATTTCTAGCCTTGGTTCGAAATTATGAGGCCCAATAATTACTTTTCAGCCCATTGGGCCTTTAGGGTAATTCACGGCCCAAATGACATATAAGAATGGGTTTTATGGTCCATTAGGGTTAATTGGATCAATTATGGTCCAATATGGCCCATTAAGGGTTAGAATGAATCATTCTAGGCCCAAATGGTCCAAAATGTTATAGATTTATGAATTGGGTCCATTTAGAATCCAAATAGGGTTTCCAAGCTCAATATAGTTGAATTGAATGCTTATTGGTCCATTAGGCTCAATAAGGAAATCCTAGTCCATAATGAACTTGAACCTGGATCTCTAGGGTTTTCAACCCTTAATTGAACATAAGAGATGTATTTAAATGGGCATTGATTGATATTCACTCAGAGTACATGCTTTACAATAGTTGAATGATTTCATGAGAATAGAATTTTCCTAGCTAAAATGCTAGTTGTGACATTTGTTGCTGTTGAGCTTATGCTGGTTTGCTCAGGTGAGTATTCTCTTTATACTTTATACTGCATTATGTATCATCTATATGATAGGATGTGTTTATCCAGAGATATGTTGTTAGGAAGATAAACTTGTTAGTTAGTTGCATGTGTGTGGGATTATTATGTATCTGTATGATATAACTATGTAGACATTTTATGTTTTGAGTTGAGGGCGGTCCAACTATGTGCTATAGGCCAAGATACTACATGCAGACCAACTTTATGATGAAGGCAAGAGGGCAGACCAACTACATGTTGAAGGCCAAGGAGGACGAGCTATGTGCTGAAGGCCAAAGCAGAGCAACTTTGTGTTGAAGGCCAAAAGGTGCAGACCATCTACGTGCTTAAGGTCGGGGAGGACCAACTTTGTGCTGAAGGCCAAAGGGGGCGGACCAGCTTCCCACTAAAGACCATGTTTGTATGCATTGTGTGTATATTGTGTGTATATGGTATTTTAGGGACCTCACCAAGCTTTGTGTTTACAATTGTGGGTTAAATGTTTCTCAAGTACTTTATCGGTTTGTGGGAATGCGAAGGCATGACTATACACACACATCAACAGTTTTTGTGATTCGAGAGTATGTGTTACTTTCCTTTATAACTCTGATTTTGAATTATGGTTTATGAATAAATGGTTTTGCCTTGAGTGTATCCTTATGAAAATGGATGTTTATTCTATTTTAAAAATGACAAAATTATTCTGAAAATCTGGACATTATAGAAGTTGGAGGATAATGTGCGGATTGACATTGAAGAGTTTGCTTTTACCGATGACATGGTCTCTTATAGGGTAGTTTGGAGGCGAAACATTAGGGTTGATGGATAGTCTCAACCTTGCATATAATTGTTTTTGATCATTATTTGTCGATAATGATTTCCGGCATCTTAGTTTTCTGATTATTATGTATTGTTTCACCGCTTTCTAATTTTTTTTATTATCTTTTTGCAGCTTCTCTGTACGCCTCTTTAAGAAGTACCCATGTTTATGTCTTAGTGTACACTATGACTTTTCTTTATTTTCCCATTCTACAAGTTTTTGTTGTGAACATATTGGAGATCATCTTAGTGACACAATGAATTTCGTCAAGAAAAGACCTGATTGTCAACTTCTATATGCCCTACCACATTTTACGGATTCTGCACCTCTGCTGCTATAATGCTATTGCTATTGTTATTACAAAAACAACTACATAGTTATTTTATGTTATGCGATAATTCTAGTTTTTTATTTAATATCCATTCATTATATTATACAATAATTTTTTTAATTAATATATGTAAAAGATATAATAAATCATATGCATTTTGTGTTCTAAGGGTATTTTTGTTATCATTTGCTGTATGGCCTTCCCGGTTCCACCTTGTGCAAATCATCTCTCTGCATTCCCCATGATGGTGGAAGTTCATTTGTTACATTTGGGGAGATTTCGTGATTACTGCTTTGGGGCATTTGGCGTGGATGAGGCTGGAGCATGTGGTGTGGTGGTAGCTTGAGTTGCAGCATGGACAGTCACAATTTGTTGTTTCTTTGATGGCTCGGAGTTCTGTTTTCCCTTTCGCTTGTTGTTTTCCCTTTCTTGCTCTCACCTTCTTTCCTAACCTCCGCTTCTACTGTTTTAGCACCCTTTTTGTTGACATGATCATACAATTTCTTAGCCAGTCTCTTGGCGTTATCAAACGTCTCAGGGTTTGCTGCAATGACATTCCCTTGGATAGGTGCAGTCAATCCCCAGATAAACCTCTCAATCTTGTTCCCTTTTGAGGTGATCATTCCGGGACACAAGAGGGATAGTTCACTAAACTTGGATATGTACGCATCGATATCGGAGTTTTGAACCATGAGGTTCCACAACTCTTTTTCCATTTTCTGAATTTCGCCTCTTGGACATTACTCAGCCAACATCATTTCTTTAAGCTCTTCCCATGGCAACGCGTTCGCCACCGGGAGTGTCATGGCCTCTATGTGGCCATTCCACCAGGATAGAGCTTGATCAGTAAGTGTGCAGGCTGCGAACTTGACCTTGCACCCATCTGGACACCCGCAGATTTCAAAAACTGATTCCACTTTCCCAATCCATCGCTTCAGGGCTATTACGCCTCATGTTCCATTAAAGGTTCGAGGTTTGGCGTTGGTGAAGTCCTTGTAGGTGCATGTTCGTGTGGCTCCGTGGTTTGTTCCTTGATTTGAGCTTCCGGTTCCCTGTCTGTTGCCTTCTCCGTTGTTTCCATTGCGAATTTGCACAAGTGCTGCAGTGACCGCAGCGGACACTGCTGCTTGGAATGCAACTGAGTTTATTTCCGGCGGGTTTGGTGTTGCGTTGTTTCCACGGTTGGGTCTTTGAGGCATCTTTCTGTCAAAGAACGGAAAGATGTTGGGTACATATCATATTCCGAGCTTAGAATTTCATAGACTTGGCGTATCGAAGGTGTACTTAAGTAGTTCCGTGCATTAACATAAAACAAGGAAATAAAACACATAGCAGATAACAACATCATGATAAAAAAACATAAAGCATTATCATTAATACTAATTGTTTTAATACATGAAAGTTTGCCAGATGGCATACAGTACATGGGGAAATATAAAATCTGGCAGCATGACAACCCTATGATTAGTGTAATCACTTAAACATAAGGTTGATAGTACATAAAGTAGCATGCATATAAGGGAAACATAATGATACTAGTAAGTGAGGGAGTGAATCCTAATCTTGACGAGATGCGTCTAACAGCAATAGCGATATCATATTCCAAAATGCTATGCTACTAAGGTAGCCATCTCGGTCATTTCTCTAATGACCTCATCTCTTTCCTGTTCCGCTTGCACATCTCGCGTCTCCATTGCCAGTAGCTGCTGTCGAAGTACGACGATTTATTCTTCCGAAGAGCGGGTTTCATTAATGGAGGCCCTTGGCGGTATAGGGTGGTCCTGATGCACTTCTGTGGTAGGGGGCTCGTCGACCACTTCATCGTTGTCCTTATCGTCCTTGTCGCCATCCTCGGTATCATCGAACTCGTAGTCCATGTCTGTATACTCCTCTTCCTCATGGTCAGAGGCTGCCTCGGGTCCTACCACGGGGTCTTCTTCAATCTCTCCCTGAGCCACTAGTTTCTGGTAGAATTGAATGCCCTGATGCGCTCCACCCATGGTAGCTGTGCGAGAAACTAGGGGTGAAAAGTGTGAAAAATGGGTGTAAGACGTTGTAAAAATTTTAATCACGTATGCATATAGTATTTCTAAAATACTCCTATAGTATTTTAATTATTTATGGTTGAATTACTGAGAAGTTTTGAATATGAGGTGAGTTTCTAGGTCAATTTCCTGCCATAATTACCCCTAACACATGTCGGTCATATTTTGAATAATTATAGTTGATCAGGCTATATTTACCCCCAATATAACCACATAACTGCCCGGGTTTAATCACAACGTTCCATTTCCTCTAGAGACTTTTGATGTTATAGTTTTAGTGTATGCACTTTATTCAGAGTGTTTTAGTCCCATTATATTTATAGTTGCATATCATGTATGGTTAGATATGTCAGTTCACTATAAACAATGCTCTGATACCAACCTGTCACACCCCCGAACCAGACGGCGGAAACGTCCGAGGGCTCGTGTGACTATGAATTGAAATATCATCACAATGAATATACACGAAACATAACACAATCGTCACCAACATTACATATTACAACTGGCATTGTTCACATCAAGTACATTGTTTTACATTACATAATTCAAAAGCATAATTGTACGATAATTGACATTTGCATAAAAGAAATCCCAAAATACTCTTGACGGTTCTTCAGCTTATCGATTACCTGAGAATACAAGTTATTTTGAAAACGGTCAACATATATAATGTTGGTGAGTTCATAAGCATATTTGATTGAAAAATTTTGTATTGGGCGCATCACCCAGAAAATCCGATATTTTCTGTAAAATTCTCTAAAAAAGATGTAATGATCAAGTATAATTGTATGTGTGATTTTCATTGTAAAATTATGTATGAATGAAATATCCAAATTCCTTGTATTATATCTATTATAAGAAAGAGGTAATGACTAATAGAGTTTTCCCCAGAAAATCCGATATTTTCTGACTTATAAAAGTGTTATAGTTCTTGCATTATCGTGTAAAGTGTTTTGTATCGACACGATTAAGAGTTTGATTTCCGGAATGTTAAGATGGTATTGGATCTCTATGTTAGCCGTTATAACCATGCATGATAAAGACTAATTTGCATGCCTTGGCATTTTCCAAACGCCGAAATTTGATCAAGGTTTTGTCGCCTTAGACTGGCCTAGTCTAGCTGTAGCGAACAACTAAGGCGTGGGGGTCACCCCGTATAGATCTATACACAAACTCTCGCTCTCCCTCCAGGAGACTCTGATTATAACTACAGGCTACGACCATACACTCAGTGATGTCAACCGACGAGTCCCACTAGATCCCAAATATTTCCATATGAATATGTATAACGTTATATGTATTTAGTTTTACAAACACCCGATGATATATGAATATGAAATGGTAAAGCTCAACAAACATGAAAAAGGACAACTGTGACCCATTAGACGTGTAAATTGTTTTAAGGCTTATTAGATATGCAAAAAGGACACTTAAGGCCTATTAAGCACATAATGAATAGTCCAGGCCCAATTATCATGTAAATGGGCAGCTAAGGCCCAACAAACATGTAAAGGATAATTTAAGGCCCATTAAGCATGTAATTGGATCACTAAGGCCCAATAGACATGAAATGAATATATTGGCCCAATAAACATGCAAATGGATCACGAAGGCCCATTAAGCACATATTACAAGTACCAGGCCCAATATTCGTACCATTGTTCTATTTTTGTATATTTGATGCGGTATAGTGTTTTTATATGAAGTATTGACGTATGATGTTAAGATGCCCATGTTTGATTTATAACGATATTATTAGTTTATATATATATATATATATATATATATATATATATATATATATATATATATATATATATATATATATATATATATATATATCATTTTTAAATCCTTATAAAAGTTTATATCCTTGGCCCCATGGTTTAATAATTGACATACTCGACTCAAAATATTTATTTGACCAATTCAGCCCATTTTTCTCATGAAATTACATTTTCAGCCCCTTCTTAGTATAAAATGACAATGTTAGTCCTTTTTGATGAAAAATAACATTTTTAGTCCTTTAAGTCATTTTACTTGGCATTTTTGGCCCAATTATAATTTAAATTGCAATTTCAGCCCAAAATGCACTTATTGACATTTCCAGCCCTTATTTGGCAAAAGTTTACATTTTTGGCCCATTTTCCGTGAATTTTACATTTTCGGCCCAAATTCCAAAAACTTTGCATTTTTAACCCAATTTAGTAATAATGTCATTTTAAACCTGATTTTTGGTTTATTTACATTTTAGGCTCACACTTTTGATCAATTAACATTTTTAATCCCAAAAGCCTCTTTTTTTTCGCTAAGTGGGCCCAAAACCGTAAGCCCAAACTTCTAAGCCCAAAATGCTAAAATTTACATTTTTGGTCCTTTGAAAAGAATGATTATCATACATTTTCAGTTTTTATCCAATATGACATCTTTGATCCTTACAAAACTAAAAACATCACTTTTAACCCCAAACTTTACTTTATTTGTCAAAGATTCTTATATAAAGCTTTTGTTTTGGTTTTACACATTTTAGACATGCAATATACTATTGTCCTTGTAGTATGATGTATAAAAATGTTTTAGTTTATGGATTCTACTTATTTTTGTCAAGGATTTTGAGATGTGTCTAGATGTAACACATTTTCACAACATAATTCAAGAAATCACACATATCATGCATAAGACACGTAGATCTACACATTTTACTTGTATTCTCCCCTAAAAACATGTAAAAACCGAAAACAAGAGGGTATGGACTCACCTTTGCTTTGATGTTTCGGTTTTGAAGAAGAAATAGAAGAAGTTGATGTGATTTTAGGCTCTAGCAAGCTCCTTGAGTGGTTTTCGAACTTAGGTGGTTCTAATGAGTTAGAACATGAAAGAAGATTATGGAAGAAAGAATTCTTAGCATTAAGATGGATAATATGTGTTTATACATGATAAACACTTACCAAGAAGTTGAAACCTTGAAGATTACTCTTGAAATACAAGCAAAACTTTGAGATCTTTGATGAAAGAAAATGATGATTTTAGAGATGTTTTGGAGAGAATTTTTGAGTGTGTGTGTGTGTGTGTTGCTAGCCTACTCTCGGCCGAAGATAAGAAGGGAGGGAAGAAGAGTGCATGGAAACATGAGATTTTTTCTAGTTGTATGTTGAACAAATACCTAGTTATCCTTTAAACAAAAATGAGGTGGCATGGTTAAGATTAATTATCCATTTTCTTTCTTTCTCTTTTTTTATCTTGGCCGAGAATGGGCTAAAGAGAAAGGAGGTGGATTAACTTGGCCCATTTCTAGCCTTGGTTCGAAATTATGAGGCCCAATAATTACTTTTCGGCCCATTGGGCCTTTAGGGTAATTCACGGCACAAATGACATATAAGAATGCGTTTTATGATCCATTAGGGTTAATTGGATCAATTATGGCCCAATATGGCCCATTAAGGGTTAGAATGAATCATTCTAGGCCCAAATGGTCCAAAATGTTATAGATTTATGAATTGGGTCCATTTAGAATCCAAATAGGGTTTCCAAACCCAATATAGTTGAATTGAATGCTTATTGGTCCATTAGGCCCAATAAGGGAATCCTAGTCCATAATGAACTTGAACCTGGATCTCTAGGGTTTTCAACCCTTAATTGAACATAAGAGATGTATTTAAATGGGCATTGATTGATATTTACTTAGAGTACATGCTTTACAATAGTTGAATAATTTCATGAGAATAGAATTTTCCTAGCTAAAATGCTAGTTGTGACATCATCCCCCCGTTAGAGGGAATTTCGTCACAAAATTCTTTTGAAAACTAGGATTATGAAGGAGAGAATAAGTGAGGGTACTTTTGCTTCATCTGATCTTCGCGTTCCCATGTGAATTCCGGTCCACGCCTAGTGTTCCATCGAACCTTCACAATCGGAATGCGGCTTTGTTTTGTACGCTTTACTTCCCTATCCAATACCTCGACTGGTTCTTCGACGAACAGGAGATTCTCGTTGATCTCGATCTCTTCTAGAGGAATGACAAGAGTTTCATCTGATAGGCACTTTTTCAGATTCGAGACGTGAAATACGGGGTGTACGTTGTTGAGCTCAGCAGGTAGCTGCATCTTGTAAGCCACTGGATCAATCCGGGCAAGAATCTTGAACGGTCCAATGTATCGCGGGTTCAGTTTTCCCCGTTTCCCAAAGCGAATCATTCCTTTCCAAGGAGATACCTTTAATAACACACAATCCCCGACTTGAAATTCTAATGGCTTTCGCCGCTTGTCAGCATAGTTCTTCTGTCGGTCTCGCGATGCTTGGAGTCGAGCTTTGATTTGGATTATCTTTTCGGTCGTTTCACGGATGATTTCGGGTCCTGTAAGAGAACTGGTTGGCGATTTCCCTTTTGCTAGTTGGGTGTCACCCACCTCGGCCCAGCATATAGGCGATCTGCATTTACGACCATAGAGAGCCTCGAAAGGAGAAACCTTGATGCTCGTGTGATAACTGTTGTTATAGTAGAATTCGATCAGAGGCAAGTGGGCATCCCATGACTTTCCGAAGTCAATCACGCAAGCTCTGAGCATATCTTCAAGTGTCTGGATGGTACGCTCGCTCTGACCATCCGTTTGTGGGTGGTAGGCAGTGCTCATATCTAGCTGTGTTCCCATTGCCTTTTGAAGAGATTGCCAGAATCTTGAAGTGAACCTACTATCTCGATCCGAGATAATAGACACTGGCACTCCATGGAGTCTCACGATCTCCTTGATGTAGATTCGGGTAAGCTTTTCTATCTTGTAGGATTCTTTTATTGGTAGGAAATGAGCGGATTTTGTTAACCTATCGACGATTACCCAGATAGCATCCAATCCGCCTGCTGTCTTTGGTATTTTGGTCACGAAGTCCATAGTAATCCTTTCCCATTTCCACTCGGGTAAAACTGGTTATTGCAATAATCCCAAGGGCTTTTGGTATTCCACTTTCACTTTGGCGCAAGTAAGACACATGCCCACGAAAGTGGCTATCTCTGCCTTCATATTAGGCCACCAATATTGTTGCTTGATATCCAGATACATCTTATCTGACCCAGGATGAATAGAGTATCGAGTCTTGTGGGCTTCATGCATGACTACTTCTTTGAATCCCCCAATCTTAGGAACCCAGATTCTGTTCATGAAGTAGTGAGTTCCGTCTTCTTTAACTTTAAGTCCCTTATCCATTCCACGTAGTGATTCACTAATGACATTCTCCGACTTTAATGCGTCCAATTGGGCTTTCTTGATCTGTGAGGCTAGATGAGATTGGATGGTGATTAATAGAGTCTTCACGCGACGACTTGAATACTCCTTTCGGCTCAGTGCATCGGCTACCACGTTAGCCTTTCCTGGATGGTACTTGATCTCACACTCGTAATCGTTTAGCAGCTCAACCCATCTCCACTGCCTCATGTTTAGTTCCTTTTGATTAAAGATGTGTTGAAGGCTTTTATGATCGGTGATAATGGTGCACCTGGTACCATAAAGGTAGTGCCTCCAAATCTTCAAGGCGAAGACCACCGCCCCCACTTCGATATCATGGGTGGTGTAATTCACTTCATGAGTTTTTATTTGTCTGGACGCATATGCGATTACCTTCCCGCGTTGCATAAGGAAACAACCTAAACCTTGATTCGAAGCATCACAGTAGACTACGAAGTCTTTGGTTCCCTCCGGTAAGAATAGCACTGGTGCACTACAGAGGGCTTGCTTCAAGGTTTGGAAGGCAATCTCTTGCTTCTCAGTCCAGTTGAAGGGTACGCCTTTTTGTGTCAATTTGGTGAGAGGTTTGGCTATCTTGGAGAAGTTCTGAATGAACCTTCGGTAGTAGCCTGCAAGACCCAAGAATTGGCGAATTTCTGTTGGTGTTGTCGGAATTGCCCAACCTTCAATAGCTTTGATCTTCGAGGGATCTACATGAATTCCTTCCTTGCTAACAACATGACCCAAGAAATTTACACTGCGGAGCCAAAACTCACACTTGGAGAGTTTCGCATACAATCTTTCAGCCTGTAGGGTCTCTAAGATCTGTCGGAGATGTTGGCTAAGATCTTCTTCGCTTCGAGAGTATACGAGAATATCATCGATGAAAACGATTACAAAATTGTCAAGGAATGGGCGGCAGACTCGATTCATGAGGTCCATAAATGCAGCGGGGGCATTTGTTAGACCGAAGGGCATCACGACGAATTCGTAATGACCGTAGCGAGTTCGGAAAGCAGTCTTAGGAATGTCCTCATCTCGGAATTTGAGTTGATGATAACCAGATCTCAGATATATTTTTGAAAAATAACTAGCCCCTTGGAGTTGGTCAAATAGATCATCGATTCGTGGAAGTGGATACCGGTTTTTGATGGTGAGCTTATTCAGTTCCCTATAGTCAATGCACATCCTGAAGGATCCATCTTTCTTTTTAACGAAAAGAACCGGAGCTCCTCATGGAGAGAAGCTTGGTTTTATGAATCCTTTATCCAGGAGTTCACTCAGTTGGATTGATAATTCTTGCATTTCAGCGGGAGCCAACCTATAGGGTGATTTGGCGATCGGAGTGGCTCCAGGCACTAGGTTGATTCAGAATTCGACTTGTCTTTCTGGGGGTATTCCCGGAAGATCTTCTGGAAACACATCCGGGAAGTCACATGCCACGGGAATGTTATGAATGTTTATCTCTTCATTGGCCTTATCTACGACGTGAGCGAGGAATGCGTAGTTCTTATTATGTAGACACTTTTGTGCCTTGACACACGAGATAAGGCGAAGGTTTGCACCGGGTTTATCTCCATAGATTGTTAGGGTTTCGTGATTGGGAAGATGAAGGCGAACTACCTTCTTGTGACACATAATATCAGCATGATGGGGGCTTAACCAATCCATGCTAATTATCACATCAAAACTCCTAATATTTACAGGCATCAAATCTATTTGAAAAGAGTGGTTGTTTAGTGTTAATGTGCATCCTATATAGATATCTTTAGTTGATTCAGTCTTCCCATTAGCCATTTCCACCGTGAAGGCTTCGTTGAGCTTCTGGGGTTGTTGATTTAGCAAGTTTTTGAATTTATTACTAACGAAACTTCGCTCCGCCCCACTATCAAATAAGATGCATGCGTACGAGTTGTTAAGTAGGAACGTACCGGTAACAACTGCTGGGTCCTGTACTGCTTCACCCTGACCCATCGTCAACACTCTCCCTACTGCTCCTGCCCCTTGATTGTTTGCGGTGGGGCAATTACGCCTGAAATTCCCGGTTCTCCCACATCCGTAACAGGTATGACTGGCCCCAACATTGGTGTTGTTGTTATTATTGTTGTGGTTGTTGTTGTTGTTGTTGTTGTTGTTGTTGTTGTTGTTTGACATCTGGTTTTGTTGAAGCTGAGCCCTACAATACTTTGTTGTATGGCCTTTCCGGTTGCACCTTGTGCAAATCATCTCTCTGCATTCCCCATGATGGTGGAATTTCATTTGTTACATTTGGGGAGATTTCGTGATTACTGCTTTGGGGCATTTGGGGTGGATGAGGCTGGAGCATGTGGTGTGGTGGTAGCTTGAGTTGCAGCATGGACAGTCACAGTTTGTTGTTTCTTTGATGACTCGGAGTTCTGTTTTCCCTTTCGCTTGTTGTTTTCCCTTTCTTGCTCTCACCTTCTTTCTTAACCTCCGCTTCTACTGTTTTAGCACCCTTTTTGTTGACATGATCATACAATTTCTTAGCTAGTCTCTTGGCGTTATCAAACTTCTCAGGGTTTGCCGCAATGACATTCCCTTGGATAGGTGCAGTCAATCCCCAGATAAACCTCTCAATCTTGTTCCCTTTTGAGGTGATCATTCCGGGACATAAGAGGGATAGTTCACTAAACTTGGATATGTACGCATCGATATCGGAGTTTTGAACCATGAGGTTCCACAACTCTTTTTCCATTTTCTGAATTTCGTCTCTTGGACATTATTCAGACAGCATCATTTCTTTAAGCTCTTCCCATGGCAACGCGTTCGCCACCGGGAGTGTCATGGTCTCTATGTGGCTATTCCACCAGGATAGAGCTTGATCAGTAAATGTGCAGGCTGCGAACTTGACCTTGCACCCATCTGGACACCCGCAGATTTCAAAAACTGATTCCACTTTCCCAATCCATCGCTTCAGGGCTATTACGCCTCCTATTCCATTAAAGGTTCGAGGTTTGGCGTTGGTGAAGTCCTTGTAGGTGCATGTTCGTGTGGCTCCGTGGTTTGTTCCTTGATTTGTGCTTTCGGTTCCCTGTCTGTTGCCTTCTCCGTTGTTTCCATTGCGAATTTGCACAAGTGCTGCAGTGACCGCAGCGGATACTGCTGCTTGGAATGCAACTGAGTTTATTTCCGGCGGGGTTGGTGTTGCGTTGTTTCCACGGTTGGGTCTTTGAGGCATCTTTCTGTCAAAGAACGGAAAAATGTTGGGTACATATCATATTCCGAGCTTAGAATTTCATAGACTTGGCGTATCGAAGGTGTACTTAAGTAGTTCCGTGCATTAACATAAAACAAGGAAATACAACACATAGCAGATAACAACATCATGATAAAAAAACATAAAGCATTATCATTAATACTAATTGTTTTAATACATGAAAGTTTGCCAGAAGGCATACAGTACATGGGGAAATACAAAATCCGGCAGCATGACAACCCTATGAGTAGTGTAATCACTTAAACATAAGGTCGATAGTACATAAAGTAACATGCATATAAGGGAAACATAATGATACTAGTAAGTGAGGGAGTGAATCCTAATCTTGACGAGATGCGTCTAACAGCAATAGCGATATCATATTCCAAAATGCTATGCTACTAAGGTAGCCATCTCGGTCATTTCTCTAATGACCTCATCTCTTTCCTGTTCCGCTTGCACAGCTCGCGTCTCCATTGCCAGTAGCTGCTGTCGAAGTACGACGATTTATTCTTCCGAAGAGCGGGTTTCATTAATGGAGGCCCTTGGTGGTATAGGGTGGTCCTGATGCACTTTTGTGGTAGGGGGCTCGTCGACCACTTCATCGTTGTCCTTATCGTCCTCGTCGCCATCCTCGGTATCGTCGAACTCGTAGTCCATGTCTGTATACTCCTCTTCCTCATGGTCAGAGGCTGCCTCGGGTCCTACCACGGGGTCTTCTTCAATCTCTCCCTGAGCCACTAGTTTCTGGTAGAATTGAATGCCCTGATGCGCTCCACCCATGGTAGCTGTGCGAGAAACTGGGGGTGAAAAGTGTGAAAAATGGGTGTAATACGTTGTAAAAATTTTAATCACGTATGCATATAGTATTTCTAAAATACTCCTATAGTATTTTAATTATTTATGGTTGAATTCCTGAGAATTTTTGAATATGAGGTGAGTTTCTAGGTCAATTTTCTGCCATAATTACCCCAAACACATGTCGGTCATATTTTGAATAATTATAGTTGATCAGGCTATATTTACCCCCAATATAACCACATAACTGCCCGGGTTTAATCACAACGTTCCATTTCCTCTAGAGACTTTTGATGTTATAGTTTTAGTGTATGCACTTTATTCAGAGTGTTTTAGTCCCATTATATTTATAGTTGCATATCATGTATGGTTAGATATGCCAGTTCACTATAAACAATGCTCTGATACCAACCTGTCACACCCCCGAACCAGACGGCGGAAACGTCCGAGGGCTCGTGTGACTATGAATTGAAATATCATCACAATGAATATACATGAAACATAACACAATCGTCACCAACATTACATATTACAACTGACATTGTTCACATCAAGTACATTGTTTTACATTACATAATTCAAAAGCATAATTGTACGATAATTGACATTTGCATAAAAGAAATCCCAAAATACTCTTGACGGTTCTTCAGCTTATCAATTACCTGAGAATACAAGTTATTTTGAAAACGGTCAACATATATAATGTTGGTGAGTTCATAAGCATATTTGATTGAAAAATTTTGTATTGGGCGCATCACCCAGAAAATCCGATATTTTCTGTAAAATTCTCTAAAAAAGATGTAATGATCAAGTATAATTGTATGTGTGATTTTCATTGTAAAATTATGTATGAATGAAAGATCCAAATTCCTTGTATTATATCTGTTATAAGAAAGAGATAATGACTAATAGAGCTTTCCCCAGAAAATCCGATATTTTCTAACTTATAAAAGTGTTATAGTTCTTGCATTATCGTATAAAGTGTTTTGTATCGACACGATTAAGAGTTTGATTTCCGGAATGCTAAGATGGTATTGGATCTCTATGTGAGTCGTTATAACCATGCATGATAAAGACTAATTTGCCTGCCTTGGCATTTTCCAAACGCCGATATTTGGTCAAGGTTTTGTCGCCCTAGACTGGCCTAGTCTAGCTGTAGCGAACAACTAAGGCGTGGGGGGTCACCCCGTATAGATCTATACACAAACTCTCGCTCTCCCTCTAGGAGACTCTGATTATAACTACATGCTACGACCATATACTCAGTGATGTCAACCGACGAGTCCCACTAGATCCCAAATATTTCCACATGAATATGTATAACGTTATATGTATTTAGTTTTACAAACACCTGGTGATATATGAATGTGAAATGGTAAAGCCCAACCAACATGAAAAAGGACAAATGTGGCCCATTAGACGTGTAAATTGTTTTAAGGCTTATTTGATATGCAAAAATGACACTTAAGGCCCATTAAGCACATAATGAATAGTCCAGGCCCAGTTATCATGTAAATGGGCTGCTAAGGCCCAACAAACATGTAAAGGATAATTTAAGGCCCATTAAGCATGTAATTGGATCACTAAGACCCAATAGACATGAAATGAATATATTGGGCCCAATAAACATGCAAATGGATCACGAAGGCCCATTAAGCACATATTACAAGTACCAGACCCAATATTCTTACCATTGTTCTATTTTTGTATATTTGATGTGGTATAGTGTTTTTATATGAAGCATTTACGTATGATGTTAAGATGCCCACGTTTGATTTATAACGATATTATTAGTTTATAAAAAAAATATATATCATTTTTAAATCCTTATAAAAGTTTATATCCTTGGCCCCATGGTTTAATAATGACATACTCGACTCAAAATATTTATTTGACCAATTCAGCCCCTTTTTCTCATGAAATTACATTTTCAGCCCCTTCTTAGTATAAAATGACATTGTTAGTCCTTTTTGATGAAAAATAACATTTTTAGTCCTTTAAGTCATTTTACTTGGCATTTTTGGTCCAATTATAATTTAAATTACAATTTCAGCCGAAAATGCACTTATTGACATATCCAACCCTTATTTGGCAAAAGTTTACATTTTTGGCCCATTTTCCGTGAATTTTACATTTTCGGCCCAAATTCCAAAAAACTTTTCATTTTTAACCCAATGTAGTAATAATGTCATTTTAAACCTGATTTTTGGTTTATTTACATTTTGGGCTCACACTTTTGATCAATTAACATTTTTAATCCCAAAAGCCTCATTTTTTCGCAAAGTGGGCCCAAAACCGTAAGGCCCAAACTTCTAAGCCCAAAATGCTAAAATTTACATTTTTGGTCCTTTGAAAAGAGTGATTATCATACATTTTTCAGTTTTTATCTAATATGACATCTTTGATCCTTACAAAACTAAAAACATCACTTTTAACCCCAAACTTTACTTTATTTGTCAAAGATTCTTATATAAAGCTTTTGTTTTGGTTTTACACATTTTAGACATGCAATATACTATTGTCCTTGTAGTATGATGTATAAAAATGTTTTAGTTTATGGATTCTACTTATTTTTGTGAAGGGTTTCGAGATTTGTCTAGATCTAACACATTTTCACAACATAATTCAAGAAATCACACATATCATGCATAAGACACATAGATCTACACATTTTACTTGTATTGTCCCCCAAAAACATGTAAAAACCGAAAACAAGGGGGTATGAACTCACCTTTGCTTTGATGTTTCGGTTTTGAAGAATAAATGGAAGAAGTTGATGTGATTTTAGGCTCTAGCAAGCTCCTTGAGTGGTTTTCAAACTTAGGTGGTTTTAATGAGTTAGAACATGAAAGAAGATTATGTAAGAAAGAATTCTTAGCATTAAGATGGATAATATGTGTTTATACATGATAAACACTTACCAAGAAGTTGAAACCTTGAAGATTACTCTTGAAATACAAGCAAAACTTTGAGATCTTTGATGAAAGAAAAGGATGATTTTAGAGATGTTTTGGAGAGAATTTTTGAGTGTGTGTGTTGCTAGCCTACTCTCGGCCGAAGATAAGAAGGGAGGGAAGAAGAGTGCATGGAAACATGAGATTTTGTCTAGTTATATGTTGAACAAATACCTAGTTATCCTTTAAACAAAAAATGAGGTGGCATGGTTAAGATTAATTATCCATTTTCTTTCTTTCTTTCTTTTTTTATCTTGGCCGAGAATGGGCTAAAGAGAAAGAAGGTGGATTAACTTGGCCCATTTCTAGCCTTGGTTCGAAATTATGAGGCCCAATAATTACTTTTCGGCCCATTGGGCCTTTAGGGTAATTCACGGCCCAAATGACATATAAGAATGGGTTTTATGGTCCATTAGGGTTAATTGGATCAATTATGGCCCAATATGGCCCATTAAGGGTTAGAATGAATCATTCTAGGCCCAAATGGTCCAAAATGTTATAGATTTATGAAGTGGGTCCATTTAGAATCCAAATAGCGTTTCCAAGCTCAATATAGTTGAATTGAATGCTTATTGGTCCATTAGGCTCAATAAGGAAATCCTAGTCCATAATGAACTTGAACCTGGATCTCTAGGGTTTTCAACCCTTAATTAAACATAAGAGATGTATTTAAATGGGCATTGATTGATATTCACTCAGAGTACATGCTTTACAATAGTTGAATGATTTCATGAGAATAGAATTTTCCTAGCTAAAATGCTAGTTGTGATATTTGTTGTTGTTGAGCTTATGCTGGTTTGATCAGGTGAGTATTCTCTTTATACTTTATACTGCATTATGTATCATCTATATGATAGGATGTATTTATCCAGAGATATGTTGTTAGGAAGATAAACTTGTTAGTTAGTTGCATGTGTGTGGGATTATTATGTATCTGTATGATATAACTATGTAGACATTTTATGTTTTGAGTTGAGGGCGGTCCAACTATGTGCTATAGGCCAAGATACTACATGCAGACCAACTTTATGATGAAGGCAAGAGGGCAGACCAACTACATGCTGAAGGCCAAGGAGGACGAGCTATGTGCTGAAGGCCAAAGCAGAGCAACTTTGTGTTGAAGGCCAAAAGGTGCAGACCATCTACGTGCTTAAGGTCGGGGAGGACCAACTTTGTGCTGAAGGCCAAAGGGGGCGGACCAGCTTCCCACTAAAGACCATGTTTGTATGCATTGTGTGTATATTGTGTGTATATGGTATTTTAGGGACCTCACCAAGCTTTGTGTTTACAATTGTGGGTTAAATGTTTCTCAAGTACTTTATCGGTTTGTGGGAATGCGAAGGCGTGACTATACACACACATCAACAGTTTTTGTGATTCGAGAGTATGTGTTACTTTCCTTTATAACTATGATTTTGAATTATGGTTTATGAATAAATGGTTTTGCCTTGAGTGTATCCTTATGAAAATGGATGTTTATTCTATTTTAAAAATGACAAAATTATTCTGAAAATCTGGACATTATAGAAGTTGGAGGATAATGTGCGGATTGACATTGAAGAGTTTGCTTTTACCGATGACATGGTCTCTTATAGGGTAGTTTGGAGGCGAAACATTAGGGTTGATGGATAGTCTCAACCTTGCATATAATTGTTTTTTGATCATTATTTGTCGATAATGATTTCCGGCTTCTTAGTTTTCTGATTATTCATGTATTGTTTCACCGCTTTCTAATTTTTTTATTATCTTTTTGCAGCTTCTCTGTACGCCTCTTTAAGAAGTACCCATGTTTATGTCTTAGTGTACACTATGACTTTTCTTTATTTTCCCATTCTACAAGTTTTTGTTGTGAACATATTGGAGATCATCTTAGTGACACAATGAATTTCGTCAAGAAAAGACCTGATTGTCAACTTCTATATGCCCTACCACATTTTACGGATTCTGCACCTCTGCTGCTATAATGCTATTGCTATTGTTATTACAAAAACAACTACATAGTTATTTTATGTTATGCGATAATTCTAGTTTTTTATTTAATATCCATTCATTATATTATACAATAATTTTTTTAATTAATATATGTAAAAGATATAATAAATCATATGCATTTTGTGTTCTAAGGGTATTTTTGTTATCACTTGGTTTCATTCCATTCACCTTTCTTTTAATACCTAACAGACAATACGTATTAATGATTTTTTACATTAAAAAAAGTAACCAAACATGACATCTGAATACAACAAAACAATCGATAATATTGTTAATTCGGTTTCTTGGTTCATTCCATTACATCCACTAAATAGATAAATAATGTTTGTGTAACAACAATGCTATGTAAACTACAATTCTACATTTTAAAAAAAAAAAACTGATTGAGACTACTAACCGAACTACATTAATGTATAAAAATAATATGAATAAAAAAACAAATATTTATTTACCTATAAAAGCATCAAGTGTATCAAGTTACAAAACAAACATCAGATAATAAGGTTGTTTGTGAGTCACAGTAATTTTTTTTTACCCTCGATGTAATTGAATAATTGATAATGTATGAAGCAATACAATACCCGCGTACAAAAATTCAACTAAAAAAATTCAACAGTTTTTTAGGTTTCTCGTTGCATCTTGTCCTTATGATCCACCAAAATCAAAGTTACAGCTTCACGAAAAACTTCTTCTTCTGAATCAAATTCCCAATTTATTATATCATTATCGTCATACTCAATCTGACCATCTTCATGATCATCATCAGAGTCTGAATCAGTCTCTGTGTCGGTTTCAGTAGGAAAAGCTTCGTCTCCCGGATGATAAAGTCTTCTCCCTACTCTCACAACCACAAGAGATACTGATTTCATGGCATAACCAGATGATGGCAGACGTAATACAGGAATATATGCAGATTTCACATTGATCGTCACTCCAATCCCATTTCCATTTCCGGAGATCCTGGAAACATCTTCAGGCGACAAAGAATTTCTTAAATCGAGAATCTCTTGTGCTGTCAAGCAGATTTTACCCCCTTTTCTGGAACCTGCAATTGTGATCTCACGAAGCATTGGATGCTGAACTAATAAACATGACATGACATTCCCCCATTCGATGGAATCAACAACACCATGGAAAGAAGAGTAAAGTCGTAATTCGAGTTCCTCAGCTGTTACCTGGTTGATTACAGCCATGGCTTCCTCCGTTTGCTCTGATTTTCCGAGGATAGATTGAGCGAAGAGGAACACAAAGGTTTGTAACTTGAAATCGAATTTGGTTTTCCAATTGATTAAAGATGGGAGAAACCCGTATCGAAACCCCCCTTCTTTCGGGTCATCTTCATCATCGTCGTCGGTGATGAAAACAACATCAAGAGCTCGAATCATTGTGAACTTTTTGAGGAAAATTAGGGCTTTTTGGATCTGAGGCCGAAGGGAAGTCAAGTAGTCCATTTTCCGGTCGATAAACCGATCGGCGACGTCTTGTAAGGATGATTTGGAGAAATCTGAAGTGGGTTTTGGAGTATTTGGCGGGGATATTGAGATAGAAACAGAAGGCATAAGAGGGATTGATGAAGCAAAAAGTTTGGAGATCAGAGAGCACCGAGACAGGAATTTGAAGTCTTGTTGACGGATTTTTGTTAGGATTAAGACGAACAGATCATCAGGGAGCTTGCTAAATTGATCTTTTGCCTCTGACTCTGACCTGTTCATGCTCATCTCTACTGTGCGTTGAAGATGAAAGATGGCAGATGGAGACTGGTGGTATGCCTCCACTTTTGTGGTTTTTGTAAAGTCATGGCCTGCACTTTTTGGGGTTTACAATGGCGTTGACGGTGTTTTCTGCAATACTTCTATCTGTATACGTTTGAAAAGGGTTACATTTTTCACTTTTGGCACTATATTTACAATGTGTATTATACATACAACAATCCTCCATCCGATATTTAATTTAAGAATTAACTTCACGATATTTTGATCACCACTCTTTTAATTTCATTAAAATAACCACGGCAGGCCCACTACACAGAAAATGACAAAAATCACATAAGTTGTTTTGTTAAAAAATAGAACCAATCCCATGAAATAATGACTGTTAATTGGCGATGTCACTTTTCCAATAGTAATATACTAATATTGTTATGGTCTTGCGAGTTATTACTATTAGTGAATCTACTTTACGTACAATCAGTTTTACAATTAGCATACGTATAGGATTGCTAGGTAATCACGAACAACATTTAATTTTACATATAAAGCCAACAATGAAGACGAGGACCAACAACCAATACCTTATGACATATATTATAGAAGAAGTTGATAATTTTTAAAGGGATACCGACTTAAAAGGGTAATATATTTTTTTGATTTGTATATATTTAGTTATTGATTTTTTTTCGTCCATATTTATCCTTTCAACTTGTTAAACTGTACACATTTAGTCATTATGACCGACTACTCCAGGTTAGCCGGTAAAAATGACTTAATAGGGTAATATATTTCTTACTTTTTACACATTTAATCTTTAATATTTTTGTACACATTTAGTCATAAATATTTTTTTTGTTGCAAAATAAGTCATTTTTGTTTTTGTACTCATTCAATACTTATGAATGAGTTCTTTAGGTTTTTTTTTCATAACATCTTACGTGGGATAGCCATATGGCTGTAAGTCGTAGACACGGAGGCTTGAGAAGAGCGGTTGGGTTAAGGCGGTATGCCAACAAACTCTATGTATTCCAGTTTGATGACTGATTGGACCTGTTGCATTTTGACATTCCAATCCGATGATTGATTGGGCCAAGGTATTCCAGTCTGATGAGTGTGAGCCCGTTATGCATGATAATACGTTTATTGTATCGGGTATTTTGGGAGAAACTCACTAAACTTTGTGCTTACCCAGTTTTTTATGTTTTCAGGTTCTATTGTTGATCGTGGGAAGGCGAAGACATGATTGTATACACTCATCAACAATATTGAGAATTCAGTGTTTCTTATATTACTCTGATTTTCGATAAATGTATTTTGGAATAAACGTTTTTTTTTCTTAATAATGGATTTATAATTAGGGAGTTTTGCCTTATTTAAAAATAAAATTTTTTTATTGTGAAAATGAGACGTTACATATAAACATCAATAGCCCCACATACTTCATCAATGATTGTCCCACATAAGATGTCGTGAGAAAAACCTAAAGAAATCATTCATAAAAACTGAATGGGTACAAAAATAAAAATGACTTATTTTGAAATAAAACAATAATAAGACTAAATGTGTACAAAAATATTAAGAACTAAATATGTACAAAATAAGAAATATATTACCTTATTAAGTCATTTTCCCGGCTAACCTGGAGTAACCGGTCATAAGGACTGAATGTGTACAGTTTAACAAGTTGAATGGGTAAATGTGGACAAAAAAACTCAATGACCAGATGTGTACATATCGAAAAATATGTTATCCTTTTAAGTCATTATCCCATTTTTAAACAATGTTTGGTAACATTGATATGGTAAGAGTTCGTTAAAAAAAAAGGTGTTTAGAGTATTTTTTGAACTCTAAAAGTGTTTTTAGTTAAAAGTGTTTATTGACTTATTGGTGGTAAAAAGAGTTTTTTAAAAAGTGTTTGGATTAGCTTTTATGGTGAAAAAACCAATAAGTCAATAAGTTAAAAAGTGTTTGACATAAAAAGTGTTTTTTGAAGTTATTTTGGTTAAAAAGCCAAAAACATTTTCAAAAAGCCAAAATTTACATGTTTTTTAAAAAGTGATTTTTTAAGCAAATAGAAAAACTATTATGAAAAGTGCTTTTGAGCATGTCAAACACTTTTTTAACTTATTAGTTTTTCAACAAGCCAATAAACTGTTTTGAAAAGCAATCTCAAGCACCCCCAAACAATATGAGAGAAACATTGGTTGATTGAAAATATTCAAAGTTGGACAATTACAATGGAAACCCAGATCACATATGTGATACAAGGTAGAGTATAATGACGACCATAAAGCTACATTAGTTGTAGTATATTTTAAGAAATACAACTCAATGAACATAATATAACCACATTAGTTACAATCATATAATGTCTTCTAAATACTAACACCATAAAAGTCTTCTAATCTTATTTCACCTTCGGATCCCAACATTATGGTGTATTCACTCTTCATATCATTAAGTCTTCAGATCGTCAACACTTCAGATATGTCTGTATTGATCAACTTATGTATCAACAATCTCTCCTTAAGTGCCCTCTACTGACCACCTGAGTGGTTGTTGTCAAGGAAGTCTATAACTCTCTTGATGAACGCATGAACCATAAATACTCATTCTACATCTTTCATGATTAAGACTTTTAAATCTTTAAGAGCCCTCTTGTATTTCAATTTGATGTCATCGATACTTTATAGGAATAAGGAGGTGCAACGATGATTTTATCGTAACCTAATGAAGTATTTAGGACCTTTATCTCCTTAACTATAAATGACTCGAGGTTCTTGATCATCATGAACTATGTATCATCTGTTTTATATTACTTCGAAGACATTGTTGATGTCTTTAAGTGAATTTCAATCGAAGGGATCATGAAGTTCAACATCAAAGCTCCCAATGTCATAGGCGAGAGATTGCAAGAATTCGTTTATCTATATGAAGTGGAATCGATAAGGTTCATCATCCAGAAACTTGTTGATGACGTGTTTCCCAATAAACAACAGAGCCACAAGGTTTATATTGTTGGAATAAGTGTCCAAGGTCATAACTAAATTGGTCAAAATTCATAACTAAATTGGTATAACTTTATAGAATAAAAGTAAAGTCCATTTTTTGTTGCTCCCACCAACTAGAAATAACTAGAAATGACTTTAGTGTGTATATATATATATATATATATATATATATATATATATATATATATATATATATAGATATAGATATATATATAGAGAGAGAGAGAGAGAGAAAGAGATAAACTGGTTTGTTAATTTAGTTGGGGTTTTATTCTAAAACTAGTTTCATAAACTAGTAAAATGGCAAACAGAATACTTGTATTTTTTTGAAAATAACATAACAAATTATACACACCAAGGATCATCTTGCAAGTTGTAGAAAGATTAAACAACAACCAAAGAAGAAAAAGAGCATACCAACATTTGTAGTTTTTAAATCCTCAAGGGGAGGTTAGGAAGTTGTTGAAGAATGTAGAAACCTTTGAGACACCAACAATAATCCAACTTGATGATGATGTTAGTCTTCAAACTCTTATACTCTTAAGTTTAAAGTTCATAACCAAAGTATGAACTTTAAAAGAGTAAAAGTGCAAGTTGTCTTCTAATTAATGAACCAAAACTAGAGAGAATGAGGGAGAAACAAAACGCTATGGTTTTGACATGAAAAATGCACCAAAAATGAAAGCCTTCATGTTATTGTCTTAAAGAAAAGGTAATACCTATAAGGTCTTAGCACTTTGAGACCTATTGTGTCCCTAATGTTCCCCATAACTTTATTCCATGCTTTCTTTTGATTTAAATAATCAAAGGTCATGCTTCTTTTATTCATTCTTATAAAGATATAAAAGAAGAAAAAAGTTTATAAATTTTGTAAACTTCTTATAAAATATTAACTTTGACTTTTGGGTAAAACACAAAAGTCTTTATAGTCCAAAATAGTGTACATGACTTAATAAATCATATCACATGATATATTATGTTACTTGCCATTGAAAATTAATATTTCCATGAAATAAATAATTTCCAATTAATTATAAGAGTTTATAATTTATTTATTAAAATCAATTTGTAATAAACAATCAATAGTATCAAGTTGTTGTTAGTATGACCCATTAGTATCATATGTTAATCAGTAATATCACTTTAATATGCTTCTTGAGCATACTATATCTTTCAATCTCCCACTTGCACAAGATTCATATTAAACTGATATAGATAGTGGTGAACGTCTAGCAAAATTTCACTGCCCCCATCAACATACGACTTTGTGCCATTTTATCAACCCCCAATTCCCAGAAGCTCAAAGCTACAAATGGTGTATAAGGTAAGTTTATCAGTTATCCCTTTGTCACAGACATCATGTTGAACATGAGATACAAATCACAATCAATCTCATTAGGTGTTCAACTTTTGGTAAGGCGCCTTAGACGTCTAACTCTCAACACATAAGAGGAACAAATCCCATCTCGATAAGCCGCTTTTATAGTTCACACCATACCTGAAAATTGCTTTTATAACTACCTGGTTAAGGACCAACATTTGACCATATCAAAGCACAACACTCCCTACACTTAAGTCCCACTATGTATCTTAGGTGTGAAGGATACAAAGATAATATCTTTTAATCAAGTATCACTCATGATAGCGATCCATGAGTTTATCTTGATGCCGGTCAGTTCAATACTAGTTCTCTGACCAGTACTTAAGAAACTTGGTTACAACCCATTGCCTACTTTCATTTGGTGAAAGTCAACTAATCTAATTCATATTAGTCTTACTTCATAATTGCTCCCATAATTATAACCTACTATTAACTTTTAAAATAAAAAGATTATTCATGGATTATACATGTTAATATAGAACACAACAAATATTGATGTTATGATCATATCCTAGTATATCAAAACATTATATAATACTTGTTGTCATAATGTTCCAATATCCAAAATACTAAATCCAAATCAAAATCCCATTTCTAGAACAATAAATTCTTATAGCTGAAGTGTGACCATTGATACTTAGCTCAAAAGAAGGACTTTATTAATGGGTTCGACTAAACTTAATTTGTGTGAATTCTGCGAATACTATCATCTCCATTTTTGACTTTACTCTAGGTATAGTTAAATATCTTGGCGTATATGATTGGTGCTCTTTTGTGACACAGAGTCTCCTAGCTTGATTAAGTATACTCTCGAAGTCATAAAGATTTATATGTGATCCTTGAATGGTAGAAATCAACATAGTTTTTCAATGAACTCATTCTTCAAATCAATTTAGATTTCAACTTCTAAAGTAGTGTATTCTTATTTTGTAGTATATTGTGTCATTATGTTTTGGTTAAACATCATTCCAACTAAACTTAATCTTCATCCCAGAATAAAGTCACAATTCAATTATATGTCATTATATATATATATATATATATATATATATATATATATATATATATATATATATATATATATATAACGTCCGCAGATTCGGGTTAGTTAATTTAGAGATAATAAGCGTTAAAAATGACTTTTTGATAGAAGATTATTTAACATAAATATTATTAAACAAAGTTATAGTATACGTCACAAGGATTCCAAACATATAAACAACGCTAAAATCCGAATTAAAACGAAGAAGTTATGACCCGTCAAAGTTTTGCGACAAAACCGACACGTCGTCGCGTATCGTAAAAAGTGAATTTTTAATAAGCTACTTTTTAGCCTTAGTGATCTAAACAAAAGTCATAGTATATGTTAAACCGGGATCATACATATAGAGAACGTCCAAATCTGACTTTGTTTGAGAAAGTTATGATTTTTCTAAGATTTTGCATAGTAGTATACAACTCGAAAATCGAATTTTAGATCGATCGATTCTTAGCTGACACAACCTAAACAAGAATTGAAGATCTCGTTAATAGGAGCTCAACGATATAGAGACAGTCAAAAACGGACGTCGGATGACAAAGTTATGAATTTTTAACGAAGTTTAACTGTCTAAGCCTGTTAAAATATAACTTTAAAAATAAAGTCAAAATTAGTCGACGGAATCTAAACGAAAGTTGTAGATCACGTCGATACCTATGCGTGGATATAAAGAACATGAAAAATGTAGCTCGTATGCGAAATTTACCGATTTTAGAAGATAATTAGTTTTTGGAGTAACCAGCGAGTGACACATGGCACGATCTGGGCCGCACCTTCTTCCCCACGGCTTGGAACAAGATTGTGACACCGGGAACCGGAACGCCCAACGTTCAGCTCTTGAACGCCCCACGTTCGTAGCTCTTCCAGCCTATAAATAGAAGGCGCAAATCACTTGTTTTCTCACACCTTTCTCAACCCTTCTCTCTCAAACACCCCCAAAGCGTCAAGACTTTTCTCTAGCCTTTCTTAGGAGTTAGAAGTGAGTCCCAGAGCACCAGAAGGCCCTAATAAGAAGAGCTTTGGCTCAGAAGTTTTGCCCGCGTAGAGCCTGGTTCCTCGCTAAACCCCCTTGTATTTGAGTTATGCTTACCATACTTCAAGTATAACTTATGTTTAAGTTCATTATCGTTATGACGAACCTATAAACACGATTTATCAGTGATTCCAAGTCGTTATACTTATTGATCTAATTTTGGGGATGATGTCTAGGTTATGAATTATTGAGGTGTTTAAAGTGGAATTTCCAAACAGTATACTTCGTATACCAAACAGACCCTACCTCCAATATGATCTTACATGGTTGTTCCTTACTTGATAGATCTTGAAGTAGACGTTGAGTTAATGATGAATCTAAACTAATAATTAGTCGCAATAAATATTAGACTAAAAGTTAGTGATAATAATACTAGGTTTCCTCAACGGAAAAGACAATTGTTAGAAGCAAAACGCTGCCCGAATTTCGAATCGTCACTTTAACAAGTGAGTGCATAATTACTTTCATCTTACACATAGATATGAAGTATCTAGATAATTAGATGCTTATGTGGTTATTATTTGTGCTAAGAATATTATATGTTAGATAAGATATTATGAGATGATATTTAACCGATTTAATCATATAAATATTATATACTTATAAATATGTATTGGGTAGCGACGAGTGATGAGAGATAGGTGATGATAGACATGTGATGATAACCAGATTATGATAGATAGGTGATGATAAATAGGTGATGCGAGATGAGAAATGATTAGGAGATGCCACAATCTTGACCTACGATGTTGCGATGTTGCGATGTAGTCATCTACCAGAGTATAGATGGCAACCACTGACTGATCTAAACAAGTCATGTGGAAACACTGGCAGGCTCATAACCTGTAGGTGATGAATTACGAGTTCAGGTGATGTAGTAACTACGTATTCATGCGATGATACTCTAACCCTTACTGGACACGTAGTGGGGGAGTAATCCCCGAATCAGTACTGTCTATGCGATGTAGACGATGATCTTTAGGAAAAGTCCTTAGGAACAAACATATAAGGAAATGCGATGTAAGGTGATGAGAGGTAAATACAATGTAAGAGACGACCCTTAGGATAAATCCTTAGGGAAGAATAAATAAAGTAAATGGGGATGGGTAATCGGGTTAATTGTTTGACATGAAATATGTGAAGAAACAAATTAACTATATTATTATGGGTTGAAAACCCTATGTAATCACCAAGTTTCCCAACCTGACCCACGCAGTTTATTGTATCACAGGTGGCTATATGAAAGATACATTGTGCTGAGAGATTCAATGAGTATTAGGCCACTAGTTTAATTACTGTAAGGCTTGTAATATTTCGTCATGCTCATGTTTCTCTATTGACGATGACATCCTAATGTTTTAATATAAATAAAAATACATTTCTTCGGAAATGCTTTGATAATATTATTATCATGTTTTTCTGGGAACAAATTCCGCAATACTATTTTTCAAAAAGGCTACTCTGATTTTTAAATAAGCATAAACAAATCGGTCTTTTGTGACCGTAAAATTGGGCATGTCACAGTTGGTATCAGAGCATTAGTTTAAGCGAACTAGGAATTTCAGGAAATTTCTAGACTTAAACCTAGAATGCTAAGCGATGATCACGAGGAGTGTGTCTATTATATTTTAGATAGTACACCTGAATTGACACAAGCACTAGTTTACTTTAGGATTAGATGCCTACGTTGATTTTATGTGCTAAATGATTTATGCTATAAGATGCCTTATATGCTTTATGATGCTATCATTTGATCGGATATGTGGTCTATTTCCAACCGGATCGGGAAATTTTATGTGTTCAGATTTCTAAACATTTAACTACGATATTAGAACTGGAATGTAACTTTTCGGAGTAATAAGGAGGATTATGCGTCTAAACCTTCTCTATCTTAAATTTCTAGTCTTGAACAACTGTTATGGTGTATGGAACGTCATGATATGGACTCGTATCAGACTGAGAAAATAGAGGAAATAAGAAAGCTAGTGATAGTGAATGATACCTATGCGAAGATACTGTAAGAGAGGTATCTTGACTTTAGAATGCGTCAAATAAATAATACGTCTCGTACGGGAGAAGTACACTATCGATTGGTAGAAAGAAAGAAATTTTGGTATAACCTATGAATTAATCCCATCGTCTGGTATTTTCACCACCAATCGAGTTGAAGCAGAATTGATGATTGAAGATACGCACGGAAGAAGTTGTTGGATTAGGTGTCTAAGTTCATAACTATTTCTGGAATGTACTTGACCCGGTTGGCATGGTCCATTTGGGTTGCATGACATTGCAACACTTGGATAGACTAAATGAGAGAAATGACACTTATGGTTTATTAATATATTATAAGTTCTAATATATTAATAATATTATTTAATTAGTATTGATCAAGAATTAATTTAGAATTAATTTGGTGATCAAAAGGAGACTAATTAAATATATGGGGTTGATTGTGTAAATCATCCATTCTTTTATAGTGGGCTAATGATCCATGGTTTATTAAGTTGGGCTAAAACCCATAAGGTGCTCCATGGATAGTCCATGGAGGTTATAAACCCATGGATCATGGAATATGAAAATCCATGCACATTAGGGTTTACATGGAGTAACCCTACATGTGACACACTATATAAGAAGCTCCATGGCTAGCAAAATCGGTTACTAAGAGAGAACAAGAGGGCTAGCCGATTGTGATTGTGTGTGGACTTCTCTCAAAGTAATTCCAAGAGTTGTGGTATTGTGTGAAACATTTGAGGCATCACACTTGAGGTGCTAGGCTCACAAGGTTCTCAAGGAATCCAAGCAACAAGAAAGGTATGTTCTCCTACTAGCTTTATGTTTCAAAGTTCCCCATGCCATGCTAGTTAGGTTAAGAACCTTGGAAAATCAAATTTGCATGTATCTTAGTAAAACATAGATCCAAGGTTTCTAGGGTTGCATGTACACCTTAGGAGTGTTAGAATACTCAAAACCCTACAGTGGTATCAGAGTCTAGGCTTGTTTTCTTGATACTTGATGCGAATTGTTGAAAAAACTCAAGATTTCTGCATTCTGCTAAGTGAACTCGCTGAGTCCATGGGGGGACTCGACGATTCCATGTGTTATTTCATCCTACTCGTCGAGTAGGTTCTTGCACTCGACGAGTAGGAGGCCATGAATGCAGATTTTCGAGTTTTGCTGCTGGAAATGGACTAGAAACATTACCCTAAACTGTTTTGGTCTTATAAAACTTGTTTTAGATGGTGTAATGGTTATGCTAATCCATTTACAATGGCTATTATCAAAATTTCAAGTTTTATATGTGTTTATATGATTCTTGAAATTGTTGATATAAATGTTCATATGCTTATGAGTTTTGTTAGATCATAGGAATTATTTGCAAATTGTTTGTTAGTTAATTCTTGATCATTATGTGTTTTAATGGAATCCATAATTTTTCCTCAAGTTATGGATTACCAAAAGTCACTCCTTTTAAAGTCCATTAATGAACACATAGGTTACATAAAATGAAGAGTCTTCATTTTAATAAACTAATAACTCATAAGTTATGAAGTTGAAAAGTTTTGAATAGTTACAAAACTTGCCCTCAAGTTTTGGAACATGTAAAGTCACTTTAGAAAACTTTAGTTCCAACCCCTAGAATTTTAAAAGTTAAAATTCAACCATTATACTTTATAATATTATAGGTTAATAATATATATATATATATATATATATATATATAGGAGTATGATCAAATGAGAACACCTAAAAGGTTGAGAACGCGAGAACAGATCTAGACCATCTAAATATTCAAATGTAAGGCTATTATCAGACGGACCATTTATGTAAATTCTGAAAATTATTGGTATTAAAGTGTAACTTTAAATGGTGAAAAGGGTATAATAGTAATTGAATGTTTATTTAATTTCTATAACTTCTCACACGCTGATATCTTTCCTTTTAATTTGTCGTCTCTCTCTCTCTCTCTCTCTCTCTCTCTCTATACCTAGGGCACGCTTCGTCGCCTCCCTCATCTATACACCACCAGAGCATCTAAAAATGTGAAACAGATGAGAGAGTACACGAGGATTCAGAGAGATCGAGAAGGAGGAGGGGGAAGAAGCGGTGATGGAGTTATGTTGGCGGCGAACAGTGGCAGACCCCAGCGATGACTTTCGTTCTTCATCGTCTCGATGCAGAGTTCCGATCATCGTCACCGGTAACGACTTCTCCACCCTTTACGCTCCCCTCATCCGTGACGGACGTATGGAGAAATTCTACTAGGCTCCGACGAGAGAAGACAGAATCGGTGTCTGCATCGGAATCTTCAAAACCGATGGTCTCTCTCCTGAAGGTGTTACGAAGCTTGTCGACACTTTTCTAGGACAATCCATCGGTATTCTTTCTTCTGTAAATTAACCTCGGAAAATGTTAAAATATATGTATATATATAACTTATGAATGATTTCTTGTTCAGATTTCTTCGGGGCATTGAGGGCAAGAGTGTACGATGATGCAGTGAGGGAGTGGATTGGAGGTATTAGAGTGGAAGGCATAGGGAAGAGGCTTGTGAACTCAAGGGAAGGGCCTCCGACATTTGAACAACCGAAGATAACAGTTGAGAAGCTGTTGGAGTATGGGAACATGTTGGTTCAAGAACAGGATAAGGTGAAGAGAGTGCAGTTGGCGGAGACTTATTTGGACTCGGCGGCGCTCGGAGATGCTAACAGGGATTCCATTGTTAGAGGAGAGTTCTATGGTGAGCTTAGTTAATCGTTAAAAATGGATTTGATGAGATTTAATGGAAGTGTAAAATGGATTTGATGAGATTTAATGGATTTGGTGAGCTCAGTTGGCGGTGATGGAGTTAAGTTATGCACATAAGGTGCTCGATGAAATGCCCGAATTTAGAAAAATGGAACTTGAATGCTTGCAGTTGTAATCTTATATGAATATAATGTTAGATGTCTCATTTTGCAGGTAATCATCAATGAATACTCCATGAGGCTGGTCCGAGAGGAGCAAGGCAAACAACCACAACCAGTATATTTATGTGTGAATTTATGTTTGAATGACTATATTTATTTACGAATAACAGGGTATTCATTTGTGAATATTAGTGTATTTATGTGTGAATGACTATATAATTATACATAATTGTTTCATTAACATTTTTGCAGATACAATGAATAAACATGCATATAGTGGGAGGTGGAAGATTTACCAAATGAAACACCGACACCAATACCTCTTTTGGAAGGAGAAAAAATATGTTTTATTCATTGATGATTGTAATTGTAGCACTAGTTTCCGTGTCAAAAAAAATATATATTGTAACTTATTCATTTACTATTATAATTATATTCTTATATGAATAGAAATGTGTTTTATTTATTTATATATGAGTACCATTTTAGTTGATTTTATAATCTTTTTTTCGGGTTTTATTCATTTATGATTTTACAAGTGTATTCATAAATACAACTGAGTTAATTCATTTATAATTTACAATTTTATTCATTTTTAAATGTAATGTATAAATCATTATTTATGAAGATATTTTTTTAAAAAATAAATGAGGTAAACCGATAAATTATTCATTATCAAATGTTGTTAGTAAAAATAAAAATATAAAACAAATAAACGTTTTTTTTAATTCATGTTAAATGATATTTTTATTAATTTATTAATTAAAAGGAAGATTTTAAGTATTCTTAATAACTGGGGAAAAAATTCCCATGATTTTCGGAATTGATTAATTACTTTCCATTTATCCATATGTAATTAAATTGTAAAATGCCTCTAATGCCCTTATAAAATAATTGGTCCACAACTGTTCTCGCGTTTTCAACCTTTTAGGTGTTCTCATTTGATCATTTCCCTATATATATATATATATATATATATATATATATATATATATATATATATATATATATATATATATATATATATATATATATATATATATATATATATATATATATATATATATATATATAAGAACAAGTCGTTTTACCGTTAGTAGGCCTCATTCACGAAACCGATCTATAAGGGGGGTATAAGGTTGTTGCCTATAAAATGATAGCTTAATGGGTGTCCACTCTCACCCACCGCTTACTTGACTGGTGGAGGTTCGTTGGCCGAACGGGTAGGACAATGAATTTAAATCCTCATTAAAAGTATGATGGTTATAAAGTAACTAAATGTTTTTTTATAAATTCCCAATCTTAGTTACTTTAGGAAAAATGTGAATATGATGCTAACCAATGAAATTACACTTTGCACTTTGCTTAAGTCGTTAGTGGAGCGTGTGTGGTTAACTGGCACACTAACCTGGACTTAAAAAGGTAGGAAAAGGGTGGCTTAAGGTTTATCATAGATCGGTGGAGCGCATGTGGTTAACCGGCACATCGATTAGGTGATAAACATTAAGAGTACCAAGTAATTTGCATGGTTAATTCACACCTTGTTCTGTGATCCTCGGCATCCCAGTCACAAAACTTGAAGGGCACATTCGAGATTGAAACATGCCATTGAAAACTTCAATGAATCTCAAAAGAATCTAGGAGTTTCAAAACCAATTAAAAACCTAATAATTTATTTCGTTTTTCATGGTGGAAATTGGTGAATCATCATTCACCTACCTTCAAATATTTTATAGTTTGGATTACGACATCCCTCTTCTAAGTTATAAAATATTGTGTTGGGTCCTAGCCTTAATATTACATTTGGGTGTCTTATTATGGACTATCTTTATATCTAATCTAAACTTGTACATCTTTCTTTTCAGATGTCTTCCAACAATGCTGCTTCTGGCTCAAATCCTACCGGCTCCTTCTCTCTCATGAACCTTTGTGGGAGAGTCATCTTCGATGGTTCCAACTTTATGGATTGGATCCGGAACATCAGGATGATCACTCGTTACGAGGACAAGGAATATGTCCTCGACAAGGAGCTTAAGGAACTTGATGAGTCGTCTGCTACTCCTGAGGAGATCGCTGAATACCAGACTCATGAGAGAGATGCCACCAAAGTGGCATGTATCATGTTGGCCATGATGACAGTAGAGCTCCAAAAGTCCTATGAGGACTATTACCCTTTTGAGATGCACCAGGACTTGATGGACCGCTACCATGAAAATGCTCGTCAAGAGAGGTATGACATCATCTCCTCCATGATAACAACCCGGATGAAGGATGGTGAACCCATCATGGGCCACATGCAGAAAATGCAAAGGTATGTGGACCGTTTGCTGAAATTGAATGTGAACTTCCCCGAGGAGTTGGCAATTGACATCATTTTGCACTCCTTACCTTCGTGTTATGATCAATTTTGGATGACATATCACATGAACAAGGAGGAAGTTACACTCAGCAAACTTCAAGGACTTTTGAAGACCGCGGAAAGTGGTCTTAAAAGTAAGTCGGTTGTTACTACTCCTACTCATACCGCGACCCCTGTCTTGTCAATCGGGCAAGGTAAAGGGAAGAAGAGGAAGAGCCCTTCGAAGGGTACGAAGGGAAAGTCCCTTGATGGATCCTCTTCAAGTGGAACCAAAAGAGGTTCTGTCACTCATTCTGCAAACCCTAAAGAGACTGAATGCTTCTATTGCCATGAAACGTCGCACTGGAAGCGAAACTGCCCAAAGTATCTGCAAGATGTTAAGGATGGGAAAGTGAAACCCAACCATGCAGGTATTTACACTATATTGTCTAATAACTCACCCTATTCTAATTCTTCGGTCCTTGATATAGGTTGTGATATTCACATATGTTCTGATTTGCAGGGACTAAGAAGAAGTGAAAATGTGGAGCATGGGAAGTGATGAGAATATTGCGCTATAGATCGATAGATTCGAAACAGAAAAACAATATTAATAAAGTAAAGAACATAGGAATGTATCAAATGGTGTCGAATGATTAATATCTCACACCTCAGAAGAGCTCGATGAAGAACTTCGACTGTAGAGGTGTGCTAGGGTTACAATGCAAAAGCAATTAATGAGAACGATAACCTGAAAGCTATACATGCATGCATAATATATACGATAACCCTAATGATAATCCACGGTTGGACAGGCCCAAACCGGGTAAACAAAATATCAACATTAAGCCCATATGATGCAACACTCTGTACCCAACAATCTCCCCCTTTGCATCACTAGAGGCGAGATACTAGTTCGGTTGAGAAAGAGCATACTTCTTCACTGTCTTGAACACCTACGGTATAATGGCCAAAAGAGTGTGACGAAAAGTTATATACCACCGAAGCATGTCAGAGAAGTTCTTCTTATCCGAATCACTGTTATGTTTACACCTGTGAGTTATATCAAGTACATGCTCCAAGCAGGAAGTGGAGAACAGGTGTTTGTCAACAAGAGCGAAAAGGAATTTTTCACCTTCACTTCTAGTGAACATAACAGTGTGATGAACTGGATCTATCTTGCCCGATTTCATCTTATTTAGATCACTCGGCTTCCCGATAGGCTTCACAATAGTCTTCTTTCTCAAAACGTTTGCAATCTCCTAATCCATCTTAGCAACTTCATGGATGTAGGAGCCCAACATTCTCTTAATGTGATCGAGGATCGGCTCATACTGCTCTTGACTAGTAAGCAGAATATTGAACAACAGAATCCAATCATGTGGGTTCAGATTTGGAAGATCAGCTAACGAAATTATATGAACCGAGTTGTCAGAACCTCGAGTCACCCTGAACTTCACATTGATAAATTTGCCAGCAGTATGGGGTTTCAATACATTTATAGAGGTTATTTTCTGAGCACTCCATGTCAAGTATTGGGGTTGGGCAAATTCAAGATAATAATCGATTAGATCTCGATCAACCTGTGGGTGAGGAGAAGGAACTTCAACCATTGAATCAAAACAATGGAACACGAATGCCCTACAGGTGATGGGCATGTCAAATTGAGAATCCCTCGTGTTTTCACATTCAAACGATGCAACAGGTTCCAGCCAGTGAGTGCTGGGAGACTCAATAACTTCTTTGATTAATCTTTCCCGGGTCCAAGGGGGAAAGAGAGCCTGCTTGCAAACCAGAGCATCTTGATCTTCTTTCTACTTTCGCTCTTTCTCTTCTTCCTCTCTGGCTAATCTCAAATTTTCATCAATGTCTTTATCCCTTTTCTTCCTCTTTAAAGCCTCAGCAATCATTTCTTCTTCTTCATCATCACTATCTTCCACAACATCTTTCAGTTTTTCCTGTGCACCAGAACTCGAAGGTACATTAACCTTTGGATCGGTTTTGATAATGACTTTGGGTGGAATTGGAGGATTTTGATCAGCTTCTACCCCTTGTTGCGGAGTGACCACGGGCTCCGTAACACCCTAAATCTGACTCAATATCTGAATAGCAGGAAGAAGTCTAGTAGTCAAGTGATTCCGGATAGTAAGGGTGAGAACAGGATCATGAGCATTAACAAGATTACTGAGAATCGAGAGAACATTCCCAACACAACATTTAAGAACTGCCCGCTCAGTCTTAAGTGATGCAATTTCCGTCTGGGCTTGAGAAAGATGAGCTGACTGGACTTCAAGTTGTGTAGTCTTTTGAGCAAGTTCGTCCATAATCTTCTTTTCCGTGGCCAGGTCAGCCTGAAGCTTATCAAGGCGAGAGTTGACCGAAGTGAGAAGAGAAGTGTGATCAGCTTGGAACTCAGTTCGAACAGAATCAAATTTTGCTTTCTCTTCTTGAAGGGACTTGGAGAGAGAATCAACAGAAGCATTAACCTTTGCAGCATTGGAATCGGCATGGGCTAGTGATTCCAAAAAGATATTTGACTCATGAACGAGATCTGTTACTTCTGTTGTTGCTTTCTTGCAGGTAGATGTGGAAGCATCCACAACCTTTGTATATTTGTCAATTAAGTCTGTATATTGCCGAAGAGCAGTATCAAGAAAAGCTTTTAAAACAACTTCGGAATAAGTTGCGGAGGAACCAATCAACTTGTCAAGCTTATCATTAAGAGCTTGTAAATGTAGCTTTTTCACCGGAGCATCATCAGCATCTTCACTTGGAAGTCGATAAGGACTATAATAAGTGGAGTCAAAATCAAAGTTTTCACCTCCCAGAATAGGCTCAGAATCTGTTGAAGGTGATGGTGAGAGAGGTTCAGTGGTAACAGGGGTGTTAATGCCAGCGGTATGTGCCCCCGTATAAGATACGTTGACACTTACCAAATGTCCAGTGGTTGTGGTTGTTGTAGCTTGAGAAAAGATTGGTGGTGGTAGTGGAGCAGTAGTAGTAGGTTGAGAAGTGACAAGGTGGTGGAACGGGAGCAATCGAGACTGGTATTGTGGTTTGTTTTGGAGAAGAAGGAGGAGTAGGAACATGAATCTGTACCTCAGGAGTTGGATATCGGGGATGAGTATTTCCCCTTGGTGAATGTTCGTGTTGAACGTCCTCTTCTTCATCGGCTAGTTGCTCCTCTTAATTGGTAGCAGAAGGCGTCGGTGCCTTTGGTCGCTTTTCCATCTTCTTGACCTTTTTCTGTTTGGGAGAGGAAGGTGCAACTTTATCAGCCTTACGCTTTTTAGGAGATGAGGGACCTTCGGTCTCGTCTTTATTATACTCCAGTTTCTTCCCTCTCTTGGCAGGTTTGTCAGCAACCTCCAAAGCACTCTGCATCGCAGGAGTGAGTTGGCGTGGACCAGAAGGTGGCAATTTCCTGTAATCTGCCATTACTCTACTTTCACTAGAGACACAACGGCTCATGGATTCAGGAATAGAACCGATGTAGATAAACTTTGTAGGGTCAGTTACAATAATTTTGACCGTGTGAAAAGTAGCGACAGAAGACAGCAGAGCACCCTCCATGACAGGAATCTAAAAAGTCTGAATGGCTCTGTGAGTGACTAATGTCCAGAAACGACCGCATGAAATCTCAGAATGTCTAGATGAGGAGTTGAGGCTCTGCACCAGTTGTGACCAGATTAGGGAACCATAATCCAAGTTGATTCCATTGTAAAGACCATAAATAATGGTCAGGAAACCTTTACTCGCCCCATCCGACCCTGCAACCCTTTCTGCTAACCCCTTGTAGAGAAGTGTAAGAAGACCATTCCATTGAGGTGGTAAACATGACTTCTTGAATTTCGTCACCGTAGTTAGAACATCCGTGTATCCCATGTCATAGAGCATCGAAAACAACTGAGTTGTGGTGATGAAATCTGGTGAGATGACAGAAGCATTTGCAGCAAGCCCTAGCAGAGAACAAAAGTGTGCTTTGGATACATATGTCTTTTGGTTAGAGATATCGAAGAAAATCCGTTCCTTGCGTTTGCCGTATGAAGCAGTGAAATAGACCTGTGATAGAAGGGACATGGGAACGGATTCGACTTGTGTGAGAGCAATCACCAATGGAGAATACTTGAGACACTCTACAACGTGAAGCATGTACGAATCATAAAGGAAAGGATCCAGTTGAATGATGAGATTCTGATTGGGTTTTATCGTAAGCAAAGAGGATGACACTGTTTGATCTTGAAAAGAGGATGGTTCCGCCATTGATGTAGTGAAGAAGAAGATGAACAGTTGTGTATCGCCGGTTGTTTGCAAGAGAGAGGTTGAAGAAGGTAAGGAGGTACAGTAGGTGTGAGAACCCCCTTTTATACCGTTGCCAGGAGAGAGAAAATATCCGTTGTGATGATGATACGATCTCTGAAACGTCGCCTGAAAAAGTGCGATTTGACAGCTTGGTTTCCCTAGATATACGTCAGCAGGCATGGGTGTAGGAACCGTTTCAAATTCACGCGCTCAATTCAAATGCTTATCCAATTACCGTCTCTTCAATTTTAAAAATACAAGCAGCCACAAACGAGACTCATTCATTCGCTTCATGTTAAGCAACCGTGACTCCTCCATAAGAAAGGGAACCATCATATCTTTTAGAACCGAAAGCACAAATCTGAAAAGTGCCATTAGTACCACAAACAAGAGTTTGGAAAATCATAAAGATCTTCGTGCAAGAGTGTGCCAAAGAAAAATAAATAAAGTAAAACATTTGTGGGATTTAAGTGATGTCTATTTAGACACGAAACTGTGGATCCCGGGCACGAATCTCTTCCTTCAAAGTCAAGAGAGACTGAGAAGTGTCTGGTGGTTTCCCGTGAATTACGATAAAATGTTTGTAAAGAAACATTGAAAGGCATCTTTTAAATTATAGGCTTTAGTGGGTAGTTTACCTTCAACCGAACATCAAACCGAAAGTTGGATGAAGTACTTGTGAGACCGATGTGGCATGTTGAACAAGTAGGTTTGATAAAATATTCAGTAACTGGATGTATTTTAGAAATCTTAAAAAAATAAAACTGGATCTTATGGGAAGAAACGTCCTGGTGTTAGACAGTTTCATAAAGATCACGCAAAAATAAAAAGAGATTTCGTGAGGTTACAAGTAACAGCTTGAACAGTTTAGCGTTCACCGTCAATTCATTCAAGGTGTTGGATTTTAGGTCTCACTTAGCACGTGGTAAACGAAACTAAGATCATCAACACAGAGATTGTGTAACCATAAACCTCAGTGGTAATAGCTGAGAGTCTCAAGGGTTACTTTTATGAAACGAAACTTAATGGAGAAATGTGAGAAGATAGTGAAGGAACCGAAAGTACCTCTGCTATATAACAATGACAAAGCAGAAAACTCTTAACTCACTATGAGAAGAGTAAGGTAGCTCGTGACTTGAGTGATTTTAGCAGCCTGATTGGGAAGAAACGATTAGTGTTTATCGAATCATTAAGGCTTCACTCAGTGTCATGGAGGCTTCGGTCTACATGCATGATCATGCTTCTAGGGACACTAAACTAGTACGTAGATAAGAATGTTATACCTGCCCCATCGTCATTGTGTTTCGCATCTGTGAACTTGAATTAATTTTAAGAATTGAGAGATAAAACTTACAAACACATAGAAATATTTTTGTAGTTTTTGGATTTGTCTGAAAAATAATAAAAACAGATGAGAAAATATTTTTGGATTTTTGGAATTTCTGAAAAATAATAAAAACAGAAGAGAAAATATTTTTGGATTTTTGGAATTTCTGAAAAAAAATAAAAACAGAAAAGAAAATAAATACTAAATATAAACACACGAAAGAATAAGAAAGCTTTACAAAAATATACAACCGAAACCATACCTTAGAAAAGATGAAGCGAAATAGACCGAGCGGTCGGTTCATTTCGGTTCTCAAAAAAATTCCAGAGCCAAAATAGACCGAGCGTTCGGTTCATTTCGGTTCCCAAAAAATTTTAGAGCTGAAATAGACCGAGCGTTCGGTTCATTTCGGTTCCTGAAAAATTCTAGAGCCGAAATAGACCGAGCGTTCGGTTCATTTCGGTTCCCGAAAACTTTTAGAGCCGAAATAGACCGAGCGTTCGCTCTATTTCGCTTGTACATTTTTAGTGAGACGAAAGGGGTTTCGGTACTGACTCAGCTTCCATCATTCCCAAGCCTTGGAGTATTTTGTTAAAGCTTGCTTCTGTTAAGGCCTTAGTGAAGATGTCGGCCAGTTGATCTGAGGACCGAACGAAGTGAACTTCAACATTCCCATCTTCAACGTGGTCCTTGATGAAGTGGTATCTTAGTGAAATATGCTGAGTCTTGGAATGTTGCACTGGATTGTGACATATTCGAATCGCACTTTCAGAGTCACAGTAGAGAGGGATCTTCTTCATGCTTAAGCCATAATCTCTAAGTTGGCTTTGTATCCATATGACCTGTGATGTACAGGATGCTGCAACGATGTACTCAGCTTCGGCTTTGGAAAGAGACACGCAAGTTTGTTTCTTTGACTGCCAGCTGACAAGTTTGCCATCAAGGAACTGGCATCCGCCGGTTGTGCTCTTTCGGTCCAATCCACATCCACCAAGATCAACGTCAGAGAAAGCTTGAACAAAGAAGCCAGATTTTGCAGGATACTAAAGACCAAGAGACGAGGTTCGCTTCAAATACCGGAAGATATTTTTCACTGCAAGCATATGATGTTCTCTAGGATTTGCTTGAAACCTGGCACAATAGCAGACAAAAAACATTATGTCCGGTCTACTAGCTGTTAGATACATTAGAGATCCTATCATCTGACGATAGAGAGTCATATCAACTGCCGTTTCTCAAGAGATGGAGTCAGCTTCGTGCCAAATGCCATTGGAACCTTTACTTTGGAATCTCCCGTCATGCCGAACTTTGCCAACAGAGTCTTCGTGCATGCTTCCTAATTAATGAAGATGCCTTCTTGTCCCTGTCTTATATTCAGTCCAAGGAAAAAGTTAATCGGACCCATTGCGCTCATTTCAAACTTAGTCTCCATCAACTTCCTGAATTCAACTGTTAAGCTAGGATTCGTGGAGCCGGAGATGATGACATCGACGTAAATTTGAACTATCATTAAGTGTTCGCCTTCTTTCTTGCGAAAGAAGGTTGGGTCGACTGAACCTTGTTTGAATTTTGACATTTTGAGAAAGCGTGTTAGAGTTTCATACCAGGCTCTCGGGGCTTGCTTCAATCCATAGACTGCTTTATCTAGTATGTAGCAGTGATCATGATGCTTCTCGTTCACAAATCCGGGTGGTTGCTCAACGTATACCGTTTCTTCGAGTTCTCCATTCAAGAAAGCACATTTTACATCCATTTGGAAAACTTCGAAGTTTTTATGTGCAACATATGCCAAAAAGATTCTCACTGATTCCAACGTTGCTACTGGAGCGAAGGTCTCTTCATAGTCTATTCCTTCTTCCTGGCAATATCCTTTCACCACCAGCCTCGCTTTGTTGCGAATGACGTTACCCTCTTTATCTAACTTATTTCTAAAAAGCCATTTTAAACCGACTACAGATACATCCTTTGGTGTGGAAATCAGCCTCCAAACCCGATTTCGTTTAAACTCATGGAGTTCGTCTTGCATAGCTTGCACCCAATCAGAGTGATCAAGAGCAGCATTTGCCGTCTTTGGTTTGACTTTAGAGACAAACGAATTAAACATGCAGAATTCTACTTGAGAGAATAAAGCAGTTTGCTTCGCTTTCATTTGAGAGCGTGTGAGAACACCCTCAGATGATTCACCAATGATTTGAGTTTTAGGATGATCCTTCATTCCTTTGTCCATTTTATTAGAGGAGGGTGATTTGGATCATAGGCAGGATCCAGCTCAGCATTGACTTCTTCTTCTAGTTCTGACAGATCGCCTTCGTCATTAGCATTTTCATTCTCCCCCTCAAATGGCGAACCAAATCCCATGTCAGGTTCAGTACTCTCCCCCTCAAATGGATCTTCATGGGTTGGGGTTTTTGATGGATTCTCCCCCTAGAAAGGCATGTCGTTTGTTTTTGGTGTAGACGAACCCTCCCTATGGAGTATAGTGCTTTCTCTTGGAGGGTCTTTAGTAGCTGGATGATCACTTAATGCAGTAGGTTTGTTTTGAGTCTGCTTCTCGGTTGGTTGTTGAGGTTCGCTTTCCATGTCTTTAGCAGCTTCATCGATGATTTTCTTCAAGGTATCGATTGTGTTATCTGCTGCTTTCGCTTCTGAGTGGATCGCTTTCTCTGGTTCGTCAAAGAGCAGCATGTACCCTTCAAACAGATTGGAAATGGGAATTGAGACTTGACATAATTTCGGAAAGATTTCTTCCGTTGAAGGTTCGCTTGCTTGAATCTTCTTCATGTAATTATCATCAAAAGTTACATAGTAGGATTCTTCAATTTTCCTTGAGCGTTTATTCAAAACCCTATATGCTTTTGAAGTAAGCGAATAGCCGAGAAAGATCCCTTCATCTGCCTTTACATCAAACTTGTTTCGGTTTGCTTTGGAGTTGAAAATAAAGCATCTTGAACCGAACACATGAAAAAACTTTACATTGGGCTCACAATTATTCAAAATCTCATATGGAGTGATGGAAAATCGCTTGTTGAGGAAGGATCGGTTCTGAGTGTAACATGCAACAGCAATTGCATCAGCCCAGAAGTATAGTGGAAGAGAAGCGAAGCTCAGCATGGTTCGGGCGGCTTCACATAAAGAACGGTTTCGCCTTTCAACGATCCCATTCTGTTGTGGAGTATAGGAAGCAGAGAAGTTGTGATTTACTCCCTTTTCTGCCAGAAACTCTTCAAAGTCTTTGTTTTTGAACTCTAGCCCATTATCGCTTCTTATATTTCTTACCACCTTTCGCACCTGCAATTCCACTTGCTTGATAAAAACCTTCAGCTTGGGAGTGGCTTCTGATTTTTGTTTAAGAAAGAAAACCCAGGTGAAGCGAGAAAAATCATTTACAATAACAAGTATAAACTTACTACCACCGAAGCTTTCGATAGTCGAAGGACCACATAAGTCGATGTGCAGTAGTTCAAGAGGTTCGATGATTTTTGTATTGATACGAGAATGGTGACTCTTTCTGCTTTGCTTTCCCATCTCGCACGCTGCGCAAATGTGTTCTTTGTCAAATTTAAGAACAGGAAGTCCACGCACGTGATCACCAAGCACCAGTTTATTAATATCTTTGAAGTTCAGGTGTGATAGTCTTCGGTGCCACAACCAACTTTCATCTGAGTTCGCCTTCGACAGCAAGCATATTGCTGGCTTTCCTTTTATCGGGTTGAGATTTAGAGGATACATCTCCCCTTTGCGCTCAGATTTCAATAGAACTTTCTTCGTTTGCTTTTTGATTCTCTCTGAGCCCTCATCATCAAACGAGACTTTCAAACCGGTTCCAACGACTAGTTGAGAAACACTGATGAGGTTGTGCTGCAATCCTTCCACATAGGCTACTTTTCGTATTGAGAACTCTCCGTTGGTTATCATCCCATACCCTTTGATCGTGCCATATGAGTTGTTTCCATATTTAACACATCCACCATCCTTAAGGGACCGAAACTCCCTAAGCTCTTCCCTCCTTCCAGTCATGTGAAGAGAGCAGCCACTGTCAATATACCATTCGTCGTCAAACTACTCATCACTTATAACCTGCAAAATTAAGCAGATTTAGGAACCAAAAGTCTCTTGGGCCCTGGTGAGTCTTTTACAGAATGGGGAATTGCAACCGAAAGATCAACCATATATGTTCTTTTTATTAAAGTGGTTTCATCTTTTCTTTTGATGGTATAAACTTTGATTTTATTTTTCTCTTGTTTTAGTTGGGATGTTGCAGATTGTTTATCTTTAGTTGGTTTCTTTATTGAGGTTTACTTTGGAGTCCTAGGGTTAGCTGACTTTTTGTTATTTTGGATTTCAGAATCTGAGCACAGCTTTCCCTTTCCTTTGATATCCTTCACAGAGTTGGACTTTGGTTAAGAGTGAGGAGGATGGGATTTAGGACCGAAACTTGACTTTTGGTTCTGAGCACTTGTGTTGGGACCGAAACAGGACTTTCGGTTCTTGGCGTAGTAAGAGTTGGGACCGAAACTCGACTTACAGTTCTTGTGACTACTAGAATTAGGACCGAAACTGGTAGTTTGGTTTACCTGACTGCATGCTGGCAGTGATTGCAAGAATGAGACTTGGCCTGTGCTTCCTTTTTGAGATTAGAAGCTTTTTCAGATCGAACATAAGAGGGGTTTTGGGATTGCCAAACCTGTTTTCTCTCATTGAGGTTCTTCATGTATCTTTTGTTCCTCTGGCGTTTCTGTTCAGCAAGTTGCTCTTGAGTCAAGTGAATGTTGGCCTTAGGTTTCGTTTTCTTCTCATGAGCTTCGGTTGATGTTGATGATACGCTGGAAGCTTTTATTGGTTCATTTGGTATTTCTTTTGTACCACTTGAACTGGGTTTATCAAAGCTTGAGGGTTTGTTGAGGGGTTCAGGAATGTATCATCCCTTAACTCTCCATGAGGTTTGCTCTGACAGACCAACTGTTTCGTCTGCATTATCGACAGGAGCAGACCAGAAGTGGTTATCGCAACCTTCAGCATTATCTTTGTCAACCATGGACATCAACTCCGCCGTTTGTTTCTTAGTTACTCCTGTGACTGCATACACTTGGTTTGGTGTAGTTTGTACCTTCTGATAAACAACGGCATTTTCTTTGAGTTTCTTGGATTTGTCCTTTGACACCCGAGCGTACTCAACCGAATTTTCAGATATGAGTGGTTTTGCTGCTTCGAGTTCGCTCTTAAGGAATTCTGAACAATCGACCTCGTCTTCTACGGAGATTTCGCTCATCTCACTGTCCTCATCAAATTCAGAAGTGGTTTCTAAATTTATTTTAATTTCTGAACTTAATTTGGCGTTGGATGAGTCAAACTTCTGTATAGTCTCGGTCTTGATTTTTAATTTATCATTTTCGTCCAGTAAATTCTTAAGCATGCATTTATGTTCTTTGGACTCAATGAAAGATTCAATTTTGTCCAGTCCATATTTGTAGGTTACTGAAATCTCATATGAACACATTATAGATTCACATTCAGCAATGACTTCGTCTTCCTTAAATTCAAGGAAGGGCAAAATCATTTTATGAATCTTTTTACCTATCTCACAATCTAGATGTAACTGGGTGGTGTTAGTATATAAGCGTTTAACAATCAAACAGAAAACATTTCTTTATTTTAAAAACTTCAAATTGTCTCGTTGCACATAAATAAGTTCATCCCTAGCCCTAACTAACTCTGACTCCTTCTGTTGTATTCACATCCTTCTTTCCTCACTCTTGGAAGACTCCTTGATGAGTTGGTCAGTTAGGTTAGAATTTGTTAAGCGATTTTGCATAAGACTGCCACTTAAGTTAGAAAACTTGAATTTTAATTCATTTAGTTCTTTTTCGTAGTTTGTTACTGGTATTTTAAGTGATTCTAGGATAGATTGTACCTTCTTGATCAACTGATCACAATCGTTGATCTTTTCACTCACAGGCTTGGCAGCGAAATATTTGTCTTCCTTAAGCTTTGCTTCCTCATGCTTACTTTCGGTTGTTACCATTAAGCATCTTCCAGCCGACTCATCAACTCCTTCTCGCACCACATAAGCTCTTCCATGCGAGGGTCTGCGTACCTCTTCATCTTCAGAGTCTGTAGACCAGACTTCTACTCCACCAAACTCATCATCAATAACATGTTCCTGCACAATTAAAGCATTCATAGAAACATTAGTTGCTTGCTTCTTCTTTATCTACTCCAGCTTTCTCATGTAGTAAGCTTTGTCATCTTCACCATCTTTCTTCTCAGCCATCTTCCTTAACATGCAATCCTTGGCAAGTGGTTCTTGCCGTGACAGTAGTTGCAATCGTACCCAGAGTCTCCCACAATATTACTCTCCTTCTTCTCGTCGTCCTTTTGAGAGGTGTTCTTGGTTTCTTCTTTCACCTTTTCTGAGCTGTAGCTTCCCTGCCAGTTTCGGTTCTTGTTGATCGAGAACTTTCTGCGAGCAAACTTCTTTGGTTTTGTAACCATCATTGCATATTCTTCACTAGACAGATCGCACTCTGACATATCAGATTCCTCCTCTTCGTCTGCTACATTCTTGCTCTTAGAAACAAGGGCCAGTGAACCCACACCCGAAACTACCTTCGCTTCCTTTGACACCACACTTTCATGAGATTTGAGTATACCCATCAGTATCGCCAGCGAATATGATTTAAATTGCTCATGAGACTTCACAGTCGAGACCACTGCCATCCATTCGGCCCTTAAGCCATTCATGAAGTTAACCTTTTGTTCGATCACCTTCCTTTCAATACCGTGCTTCATCATCTTCCTGAGCAGATGGTTGAAACGATCGAATGTCTGAATGAGTTTCTCTTCAGGTTTTTGTTCGAAAGCACCGAATTCAGAGAGCAATAGGGTTTGGATCGAATGCTCTAGATCCTCATCAGTTGAATATAATTCTTTCAACCTATCCCATATTGCTTTAGCTGTTGTGCACGAACTTACCAGACGAAAAGTGTCGGATTGCAAAGCAAATCGGATCATCCTCATGGCTTTAACGTTGTATAACACCTTGTCTTTTTCATCTTGAGGGATCTTATCTACGTCAGCCAGGAGTTGGTTATACTCTTTTTGAGTCTTGACCGTTCTGTTCGTTCCAGAGTGAATAAACGGACCCAATGTTATTGCTTCCCAAATTAGATAGCCATTGTCTTCAGATCCAACTACATAGTCTTCGAAGTGATGCGCCCATACTTCATAATCTTGAGTATAAAGAATGGGAACCCTTGTAGTGGATCCTATACTGTTGGAGATGTTGATCAGATTGATTTGAGAGTCGTCGTGAGACATGATGAACTTTTTCTTTTAATCTGCTAGAATCAGACTTGTAAAGTTGAACTTAGGGTTTTATCAAACACAAGAGATACCGTCGACAAGAAGAAGACAACTTCTATATATTGATAAAAGCGGAAACCCTAAAGGATTCTTCAAACAGAAGAGATGCGTATGTATTACACAGTCTCCTGCTCTGATACCAATTGATGAGAATATTGCACTATAGATCGATAGATTCGAAATAGAAAAACAATATTAATCAAGTAAAGAACACAGGAATGGATCAAATGGTGTCGAATGATTAATATCTCACACCTCAGAAGAGCTCGATGAAGAACTTCGACTGTAGAGGTGTGCTAGGGTTACAATGCAAAAGCAATTAATGAGAACGATAACCTGAAAGCTATACATGCATGCATAATATATATGCTAACCCTAATGATAATCCACGGTTGGACAGGCCCAAACCGGGTAAACAAAATATCAACATTAAGCCCATATGACGCAACACTCTATACCCAACAGGAAGATAAACTTAATCATGGGGAATAGGAAAGCTTCACCTATCACCAAGATTGGAGTTTATTCTTTGTTGCTAAATAGTGGGTTAACATTAGATTTGAATAAATGTTGTTACTCGTCTGAAATGGCGAGAAATATTATTTCCTTTCATGGTTTGTACAAACAAGGGTTTACCTTTTCGTTTGATAATGAATGTGGTGGTATTAATGCTCTCTTTAATAATGTTCTTTATTTTAAAGCATTACCTTGTGATGGTGTATATGAAACTGTGTCGGTTGTAGATAACCTAGGAAATAATGTGTTGGATATTGATTCTGCCACTAGCTTGGATAAAGCATCATTATGGCATTGTCGTGTTGGACATGTAAGCAAGAAACGCATAGGTCAACTCCAAAAGGATGGAGTCTTGGAGTCATTTTACCTAAAGTCGGATGATAGTTGTGAATCTTGTTTGCTTGGGAAAATGACAAAGTCACCCTTCACTGGTACTTGTGCTAGGGGTGAGGGTTTGTTGGATGTCATACATACTGATGTGTGTGGACCCTTCAGAACCGCCACAAGGGATGCTAACCGCTTCTATGTGACTTTTACTGATGATTATAGTAGATATGGATATGTCTACTTAATCAAGCATAAGTCAGAAACCTTTGAAAAATCCAAAGAGTTTAAACAGGAAGTGGAGAATCAGCTGGGCAGGAATATTAAGATGCTTTGATCCGATCGAGGTGGTGAGTATCTTAGTATAGAGTTCCTTGACAATCTTAAGGAATGTAGGATTGTCTCACAATTGACACCTCCCAGGACACCACAGTTGAATGGTGTGGCTGAGAGGCGTAATCGGACCTTGTTGGACATGGTTCATTCCATGATGAGTCGAGCTTCGCTACCAATCTCATTTTGGGGGTATGCCTTAGAGACTGCCGCCCATATCCTTAATCTAGTCCCTACAAAGAAGGTTGCCAAAACACCTCACGAGATGTGGACTTGAAAAGTTCCCAATCTAGATCACATCAAGATTTGGGGTTGCGAGGCTTTCGTGATGCGCGAGACTCACGATAAGCTCGAACCTCGAAGTGAGAGGTGTATTTTCATCGGCTACCCACATAAATCCTTGGGTTACCTCTTCTACAGACCCAGTGATAATGTGGTCTTTGTAGCAAGGAGAGGAGTCTTTCGCGAGAGAGAGTTCATAAGCCAAGGAAACAGTGGGAGGCAATTGACCTTGAAGAAATTCAAGAGTCAAGTGGTGAAGGAACCTCAAACCCTAGCAATCAACATGAGGAGGAAACTCCTGTTGATCCGATTGACGAGTCTGTACCTCTAAGGCGTTCCACGAGAGTTAGGAATGCACCTGAGCATTACTATGGTTTCCATATTACTGCGGAAGGTGATACACTTATCAATGATAGCACACTGGTAAGTCTGGATGAACCTAACAAATACACGAAAGCCATGGCAGGCCCTGAGGCTGCTAAATGGAAAGAGGCTATGGACAACGAGATACAGTCCATGTATGACAATCAAGTTTGGAACTTGGTTGACAATGTGCCAGGTCGTAAGACAGTCGGGTGCAAATGGATCTTCAAGAAGAAGACCGACATGGATGGTAATGTACACACTTATAAGGCACGACTGGTTGCAAAGGGCTTTTCTCAAACTCCGGGAGTTGATTATGATGAGACCTTTTCACCAGTAGCAAAGATTAAGTCTATTAGGGTTATGTTAGCCATTGCTGCATTTCATGATTATGAAATATGGCAAATGGATGTCAAAATTGCTTTCCTTAATGGAAAGTTGGATGAGGATGTTTACATGAGTCAGCCAGAGGGTTTTGTCAGTACAGAGTACCCTAATAGAGTGTGTAAGCTTGAGAAAACCATCTATGGATTGAAACAAGCACCTTGCAGATGGAATATTTGTTTCGATGAGAAAGTCAAAGAGTTTGGCTTTTCGAGGAGCGAAGATGAGTCCTGTGTATATGTCAAGGCTAGTGGGAGTATAGTTAGCTTTTTGGTATTGTATGTGGATGACATACTACTCATAGGAAATGACATCCCAACTCTACAGGAAGTGAAGTCCTGGCTTGGGAAGTGTTTCGCTATGAAGGACGTTGGTGAAGCTGCCTATATCCTAGGGATAAGGATTTTGAGAGACAGGAGTAAGAGACTAATTGGACTTAGTCAGAGTACCTACTTGGATAAGGTGCTGAATAGGTTCAGCATGCAGAATTCCAAGAAAGGAGAGTTACCGATCCCGAGTAACGCCAGATTGAGTAAGACTCAGAGCCCGAGTACAGAGGCTGAGATAGCTGAGATGAGTCAAGTACCGTATGCTTCCGCTGTAGGCTCGATCATGTATGTTATGACTTGTACTCGTCCTGATGTGGCCTTTGCTTTGAGCATGGTCAACAGATATCAGGGGAACCCTGGCAAGGCTTACTGGACTGCGGTAAAGAACATTCTCAAGTACCTGCGGAGGACTAAGGACTGGGTCCTTACCCTCGGTGGGAGTGATGACGTTAGAGTAGTCGGGTATAGTGATGCTAGCTTCCAGACTGATAGGGATAATTTCTGCTCTCAGTCAGGCTGGGTCTTTACCTTAAACGGAGGAGCAATTACTTGGAAAAGTTCCAAGTAGGAGACAGTGGCTGATTCAACTTGCGAATCAGAGTATATAGCAGCAAGCAAGGCAACAAAGGAGGCTATATGGCTAAAGAACTTCATTGGAGACATTGGAGTTGTACCAGCTATAAAGGATCCTATGGAGATTTTCTGTGATAGTGAAAGTGTAGTTGCCTTAGCCAAGGAACCAAGGGATCACGGAAGATCCAGACACATCGACAGAAAATACCATTTCATCAGACATCGAATAAAAGAAGGACTCATCGTGGCAAAGAGGGTATCATCGGATGAGAACCCAACAGATCCCCTCACGAAGGGATTGGGTAGGGCTAAGCATCTTCATCATGCGAGGCACATAGGGCTAAAGGATGATATTAGTTTTAGAAATTAGATAGCTTTGAAATTTGTAAAGTGTAATTGACATTTGATGATAAATAAAAGTTGTTGTTTATTTATAAGTAAAGTGTTGCTATCTTCTGTCAATCGTTTACTATCATTTCATTTTGCATGTTTTGACTTCCAGAATAATTATGTTATGGTATATCATATTATTCAAAATCTCCACAGTCGGTCATATGTTGGAAGTAGATATGAATCAAGACTGTCATGAAGCTGGTTTGTAGATGTCTAAAGTGTTGGACATAGCAAGGGTTGCTACAACATTCATGAGTGCTCATAAGTTCTGAGTATTGGATTCAACCCACGCTCACTTGTATCACTTCATGGAATTTATCTCGAGTGATCGTGAGACGGTAATATCATATAAGTCTTCAAACCTAGAGATATGAGTTGTTGACTATGAGTTGGTTATACATTGATTGTACGAAAACGCATTCGTAACTTGATGGTATAAAACGTGCCTTTGTGTATAATTTAACAAGTAGTAGAACAAGCATATGAGTCGAAGTTTATCTGTTCCTTCTTGGATTAGAAGCGATATCTGGGCCCCTCGATGATTTTGTTGTGAACTATGTACCGGGCCCGGTCAGAACTAAATTGATGTGTTCGATTAAGTTCTATGTCAAACAAATCGGAAATCGGGAAAGAAACTGCTGGACAATAAGTATGACATTGTTCCATGTATTTTTCCGGCTGATATCTTGAGAGCAGAGGATTATATGATCACTTATCTTAAATGGCATATCATCATCATCTCAGTTCCACGAGACTTTGAAAGAGCTACGATTGCTGATCGGTTCTTGAAGTCATTCTTGCAGTTATAGTTATTAGACTTATCCAAGTGGGAGACTGTTGGATTAGGTGTCTAAGTTCATAACTATTTCTGGAATGTACTTGACCCGGTTGGCATGGTCCATTTGGGTTGCATGGCATTACAACACTTGGATAGACTAAATGAGAGAAAGGACACTTATGGTTTATTAATATATTATAAGTTCTAATATATTAATAATATTATTTAATTAGTATTGATCAAGAATTAATTTAGAATTAATTTGGTGATCAAAAGGAGACTAATTAAATATATGGGGTTGATTGTGCAAATCATCCATTCTTTTATAGTGGGCTAATGATCCATGGTTTATTAAGTTGGGCTAAAACCCATAAGGTGCTCCATGGATAGTCCATGGAGGTTATAAACCCATGGACCATGGAATATGAAAAGCCATGCACATTAGGGTTTAAATGGAGTAACCCTACATGTGGCACACTATATAAGAAGCTCCATGGCTAGCAAAATCGGTTACTAAGAGAGAAAAAGAGGGCTAGCCGATTTTGAGTGTGTGTGGACTTCTCTCAAAGTTATTCCAAGAGTTGTGGTGTTGTGTGAAACATTTGAGGCATCACACTTGAGGTGCTAGGCTCATAAGGTTCTCAAGGAATCCAAGCAACAAGAAATGTATGTTCTCCTACTAGCTTTATGTTTCAAAGTTCCCCATGCCATGCTAGTTAGGTTAAGAACCTTGGAAAATCAAATTTGCATGTATCTTAGTAAAACATAGATCCAAGGTTTCTAGGGTTGCATGTACACCTTAGGTGTGTTAGAATGCTCAAAACCCTATAGAAGTCCTAGTAGAGTCTAGGGAAATTTTTATGATTATTTGGACACATTCATATGTGTTAAATCGTTTTGTGATTTTAGGAAATAAGAACTTGGGGACTGCGAGACAATACTTAGGACGAGTATGAGTAGGTGTGAAAGGTAGTAGAGGCCTATACTACCGGAAGCACGTGACTCGCACTTGGATCAGGGAAAGTCACAAGGTTACCAATGCGCTGGTAATTGATTATGTTTTGTTCATGTCTGTCGTTACCATCATTTCGGTAATGATTAAGAAGATGATTGTTATTCCAACCCTAGTAATCATATCAAATCGAGTCCGACTAAGATAAGTATGTTACATGGTTCAGAGAACCAATCTCGATGTAGCATCTGACTTAAGCCAGATGATTGAAGTGAAAGATAATCGAAGCGATCAATAGAAGCATCACAATCGCAGTTAAGGTAAGAAGCTTGTAGCTAGAAGTGCTACATGCTAGAATGTGACTATATCACATTAGAACATGAAGGAAGGTATATTCCATTATGAAATCTGACTCAAAAAGACCTAAGTCTAAGGCGTTGCATCATACGATGAGAGGTCATTAGAACATGACCCATTGACCTGTTACGATAATCGAAGTAAAGAACTCATCTTAAGTTAAGTCTGTTAAGAAGAAGAAGGAGTCTCCAATAAAGATCTAGTTTGTAACTCAAAGGTTACGATTGAAAATACAACATAGTACGAAGAGCAGATGCAAGATTGAGCACCGCCAGCAGTCAAGAAGTCCAAGAGATAAATACTTATTTGAAAGGACAAAAGAGTTATAATTATTACCTAGGATGAAAAGATAACATATGGAGTCATTATACAAGCCCTGTTTTGTTGATGATTCCGAGACGTAATCATCCTAAGGTGGAAATAATTGTAACGCCTGCAGATCCGGGCTAGTCAATTTATAGATAATAAGCGTTAAAAATGACTTTTTTATAGAAGATTATTTAACATAAATAATCTTAACCAAATTTATAGTATATGTCACAAGGATTCTGTACATATAAAGAACGCTAAAATCCGACTTAAAACGAAGAAGTTATGACCCGTCGAAGTTTAACGACAAAACCGACACGTGAAAGATCTAGTATGCTCAAGATTAATATTAAAGTGATATTGCTATTTAACATATGATCCTAATGGTCACACTAACAACAACTTTATATAATTGATTATTTATTAGAAATTGATTTTAATAAATATTCAACAAACTCTTATAATTAAATTGGAAATTATTTATTTCATAGAAATAATAATTTTCATTAGCAAGAAACATTACATAATTCATATGGTATGAATTAGTAAGTCATGTACAACATTTTGGACCATAAGGACTTTTTGTCTTTTACCAAAAGGTTAAGGTTTATATTTTATAAAAGAGTTTATAAAATTACCAAGATTGACCTCTTTTTATATATTAAAACTATGGCTTGTTCTTTAGAGAACAATTTATGGGCTTTTACATATAATAATGAAAAGAAGGCATGGCTTAAAAGCATGGGGGACAATTGGGTCTTAGGTGCATGATTGACTTAAAGTGTTAAGTCCTTTGGATAAAGATTAAACTTTATAGGAAATTCTTTACTCTTATTTTACTAACTCTTGCATGATGGCAGAAACTATCACCTACTCTCTCACTCTCTCTAGTTTTGCTTTGAAGACTTGGAAATTACTTGCTTTTACATGCCCTCTTTAATTTCATATTGGTTATGAACTTAAATCTTAAGGGTTTAAGAGTTTATGGACTAGCATCTACATCAAGTTGAGTCATTGTTGGTATCTCAAAGGTTTCAATTTCTTCATCAACTTCCAAGCCTCCCAAGAGGACCCAAAGAACAAGAAAGGTTGTTATTTTTTCATCCTTTCTTTGGTTGGTGTTTTAATCTTTCTATAACTTGCAAGATGATCCTTGGTGGGTATAAAATGTTTATGTTATTTCGAAAATTCTTAAGTCTTCTGTTTGCCATGATATGAGTTTTTGAAATTATTTTTGAACTAAAACCCAAGAATTGGTATCAAGAGCCACCTTGCAAGTTTGTTTAGATTTTTTGATTTTTGGAAATCTTAGTTTTTGGAGAATATGGATAACTTGTTTTTATATAAAAATAAGTTCATAAATATTTCCTATGACAACTTTATATTTGTTATTTTATGTGAAAAAAAGTTTTCATGCATCTTTTGTCATTTTAAAGTTGTCTTAGAAAAACAAAGGTTGTTTTATGTGTATGTTGATTTTTATAATGTGCATAAACTAGATAAGGACCATTATGATTGTTGTGTTGTTGTGTTTGTTGGGTTTGTTATAAAAATGGTTGTAATAATTTATTTATTCATATGGTATGTAATAATTAAATAAATTAGTTTTTCTTTGTTATTTTTGTAAAGTAATAGATTAGTTTTTAGAAATAATTTATTTGTACAAAGATGAAACAAAAAATGAAGTTGGAGCCATTTTTTGAAGACAAAAGGCAATTTTCGAGTCTACATAAGTGTTGGGTAGGAAGATGACACTTTCTGAAAAGTGTCATGAATGCTGTCAACAGTAGCCTTTTCTTTAAAGGGTTGTTGACCTAATGCAACACTTTCTGCAACCTTTTTAAGAAAAGTGTTGCATGTGGCTGAAATTTTCCTTTAAAGAAGATTTTCCAATCTTTGCAAGCAATGGGTGTTTACTCAAGTGAGAGCTTCTACAACAACATTACAAGAAGATTTTTGATCCCCTTAAATGTCCTTTTAGGAATGGACTTGGCATATTTTGTGTTGGCTCACAAAAAATGTCATTAGTTGGTTATGTTTATGCACATATGTTTTGATGCATGTTTGTGTTGTTTATTTTATGCAATTATTATGTGTGGTTGATAAATTAGTTTTTCACATGCTAAAATAATTTTGGACAAAATAAACATCACATGGAGTTTGGTTTTCAAAATTGGACATAATATGTAACAAGTTATTGTTTTAAAATAAAATCCAGTTTTATAAAAACGTTAATAACGATAAATTTTGAAATACTGCATTATAAGTTTTAAAATGGTGATTTTTGTAACTTATACAAAATCCAAATATATAAGTAATAAAATGAAGTTTTATTAAAGATATAAAAGGTTCAAATGCACTCAAACTTAATACCGGTTATTAAAATTGAATTGCGTCAAATTATATAAAAACTAGCTTTTTATATAGAACCTTTACAAGTGATTTTCTTTTGAAAATTGATACCATGGTTTATTATATGCATGTAATAACCATGTTATCATATGTTTTTTTAAACTAGAATTATAAAACATATAAAAGACCCCTTACCAAACCTCAAATCTATGCAATCCTTTTGAAGAACACTCGCACATCTCTTGTATGCACTAGTGGGATAAAGGAGACCTAACCGCTTAGTGTTATCTTTTGATGGACGGGGTGTCTTCGCAATTTCTATAACCAAGTTATAGGCCGATTACACATGTTTTCTAAATTGGACAATTTGATCGGAAATCTTTTGTGATAAATGATATCTAAGCAAAAGAGTTCCGAGACATAGATGGGATCGAACATGTCTAATTAAATTTGTTATTAGAGATCCCATAAATCTAGGAATTATATAGCAATATATAATTGATAATAGATATCTACCGGGTTGGATTCAAATGGATGAGATAAATGATACCTAAGCATTTATTTGTTTTGCAACTTGGATCGTAGAATTTGATAATTAATGTTTTTGGAAACTAAAAGGGTATTAATTATTGAAGATTAACTATTGAAAATACTAAATGAATTTTGTTAAAAAATTTGTAGTTAAATAATCCGTTCTCATTATCATGAATTGTCATTTTCTTTAATGACTTAATGAAACAATAACATTCAATAGATACAATTTCAATGAATGAGTTCATGTCTTAAGAGACAATCCTGTGAGAGATATGAAATTGTATACAGTTAAAGGTCCTAGTCCTAAACTATTTGATTTGAGCAACAAACCCGAACATGATACCTAGTAAAGGCATCACTGTGATGCTAAAGATGCTTCTAACATCAAGCTAGGAATAGTTATTCATGACTTCTAGGAAGTCTTGGATAATTTAGACATATATCTGATGATATAATAGGTCAAGCAATATTCCAATAAATACACTGATATTTTATTTAAAGCTAGTTTAAACATTGAGATAATGCAAGGCTAAAAGAGTCACCTAGTGTGATCTAAGAGGCCCATGTTTTATGGAATAAACACCTCTAAGCCCAAGAAATCTACTAAGGCCCACATAGATGGATCTTGTTTCTTTTGTGGAGAAACTGGACACTGGAAGAGGATATGCTCCTCTTATTTGGAAATAAAGTCAGGAAGAGACTAGTACTTCTTGTATCTACTAGATAGAACTCATACTTTTCATATAACACTTAGGTACTTGGTACTTAAATGTTAATCTAATATTTGTAAATGGCTTGCAGATATTTACTGAAGAGTAACCAAGCTGAGCACAACCAAGTTGGAACTACACTCTCGGAGTTTAGTTTATTATTTATGCTTAGAACATAAAGTACTTGTAATGTAAAACAATATTTGTTTTGGAATAATGTATGTTTTAATTTAACATGTCTAAATTTATGTCTCAGTTATTTTATTTAAATGTTTGATAATTTACTCAATCGTTTTTCATAACGATAATATTCATATTCTGAAATGATTAACTTCTATTTATGAGACTAGATCTATTAATAGAATTGTAAAGTAAATATCAACATTTATATAAATAAAATTAAGTTCTATATGCAAGCACTTTTTGACTTAAACTTGTTTTAAATCAAACTCATCTTTGACATTGTTATCTTTATTATATGAATGAAATTCACATATTCCAACTTTAAGAAAGGGATAATTGAAGGCAAATAACGTAGTTTATTTGAAATATGTGAACCTTATTTATATGTAAAGTATTCCTAATGATATTTTCACTAAGGTGTAGAGAAAATAATTAAGGAACTATACACTTTAGTTTATGACTTCCTTTCTAATGAATGTTTGAGATTAAGCACAAGATACCAAATCAACTTTATTAAAAACTATAGTAGTTTTAATTATATTTTACGTGGTAAATCATAATTGTGAAATCTTTGTTGAAGGTTTCAAAAGTTGAGATACAAACCGGAAAGAACCATCTAAGGCCTTAATGATAATTAAAGGATGAATTAAATCTTACTTGGTATTATTTACTTTCTAATCGGTAGAAATATCCTCCTTTAATATTTTATGGGACAATACTTTAATCACTATTAATTGTATTTTCAATACAAATACCAACTAATAAGTAGATTAAACACTTTATATGATTTAGTTTGGAAGGGGTCCATCCTCATCTTACTTAATGTTTTGTGGACTTGAAGCCGATGTTGGATTTAAGCTTCTAAACCCAAAATCTTCTAAATACATATTTGTATAATACTCTAAATGTGGCTTAGAATGTTATATGCAAACCCACCAAGAATAGGTTCTTTTATTGTTGTGAAAGCTAAATTAGTAGAAAGCAAGCTTCTAATGACAAAGCAAGTGGGAGGTACATGGAACTTAAAGCAGCTCAAGAACCATAACCTTATGTAGTAACTAGTTGACACTAGTTTTAACAGGGATTGTTAAACTTGAATAATAGCTATTCATAAACACAAATTGTTCGCATTAGTGGTAGAAATCATATATGACTTGAGAAATATGGAATCTATCATTGATGAGCTTTTATTAATGGTTTTTGGAAAATCCATCAAGTACCAAGATGCTATGTCAGATCTCGAATATGATAAATGAATTAGAGTCATGAACATGAGATATAATCCATGTATGAGAATCAAGTATGGGCTTGATTAAAATTTATCCCTGTAGCAAGGCTAGAAGGAGTAAATAATTCTTCTAGAAATAATAAATTACATGGATAACCATACACATTTAAAGCAAGACTTGTTGTAAAAGGATTTTCTCATACTCATGTCATTGACTATGGTCCTCATCATACTCATGACATTGACTGTGATCAAACCTTTTTCACAAGTTGTTATGATAAGATCAACAAGGATATTATTTACTATAATTTCATATTATTAATATGAGATATAGTAAATAGATTTCATGAAATACCGCTTTTCTTAATAGACATCTACTTGAAGATATCTATATAGATTAGCCTAGAGGTTTTCTTAATCCATGTTATCTTAACAAAATGTGTAGAGCTTGAGATCCACTTGTGGATATAAAGAAAACATCTCAATGTTGCGATCATCATTTTAATGTAAAACCACAAGGTATGTTTTTATATAAAAATGAATAGAACATGTGTGTTTACTAAGAACAAGTGGGAGTGTAGTGACATTCCTAATGTTGTATGAACAAGACATACTTAATCATTTGAAATCACATTCTGACTAAGCAAGGTCGTTTTCACCTTGACTCGGAAAGTGTTTCTAAAATGAAAGACTTAGGAAGGAAAATATACATTTTTGGAATGTGAAATCTATAAGGGATAGATAAAATGAATGTTAAAAGTTTCATGTCCTTATACATATATTGACAATATCTTGAAAAGAATAAAGACACAAGATTCTCTTGGAGAATTCCTAGCATTGTCATATTGTATCATTTTGAGCTAGCCTCAAAAGTACCTAACTCATAGGTTTGAACTAGATGAAATGCTTTATATTCCATTTGCTTGGCAAATAAGTCCATCATTTATGCCATATTATAGGACATGGTATTTGATCATGATGTAAGCTTGTCATAGGATACTAATTGAGTACATGGTTAAGTCACTGGATGACTGAGAGAGCATTCTAAGAGTACTTTAGAAGAACTAAGAGAATGTACATGAGGCAATCAGTTTAGAAAGGATCTTTATGGAAAGAGCTACACAAGATGTTAATTTCTAAACATATATAAATAATTATGAATTATAATTGGATTTTGACTTCGCTATGGAATAAAAAGTAGGTTTTATTGGAATGAGGTCCTAGTAAAAAATAATGACACAATCTACTACAAAATAAGAATACACTAATTTAGAAGTTGAATTCAAATATGGTTGGATGAATGAGATCATTGAAAAACTATGTTGATCTCTTCCAGTCAAGGATCACATAGAAATCTTTGTGACTTCGAGAGTATACTTAATCAAGCTAAGAGAATCTATGTCACGAAAGAACACCAATCATATTCTCCAAGAAATTTCTCTATACTTAGAGTAAAGTGATGAGACTAAAACTCTTTAAGATCGATAAGATTCTTAATAAGCAATACAAGAACACAAAGTAAATAAGAACACCAGATGAATCAAACAGATGTCAAATGATTAATAAGCCACAACCTCAGAATAACTCTATGAAGAATTGCTACTGTAGAGGTGTGGTAGGGTTACAATAATGATATCAACAAGTACTAACTACGGTGCATGCATGAACTATTTATACTATAACCCTAATAATTAATACGGATGGACAGGCCCATACCGTGAACATAATGGACACTAACAAAACAGCCCAATGACGCAATCTAATATACTCAACAATCTCCCCCTTTGCGTGAATTGAGGCCCGAATACTTCAGCCTTGGATTCACTTCTGTACATCGTACACCTTTGGAATTATGGCATATAATGCTTGGCGAACTTCAATATACCAAAGAATCATATCAGAGAAGCACTTGATATCATCTTTCTTGTTGCCTCTGAACTTGCTCACTTGCTCTAAAATAAACTCAAGAAAGGTTGTGGTGTAGAGATGCTTATCTGAAAGATAGAAACAACCTTTACGAAAATATGCTCCGGATCGCTCCCTAGCAGAATAAACCACAAACCAATCTCCACTGTATATTTTTCCTGGGTTCAATTTTTCAAAATCCTTAGGATTTCCCTTAAGGACAGCCGAAGGTTTCTTTCGCAGGACTGCAACAATTTCAGCATCAATCTCACCAATTTCCTGGATGTAGGAATTTATCATAATTTTAAGATGAGACATGACAGGTTCATACTTTTCCTTGTTCTTCAGCAACCGGTTATAAAGAGTGATCCAATCGTTTAGGTTGAGGCATGGAAGATCTGCAAGAGTAAACTCGAAGCATTGATTTGCTGAACCTCTTACTACCTTAAACTTAGCGTTTGGAAAGCTATCAGTCTCAATCGGTCCTGTAACTTTCACTCCTGTAATCTTGCTCATTGACCAAGTCTCATATTGAGGCTTCATATGCTTAAGATAGAAAGAGAAAAGCTTGGAGAAAGTGATACTTTAACGAAAGCACGAAAACGAAAAGCTTGTGGAGTGATAGGAATATCAAGTTGGGAGTCTCGTGTGTTCTGAAGCTCGAACAAAACTACAGGTTCCAACCAATATTGGCTCGGAAGATCAACATCATCACGCTGCATTCGCTTTAGAGTCCACTTAGGAAACAACACCTTTTTAATTTGTAAAATGTCTTGTGCTTCTTTTTTAGACCTTTCTGTTTCCTCTGCTTCACGGATGATTCGCTGATGCTCCTCCATTTCAGTTTCACGAACTTTTCGTCTTTTCAGTTCGCCTTCAGAAAGCTCCTCGTCTTCTTCATTATCAATTATTATGTCATCACGAAACAACTTTTCCTTGCCTTTAGGTTCCTTTTTGGTAATAGGCTTGACAGGAGCTTTTGGTTCTTCCTTTCTTGATCCACCAGCCACATTTAGAGTCCAGTTAGGAAACAACACCTTTTTACTTTGTAAAATGTCCTGTGCTTCTTTTTTAGCCCTTTCTTTTTCCTCAGCTTCACGGATGATTCGCTGATGCTCATCCATTTCAGCTTCACGAACTTTTCGTCTTTTCAGTTCGCCATCAGAAAGCTCCTCGTCTTCTTCATTATCAATTATTGTGTCATCACGAAACAACTTTTCCTTGCCTTTAGGTTCCTTTTTGGTAATAGGCTTGACAGGAGCTTTTGGTTCTTCCTTTCTTGATCCACCAACCACATTTTCTCCCCCTTGTTTCGGATGAAAGGTTTGATCAGAAACACCTTCAAGACGGTGTAACATGGCAAAGAATGGCCTTAATTTGTCTTCCAGATGCTTACGCATGGTGATGGTGATCATGGAATCTCTGGTCTCAATGATATCCGAGAGTGTAGCAGTTACATCAGTTATGCAGCTTCGCATGACTGCCCTCTCTGATAACAAATCATGGACCTGTTTCTCAGATGCTTCAAGTTTGGTGCTTAACACCTTGGCTTCTTCGGTTTTAACAACAAGAGAATCCTTGAGAGTACCTTCGGTGACAAGTTCATCTTTAAGCTGTGAAAGCTGAGATGAAATAGAAGTTCGAAAGGAGTCATGGTTAGTTTTCAGACCAACACGAATCTCTTTGAGTTTTGTCCTTTCAGTCGTGAAGAGAGAACCCATACTCTTCAAGGCTTCATTTGCGGATGTGGTGTTAGAATTGGAAGTTGTTTGAAAGTTCTCCATGAAAGCAATGGTTTGCTCAATGAGTTTATTAACTTTCTCGGTAGTGGATTTGCAAACCTCAGCAGAATCAGCAACTGATTTATTCGAGGTTTCAACAGAGGCAGTATGTTGTTTCATGATTCGCTCAAAGAGAGACTCCATAGCTGCTTTGGTATAATCCTCTGTAGACAAGACTTTGGTAGATTAAAGCAGCTGGTCAATCTTTTCATGTAGAGATTGAAGTTGCTCTGTGGGGACGTGTTCCACACCATCCTTCTCAGTCCTAATTTGGAAGGGACTGTAAGTAAAACCTTCAATATCATCGTCTTCGTCATCACAGAAGATCATGTCTGGATCGTCATGGTTAATAAGTGAAATAGGAGGTGAAAGATGAGTTGAAAAACCTGAGGTTGCAGCCCCCGCATCAGATACGTTGACAGAAACAAAAGGTTGAATAGAGATAGTAGGAGCTATGGTAGAATCAGCGTAGATAGGGATGGAAATGGGAATAGTTGATTGTGGTTGAGACGAAACGGGTGGAGGACCAGTGGTGACTGTTTGAGAAATAAAAGGAGGTGGACAAGGTGCAATAGTGATGGAAATAGAGGTGTGAGTGGGAGAAGGAGGTGGAGTTGGAATCTTATCATTAAGATTTACCTCATGGATTGGTGATGGTGGAGGGGAATGACTACGGGGCGAATCCTCAGATTGGGAATCGTCACGTTCGCTTGATTCTTCAATGGTGTTCTCCTTAGGAACATACTCAGAATTACTTGAGGAAGAGGAGCTAGGCTGCAGAGTAATTTTTCTTAACTTTCGTTTCTTTGGAGCGGAAGGAGCAGCACTTTGTGTCTTTCGCTTCTTCCGTTTGGAGACTTGTGTTGATGGACCTTCAGAAACCCCTTTCTTCTTATCTCCCTTATTTCTTCCCTTTTGGGTTTATCAGCATCGTCCAAAGATTTTTGCATCTCAAGAGTTATTTCTCTTGGACCAGAAACTGGATTCTTCTTGTATGACTTAAAAATAGTACTTACCCCAGACACGTTTCAAAACATGGATTCAGGAATTGATCCTATGAAGGAGAATTTTGAGTTGTCTGAGATGATGATCTTTTTTGTGTGGAATGTGGCGATAGAGGCCTTCAACGAATCCTCCATGACAGGAACATTAAGCTTTTCAATTGCCCTTTGTACCACTATGGTCCAAAAACGACCACAAGAGATTTCACTGTGCCTCGAAGAAGAGTTCATACTCTGTAGCAACTGAGCCCACAATACTGAGTTGTAGTCAAGGTTAATCCCATGGTAGAGGCCATAAAGGATTGTCATAAAAATTTTGCTGGCACCGTCCGACCCAGCAACTCTCTCAGAAAAGGCTTTGAAGATGAGAGTGAACAAACCATTCCATTGTGGTGGAAGAGAGGATTTCTTGAACTTTGTGATCGTGGTGAAAATGTCGTTGTACTCCATGTTATCAAACATCTCGAAGATTTGGGCAGTTATAATTGATTATGGGTTGACCATGCAGTCATCGTAAGTTAGCCCTAGCAGTGAGCAAAATCGAGCTTTTGAAATCAAAGCTTTCTTGTCAAGGATCTCGAAGATGATCTTCTCCGCTTCCTTCTTGTACGTCGCAGTGGAATAAGACTTGGAAAGCATTGACAATGCAACCGACTCGACCTTGGTTAGGGAAATGACCAACGGTGAGTACTTGAGACATTCCACTATAGGCAGCATGTAGGGATCGTACTTGACTGGTGCAAGATCCAAGATAAAATTTTGATTTGGCTTGATTGAGAGAAAAGAGGAATAAGCGGATTGATCTTGAACGGATGAAGAGTCGGCCATTGTTGCAGGTGATTGGATAAGATGAATAGTAAGAGAGAATCTTCCTTTTAGGATTCTTGATAGTTTTGAAAGTGGTAAAGTTCAATATAAGAATCGATAACCATTTTATATAATTGCCCAAGAGAGAGAATTGAATCGTCGAGCGGATAGCGATCTCGTAAACAATGCCGAAAAAGACGTGATTAGACAATTGTCATCCCCAAAAGCGTGTCAGGCGGCGTGATCAATTGGTGACGTTTCAAATTCACGCGCCTTTAGTTTGAAATCTTATCCATTCCCCGCCTCTTCATATTATCCTTTAACGCTGCATATTCTAAGTTAATAAACGAAGCTCCTTTCGCCTGAATAATCCCATGTGGAAGCGAGATACCTTAACATCCTGTAAGACGAATAAGCCATAGTGACCACAAACAAGACTTTTGGAAAGTCAATAGACTTTCGTGCAAGGGTGTGCCAAAGAAGAAGAAATAAATCAAGTTATATCTATGGGATTTAAGTGATGTCATTCGAGACATGAAACTGAGGATCCGGGGCACGAATCTCTTCTTTCAAAGTCAAGAGAGACTTAGAAATGTCTGTGTGGTTTCCCGTTGAAGTACGATCAAATGTTTGTTAAGAAACATTGAAATGCATCTTTTAATTTCGTCTTTAAGGGTGGCTTTCGCTTCAACCAAACTACGGACTTGATATAAGAACGAAAGTGGGATGAAGTACTTGTGTAGCCAGTGTAGCTTTAAACACCAAGTAGGTTTGATAATTTTGTAGTGACTTGGGAAAAGTTTAGAAATCTCAAAAACAAAAATAAAATAGGATCTTTTGGGAAGAAATGTCTTAGTTTTAGACAATTTCATGAAGATCTCAAAAAAATAAAAGAGATTTCTTGGTACATACCACATGAGTGGTTTCGTTAATACATGGGTGAAAAACTAGAACAATCAATTGTTCACCGTCAATTTATGAAAGGTATTGGATTGTGGGTTTCACTTAGATCATGGTGAAATGAAACTAAGATCATTAACACAGATGTTGTGTAACCGTAAACCTCAGTGGTACATGCTGAGAGTCTCAAGGGTTACTTTCATGGAATCGAAAATAATGGAGAAAAATGGTGAGGTGGTTAAAGAACCGAAAGTACCTATGCTATACGAAAGTGACCAAGCAGATAACTCTTAAATCAATGTGAGAAGAGTAAGGTAGCTCATGACTTAAGTGAATTTAACAGCCTGATTGGGAAGAAACGATTTGTATATATCGAATCAGTAAGGCTTCACTCTGGAGTCGTTGAGGCTTTGGACAACATGCATAAGTATGCTTCTAGGGACACTTAGCTAGTATATAGATTAAGAGTTGATACCTTCCCCATGATACATTATTGAGACAAGCAGCAATTGTAAAACAATCTAGTTTAAACAAATTAATTAAAAAAATATTTTTGCATTTTCGATATGTCTGAAAAAGAAATAAGAACAGAAAGGAAAAATAGTTTTGTATTTTATATTTTTCTGAAAAAGAAATAAAAACAGAAAGGAAAAAATAAAATGTACAAAAGGTATACATAAAGTGTCAACCGAACGTTCACCTTTTGATGGATGAAGCGAAACATACCGAGTGTTCGGTACAATTCGGTGCCCGAAAAATTCGGAACCGAAATAGACCGAGCGTTCGCTCTATTTCGCTTGTTAAAATTGTAATGAGGCGAAAGTGGTTTTAGTACTGATTCGGCTTCCATCATTCCTAAGCCTTGGAGTATTCTGTTGAAGGTTGCTTCAGGCAAGGCTTTCGTGAATATGTCAGCCAACTGATCAGCGGAGCGCACAAAATGAATTTCAACGTTTCCATCTTCCACATGATCCTTGATAAAGTGGTACCTCAGTGCTATGTGTTTTGTCTTAGAGTGTTGCACTGGTTGTGACGTATTCAGATTGCACTTTCATTGTCACAATAGAGTGGGATTCGCTTCATGTTTAGGCCATAGTCTCTTAACTGACTTTGAATCCAAATGACCTACGAAGCACAAGATGCAGCGGCTATATATTCAGCTTCGACTGTGGACAATGATACACACGTTTGTTTCTTGGACTGCCAGCTGACGAGTTTGCCATCCAGAAATTGACAACCGCCTGTAGTGCTTTTCCTATCTAGACCACATCCTCCTAGATTGGCATCAGAGAATGCTTGAACGAAGAATCCTGATTTCGCTGGATACCATATGCCGAGAGATGAGGTTCACTTCAGGTATCAGAAGATGTTCTTGACTGCCACCATGTGAGGTTCGCGTGGATTGGATTGAAACCTGGCACAGTAACAATTAGAAAACATAATATCTGGTCTACTAGCTGTAAGATACATTAGAGACCCTATCATTTGGTGATAGAGTGTCATATCAGCAGCCGGTTTTTCCAGGGATGGTGTTAGCTTCGTCCCGAATGTCATTGGAACCTTTACTCTTGAGTCTCCCATCATGCCGAAATTCCCCAGTAAAATCTTTGTGTAAGCCTCCTAATTGATAAAAATATCTTCTGGTCCCTGACTTATGTTCAATCCAAGGAAAAAGTTAATTGGACCCATTGAACTCTTCTCAAATTTAGTCTCCATCAACTTTCGGAAATCAGTTGTTAGGCTAGAATTTGTGGAACCAAATATGATGTCATCGACGTAGATTTGGACGATCATTAAATGGTCACCCTTTTTCTTGCGAAAGAAGGTTGGGTCAACCGAACCTTGTTTAAACTTGGACATCTTTAGAAAACGAGTTAAAGTTTCATACCAGGCTCTAGGAGCTTGCTTCAGACCATATACGGCTTTGTCCAAAATATTACAGTGACTGGGGTACTTTTCATTCACGAAACCCGGTGGTTGCTCAACGTATACGGTTTCTTGTAGTTCTCCGTTCAGGAAAGCACACTTGACATCCATCTGAAATACCTCAAAGTTTTTGTGTGCTGCATATGCTAAGAAGATTTGAATTGATTCTAACCTTGCTACTGGAGCGAAAGTTTCTTTATAGTCAATCCCTACTTCCTGACAATATCCTTTCACCACAAGTCTCGCTTTGTTCCTTATGAAGTTGCCTTCTTTATGCATCTTGTTGCGAAACACCCATTTTAGACCGACCACAGATGCATCAGGTGGCGTGGGAATCAATCTCCAAACCTTGTTTCGTTCGAACTCATTGAGTTCATCTTGCATAGCCTGAACCCAATCAGAGTGATCGAGTGCAGTATAAACTGTTTTCGGTTCAACTTTGGAGACGAATGAATTAAACATGCAATATTCCACTTGAGAGAATAAAGCAGTTTGCTTCGCTTTCAGTTGAGAGCGTGTAAGAAGTTCCTCAGATGATTCACCAATAACTTGAGTTTTTGGGTGATCTCTTATCCATTTTGTGAGCGGAGGGAAGGATGGATCATAGGCAGGATCCAGTTCAGCGTTGACTTCCTCTTCTAATTTTGATTGAACATCCGAATCAACATTTGTATTTTGATTCTCCCCCTCCAATGATGAGACGGTTTCAATATCAGGTTCAGAATTCTCCCCCTCGAGTGAACTTTCATGGGTCATGGTTGGAGATGGGTTCTCCCCTTGGAAAGGCGAATCGGATTTATTTGCCGTAGACGAACCCTCCCCCTTCAATGGAGTGCTTTCTTTTGAAGGTTCGCTTGAGATTGGAGGTTCGCTTTCCATTTCTTTTGTGGCATCATCGATTATATTCTTTATTTCATCGAATTTATTATTTGCTGCTTTTGCTTCAGAGTGGATAGCCTTCTCTAGCTCATCAAAAAGTAGCATGTATTCCTCATAAAGGTCAGCTATTGGAATTGTGACTGGACTTGGTGTTGGAAAGATGTCTCCCATTTGACTTTCGCTTGATTGATTCTTCTTTAGGTAGTTGTCGTCAAACGTGACATAATAATTTTCTTCCATTTTCTTGGATCGTTTGTTGAGAACCCTATATGCCTTAGAGGTTAGCGAATAACCCAGAAAGATACCTTCGTCTGCCTTCACATCGAACTTGCTTCGGTTTTCTTTAGAATTAAAGATGAAACACCTGGAACCGAGAACATGGAAAAACTTGACGTTAGGTTTGCGATTATTTAAGATTTCATATGGACTAAGGGTAAATCGCTTATTCAAGAAGGATCTATTTTGAGTGTAGCAAGCTGTGGTGATAGCATCAGCCCAGAAATACAGAGGTAAACAAGAGAAACTAAGCATGGTTCGGGCTGCTTCACATAAGGAACGATTTCGTCTTTCAACTACGCCATTCTGCTGTGGAGTGTAGGGAGCAGAAAAGTTGTGAGTTACTCCCTTTTCAACTAAGAATTCTTCAAACTCTTTGTTTTTTAAATTCCAGCCCATTGTCGCTTCTGATGTTACGAACCAGCTTTCGCAGCTGAACTTCCACTTGCTTTATAAAGTTCTCCAGCTTTGGAGTAGCCTCTGATTTCTGTTTAAGAAAATATACCCAAGTGAAACTCGAAAAATCGTCAACAATAACAAGTATATACTTACTACCACCGACACTTTCGATTGTAGATGGTCCACAAAGATCAATATGAAGAAGCTCAAGAGGCTCGATGATCTTTGTGTTTACAAGAGTTGGATGACTCTTTCTGCTTTGCTTCCCCATTTCGCATGCTGCACACAGGTGATCTTTATTAAACTTTAAGAGAGGAAGTCATTGCACGTGATCACCAAGAACTAGCTTGTTGATGTCTTTGAAGTTAAGGTGCGAAAGCCTTCTGTGCCATAGCCAGCTTTCGTCAAAGTGAGCCTTCGTTAGCAGACATATAGCAGGCTTCCCTCTTATGGGATTTAGGTTTAAGGGGTAAATTTCCCCTTTTCGCTGTGACTTCAATAGAACTCCTTTCGTCTTTTTCTCTATAATTTCTGATCCTTCATCATCAAAGGATACTTTCAGGCCAGTTCCCACAACTAATTGTGAAACACTAATTAGATTGTGTTGCAACCCTTCCACATAAACCACCTTTCGGGTTGAAAAATCTCCATTTGTGATCATCCCGTAGCCTTTTATTGTTCCAAAGGAATTGTTACCATACTTTACACATCCACCATCTTTGAGAGCATGAAACTCTCTCAGCTCTTCCTTTCTTCCTGTCATGTGACGCGAGCAGCCACTTTCAATATACCATTCATTGTCAAACTGATCGTCACGTATGACCTGCAAAAGTTAAGCGGATTTAGGAACCCAAAGTTGCTTGGGTCCTGGTAAGCCTTTTACAGAACAAGGAAAAGCATTAGAAAGATCAAGCACATACATTCGTTTTATTAAAGTGGTTTCGTCTTTCCTTTTAATGGTGAAAACCTTGATTTTGTTACTCGTTTTGTTTGAATCAGTTTGTTTTTCTTTATGTTGATTCTTAACAAATTCTCTCTTATCCTTCCTAGGGTTAGTGATCGTTTCTTTGTTTGAACTTCAGAATCTGAGACGAGCTTTACCTTCCCTTTAACATCCTTGATAGGAGTTTTCTTTGGTAGAGAGTGAGGAGGATTGGCTTTCTCAGAAAACCTTTTTGGAACTGATGACTTATGAGCGAAACTACCATTTTGTTTCTGTAAAGCGTAGGAATGACAGTGTGAACACTGTTTGGGCTTCGCCTGTGAATGTACTTTCGTCTTTTGGTTAGAAGCTTTTTCTTTACGTACATAGTTGGAGTTCTGGGATTGCCAAAACTACTTCCTTTCGTTGAGATTTTTCTGATATCTCCTATTTCATTGACGTTTCTGCTCTACAAGTTGCTTGGATGATTTGTGAATATTCACATTCAGTTTCTCCTTCCTGGCATGAGGTTCGGTTTTCACTTACTGAGGTTCGCTTGTACTGGTACTTTCGCTTGTTCCTTTCGAAAATTCACTTTGAACATCCTTGGTGCCACTTGTACTAGCTTTATTGAACCTCGGTGGTTTGTTTATTGGTTCAGCTACGTATCTGTTTTTCACTCTCTACGAGGTTCGTTCCAATAAACCTTTCATTTCATCTGCATTGTCGATTGGGGCTGACCAAAAATACTCATCACAGCCATCAGCGTTGTCTTCATCTACTAAGTTTGTTAGCTCAACCGTATGATCCTTAGTAACTTCAGTGGTAGTGTACACTTGATTTGGTACGGTTTGTACCTTTTGGTATACCACAACCTTCTCTTTCAGGATTTTGACCTTGTCTTTAGACAATCGAGCTAACTCAACAGAGTTTTCGGATATAAGGACTTTTGTTAGTTCAGGTTCTGTTTTAATAAATTCAGAACAGTCAACCTCATCCTCTATAGATATTTCACTCATGTCACTGTCCTCATCAAATTCAGATGTATTTTCAGCATTGATCTTTTTATCTGAACTCAACTTAGAACTCGACGAATCAAATTTCTATACAGTTTCGGTCTTTATTTTCAATCTGTCATTTTCATCCAGTAAGTTTCAGAGCATAGCCTTGTGGTCTTTGGACTTAATAAATGACTCAATTTTTTCTAGTCCAATTCTATAGGCTTCAGAGGTTTCTTCTAATGAAACAATTGATTCACAATTATAACAATCAGCATCTATTTCGTCTTCCTTTAATTCAAGGAAAGACAAAATCATTTTGTGAATTTTATTGCCAATCTCACAATTTAAATGCAATTGAGTAATATTGGAATCAAGACGTTTAGCAAATAAGCAAAAAATATTCCTTTGTTTCAAAAACTTTAAATTGTCATGTTGCAAATAAATCAATTCATCTTTTGCCCTAATCAACTCTAATTCCTTCTTCTCGATCCACATCCTTCACTCCTCCCTCTTGGAAGATACCCTGCTAATTTGATCAGTTAGCTTAGAATTCGTGAGGCGAGTTTGTTTTAGGCTGCCACTTAAACTGGAGAAGGTGAATTTTAAATCATTTAATTCTTTTTCATAGTTAGATACAGGTATTTTAAGAGATTCAAGGATGGAATTTAACTTCTTGATCAACTGATCACACTCATTGATCTGCTCTCCGACTGGTTTTGCGGTAAAGCATTTGTCTTCCCTCTCCTTTGCTTCTTCACACCCGCCATCTGTTGTGTAGCCTCTCATTTGTGACACACCAGCTGTTACCATCAAACATCTTCCAGTAACCACAGAGCCTTCTTTCTTCGCAACAAATGCCCTTCCATGTGTGGGCTTGCGAACTTCTTCATCTTCCGAGTCAGTAGACCAAACTTCTACTCCACCGAACTCGTTCTCCGCGACATCTTCCTGCACAACCAAAGCAGGCATAGATTTATCATTAGTTTTCTTCTTCTTGATTTCCTCCAGCTTACGCTTGAAGTAAGCTTCATCATCTTTTCCCTCTTTCTTCTCATTCAGCATTCGTAACATGCAATCCTTTGCCAAATGATTCTGCCCGTGACAGTAGTGGCAGTCATACCCAGAGTTACCAACTAGCTTTTCTTCATTCTTCTCTTCTTCCTTCTGAGAAGTATTTTTGTTCTCCTCCTTCGCCTTCTCGGAGCTATAACTCCCTTGCCAAATTCGGTTCTTAGCAGAAGGGAATTTCTTCCTTGCGAACCGCATGGGGCTAGACACCATCAGAGCATACTCCTCACTAGTAAGATCACATTCTGAGAGATCAGTCTCAAGTTCTTCATCGGCCATGGATTTACCTTTAGCCACAAGTGCCAAACAGCCCAAACTAGAAACAACTTTTGAGTCTTTTGTCACAACACTTTCATGTGACTTGAGAATCCCTACGAGCTTTGCCAATGAGTAAGTCTTGAACTGTTCATGTGCTTTAACAATTGAAACCACCACCATCCATTCGAGTCTTAGGCCATTCATGAAAGTGACCTTCTGCTCGATCACCTCTCTTCTAATTCCGTGCTTAATCATCTTACTGAGAAGATGGTTGTAGCGATTGAATGTTTGTATAAGACTTTCCTCAGGCTTTTGCTTGAAGTCACCAAACTCCGAAAGTAGAAGAGTTTTGATGGAATGCTCGAGATCCTCATCGGTGGAATATAACTCCTTAATCCTTTCCCAGATTTCCTTTGCAGTAGTACACGTACTTACCAGACGAAAGGTATCAGATTGTAAAGCGAATCTGCTCATCCTCATTGCTTTTACATTGCTAATCAGTTTGTCCTTCTCATATTGAGGGGCTTCTTTCACATCTACCATTAGCTGATTGTACTCTTTCTGTGTCTTGATGGTTATGTTGGTTCCGGAGTGAACGAAAGGACCCAAGGTAATGCCCTCCCAGATCAAATATCCGTTATCCTCTAAACCAAGAACAGAGTCTTCAAAATGAAGAGCCCATACCTCATATTCGTGAGTGTATAGGATCGGAATCCTTGTGGTCGAGCCAATGCTGTTAAAGATGTTGATGGGATTGTTTTGAGACTCGTCGAGAGACATGATGATTTGATCTGCGTACCTGTCAAGAATCAGACTTGTAAAGAATGAGTTAGGGTAATATCGAGATCCAGGAACAGTGTCAATAAAGTGATGACGACTCCAATGCATTCGATAAAAGCGGAAACCCTAAAGATTTTCTTCTAACAGAAGAGATGCGTATTATTTACACAGCCTCCCGCTCTGATACCAATTGATGAGACTAAAACTCTTTAAGATCGATAAGATTCTTAACAAGCAATACAAGAACACAAAGTAAATAAGAACACCAAATAAATCAAACAGATGTCGAATGATTAATAAGCCACAACCTCAGAAGAACTCTATGAAGAATTGCTACTGTAGAGGTGTGGTAGGGTTACAATAATGATATCAACAACTACTAACTACGGTGCATGCATGCATTATTTATACTATAACCCTAATAATTAATACAGATGGACAGGCCCATACCGTGAACATAATGGACACTAACAAAACAGCCCAATGATGCAATCTAATATACTCAACATAAAGTTAAGTATGGAGATGATAGTATTCATAGAATTCACACAAGTTAAATTTTGTCAAACCTATTGATAAAGTCATTCTTTTGAGCTAAGTATGAATGGTCATAGTTCAGCTGTAAGACTTTATTATTCTAGAAATGGGATTTTGATTTGGATTTGGTATTTGGATATTGGAACATTATAACAACAACTATTAGATAATGTTATGATATATTGGGATATAGTCATCACATTAATACTTGTTGTGTTCTATATTAACATGTTTAATCCATGAATAATGTTATTATTCTAAAAGTTCATAGTCGGTTATAATTGTGGGAGCAATTATAAAGTAAGACTAATATGAATTGGATTGGTTGACTCTCACCAGATGAAAGTAGGCAAGTGGTTCAGAGAACTAGTATTGAAATGACCCGCTTCAAGATCATCTCATGGATCGCTATCATGAATGATACTTGATTAAAAGGTACTATCTTTGTATCCTTAACACCTAAGATACAAAGTGGGACTTAAGTGTAGGGAATACTATGCTTTGATATGGTCAAATGTTGGTCCTTTACCGGGCACTTATAAAATCCATTTTCTGGTATGGTGTGAACTATGCAAAATGATTGTATAGTCAAGATGGGATTTGTTCCTCTTATGTGTTGAGAGTTAGACATCTAAGGCGCCTTACGAAAAGTTGAACATCTAATGAGATTGATCGTGATCAGAATCTCATGTTCAACATGATGTGTGTAGCAAAGGGATAATTGATAAGCTTACCTTATACACTAATTGTAGCCTTGGGCGTCTGGGAATTGGGCGTTGATAGAATGGCACAAAGTCATATGTTGATGGGGGGCAGTGAAATGTAGCTAGACGTTTACCACTGTCTATATCAGTCTAATATGAGTCTTGCGCAAGTGGGAGATTGAAAGATCTAGTATGCTTGAGAGTCATATTAAACTGATATTGCTATTTAACATATGATCCTAAGGATCACACTAACAAAAACTTGATATAATTGATTATTTATTAGAAATTGATTTTAATAAATATTCAATAAACTCTTATAATTAAATTGGAAATTATTTATTTCATGGAAATAATAATTTTCATTAGCAAGTAACATTACATAATTCATATGGTATGAATTAATAAGTCATGTACAACATTTTGGACCATAAAGACTTTTTGTATTTTACCAAAATGTTAACGTTTATATTTTATAAAAGAGTTTATAAAAATTACCAAGTTTGACTTCTTTTTATATATTAAAACTATTGCGTGTTCTTTAGAGAACAAGTTATGGGCTTTTACATATAATAATGAAAAGAAGGCATGGCTTAAAAGCATAGGGGGACAATTGGGTTTTAGGTTCATGATTGACTTAAAGTGTTAAGTCCTTTGGATAAAGATTAAGCTTTATAGGAAATTCTTTACTCTTATTTTACTCACTCTTGCATGATGGCCGAAACTATCACCTCCTCTCTCACTCTCTCTAGTTTTGCTTTGAAGACTTGGAGATTACTTGCTTTTACATGCCCTCTTTTAGTTCATATTGGTTATGAACTTAAATCGTAAGGGTTTAAGAGTTTATAGACTAGCATCTACATCAAGTTAAGTCATTGTTAGTGTCTCAAAGATTTCAAATTCTTCATCAACTCCCAAGCCTCCCAAGAGGACCCAAAGAACAACAAAGGTTTTTATTTCTTCATCCTTTCTTTGGTTGGTGTTTTAATCTTTCTATAAATTGAAAGATGATTCTTGGTGGGTATAAAATGTTTATGTTATTTCAAAAATTCTTAAGTTTTCTGTTTGCCATGATATGAGTTTTTGAAACTATTTTTGAACTAAAACCCAACAGCACGGCGCCACGTATAGTAAAAAGTGAATTTTTACTAAGCTACTTTTTAGCCTTAGTGATCTAAACGAAAGTCATAGTATATGTTAAACCGAGATAGTGCATATAGAGAAATTCCAAATCTAACTTTGTTTGAGAAAGTCATATATATATATATATATATATATATATATATATATATATATATATATATATATATATATATATATATATATATATATATATATATATATATATATATATATATATATATATATATATATATATATATATATCAGTGTTGTAGAAATCGGCCTTGGCGGCTGATTAATCGCTTGGCGGCCTCGAACCGATTACGATTAGGGTGCTTGGCGGAAATTGGTCAAAATCGATCAAACTCGGGCTTGGCGGTCCTCGGCGGTCATAGGCGGGAAATATTTAAAAAATTAAAATTTTTTTTTTTCAAATATTATACCAAAATTTTAAAATTTTAAATTTTTAAGCTTTCAAATTTTTAAATATTATACTAAAATTTTTAAAATTTCAAAATTTTAAAATTTAAAATTTCCAAACACTTAATTTTTTAGGAAATATTAATTTTTTAAATAATTTTATTAATAATTTAGGGTCCCCGATTAATCCTCGCCGTGTCTGATTAATCGCTTATTGCCAGTCGACCGCCGAGCTACCGCCGAGCGATTTTTACAACCATGATATATATATATATATATATATATATATATATATATATATATATATATATATATATATATATATATATATATATATATATATAGAAATTAGAATCTTATGTCTCTCTTTACATGAAGATTTTATTCTAAACTAGTTATCTCATATGTTAAATCACAGGCACGACACGCCTCTCTGTTGGTGCGGCGTGCCCTGCCTTGCAGATCGGGTCTCGAAATTTTCTTACCTTTTCTGAATTGTAGGATAATTATTAGATGTAAATGATTATTTTCATTGTTTAAAATCAAAACATTTAAACCAGGTAACTAGATAAACTCTAATTTCGAAAATTGAGGAAGAAAGAAAGGATATTAATATTATTTAATTAAAAGTCTAATTAAGATAATTATTTAATTCTTAAAAGATTTAATATAATTAATTAAATGTTTGATTAAAAGATAATTATTAGATATTAAATGGTTTAAATATTAATTAATTAAAAAGATAATTAAGTTGTTAAGATTTGTATTTTTAAAAAGTTTAAAATTCACCCTTACATATATTTATAAGAGTGTATAATACTATATGTAAAAAAAATTCATTATTCGAGTCAAGACTAAGCCTCATTCATGAAACCATGGTATAAGAGAGGTATATGGAAACGACCTATAAAAGAACCATTGAATGAGTGTCCTTTTCACTTACCGTTTCTTTGTGTGGTGGATTGTCATTAACCGAAAGGGTTTTTATAGGACGTAAATCTCGTTAAAAGTATAACATAAAATACTACATCACAACAAAAATTCCCAATCTACTTACTTAGGAAAAATGTGAACTTTTATGCTAATCCATGAAAACATAAATCGTTTATTTTTAAGTCATTAGTGGAGCGTTTGTGGTTAACCTAGACACTAATATGGGACTACAAAGTGAAATGATGTGACAACTCGAGTTTATGATTGTTGATGGAGTGTGTATGGATAATCGACACATCAATGTGAGATAAAAAAAATAAGAATGAAGGTGTCATGTGGGTTTGCATGGTTATTCACATCTTGTTTGTGATCCTCGCTATCCCAATCACAAATGTAAGAGCATACTACAAAATTAACACGTCATTGATAGTTTAATGAATCTCAAGAGACATGGGAGTTTCATGATAACTGAAGATGGTAAAGTGCTTTACCTACCTAAAATAGATTCGTGATGTAATTACTACATCTATCTTCATATTACAAATCAAAAGTATGGATCCTAGCGTTAATTTAAAATTGGGTTAATAATTAAAGATTGAATCAAATTTTTTAAAAATTTCTCTCAGGTTAGATGGAAATCTTCTCCCACCTCTCCGCACACTTTTAAATTATGACTTCTCTCTATTCTTCATCAGGAATAGCTCATTTGCTACGGAATATTCCTCCATTGGATATTGGGAAAGATGTCCTCGATAAGCATATCCCTCAAATCAATAATGCATCAAATTTGAAGAAGTTGTTATTCCCACAAGCATGTAGAATTCACAAATAAGTTCTCTTGCATTATTATTTCTATGTCTTTGATGTTCCAAAAGGATCTTTTGTTAACATGTAAACGTATGAAATGTATTTGCAGTTGAGTGAGATGTTTCACCAAAAGGCAAGTCAAGAGTGATTTGAAAATCGTTAAAAGTTCCTAATTGCATTCGAGCTAAAGGAAAAAGTGTTGTATGTGTTTAATAAGAGCTACATAGATAAACTCGAGAATCTTAATGGTTTCCCTGACAAGAGTCTTTTCAATAGATCTTGTTCTTGAATCTTTCACTAGCTCTTATGATAATTTCAACGTGATTTATCATATGAATAGTATGGATAAAACATTGATAGAGTTCTTAAACCTTCTCCAAACTACGAAAACCAGATTAATTAAATTTCTTATCCAGATCCAGTTCTTGCCACTTTGAATGTTGGCGGAAAAAAGAGGAAATGTTCTAATCCTAAATGGAAAGGAACGGTTTTAACTAGAACTTCTCATTATGAGGGAATGGAATTGGTATGTCCTTTATTCCTCGCAACCATGATTCGAAAGAGGCAACTTGCAATCAATGCAACGCCAAGGATCATAAGAAATGAAGTTACCCTAATTACTTGTAGATGGTAAAGTCAAATAGTTGACTCTACATCAAGTACTTGAATAATTAAAATCTAAATACTTCCAATTCATGGATCCTTCATGTATGATGTGGTAATCAAATTTTGACGACATTATAGGATCTAAAGGAAAGAAGGAAGCTTAAGTAGCAAGAGCTAAATCCAATCATCGGAATAAACAAATGTCGCATGTCTTGATGATTAAGGATTTCGAGCTTGTGTTTAGTAATGGAGTTAAAATAAATCTAGTTATTTTCTATTACTCTTCGGAGATGTCTAGAAATGAAAATTCATTTTATGCGTTGTATAAACATGAATATCAATCTCATTTGATAATGGAAAGGTAATATTCTAGTTTATAAAGATGGTTGTTTTATGTTTAAAATATCTTCTTGCAATTGGAATTAATGAAATTGTAGTTTGTGTTTCTAATAATAGTAAGTTAAAATTTAATATTGATTCCTCTAATAGTTTAGATAAGAACGCACTTGTAGCATAATCGACTTGGCCACATAAGTAAGAATCGCATCACCAAAGTCCATTTGGACTGGATGTTAGAATCATTCAACTTAGAGTTGGATGATGTATGCAAGTCTTGCTTATTAGCAAGATAACTAAATCACCATTCAAATGGATATGTGAATGAGGTGAATGATTGTTGGATCTTGTACACATTGATGTGTGTGGACCCATTAGATCCGCCACAAGGAACGACATATACTACTACTTCGTGTGATTGTGTTTATTTGATTAAGCATAAGTATGCCACCTTAAAAAGTTTCAAAGAATATCCACACATAGTAGGGAGTCAATTGGGCAAGAAGATAAAGAGTCCTGATTCGAAAGGAATGGATAATGCCTTAATATCAAGTTCAATGATCATCATAGAGATTGTGGAATAGTTTCCCAATTGGATCATCTATGAACACCATAGTCTATTAGTGTTAATGAAAGGGAGAATCAAATTTTATATGGTTCGGTCTATGATGAGTCATGCTTCACTAACATATACATTTTGGGGAATATACACTTGAAATAGTAGAGCATGTTTGGAACCTTGTAACCGACTAAATAGGTTTTGGAGACCTCATGAAATGTTGAGCTGGAAAGTTTCTCCACTTTTAGGTTTGGTGTTGTGAGGTCTTTCGCTAGATAAGAAATCAATGACTAACTTGAATCGAGACCTGAGAAGTGTTATATTGTCGGGTATTTACTGAAACTTTTTAAGATTTGTTTTAAAGACCGATGAGAATGTGCTGCTTATATCTCCAAAGGAGTGTTCCTTGAGAGAAAGAACATATATATATCAAGATCTAGTAGAGTTAGAGCACCTCCTGAGTTTTATGAGTTTCATCTAACTACAAAAGGAGACATATTGATTAGTGATAAAATATTGATCATTTTTGATATGCCTAATAGCTACTAGGAAACAATGGATGCGATTGCTAATGAAAAAGGTCTAAAGATAGTGAAATTCAGTCCATAAAGGATAACCAAGTTTGAAGTTGGTTGATCTGATGCCTAGTCTTATGAAAGTGGGTTGTAATTAGATCTTAAATATGAAGAATAACATAGGCATGAATGTACACACATTGAAAGTTAGTATGCTGAAAAAAGGTTTCGCTCAGACTCAAGGAATTGACTATGAGGAAACATACTCACAAGTAACTGAGAAAAGGTATATTTAGGTATTTGTTACAATTATTGTCTTCTTTGATTATAAGATATGGTAAAATAGATGTTTAAACAAATTTTCTTAACAAGAAATATTCAAAGGATGTATGACACATCATGAAAGGATTTGAACATACAAAGTATCAAAGCAAGGCGTTTAAGATTGAGAAGTCTATTTATAGATTTGGACAAGCATCGTGTGGCACATAATCTATGATACTGTGAGAAGAGTCAAAGAGTATTGTCTTTCTAGAAGTCTAGATAAGTCTTGAGCACATGTCAAAGCTAGTAGGAATGTCGTTGTCTTCCTAGTATTGCATGTTGCTGATGATATTGCTCATAGAAAACATTGTCCTAAATTTTCAAAGTGAAAAAGCTCGGGAATTGTTTCCCTATGATGGACATAGGGAAGCGACACTAATACCTGGTTTTCAGATCTAAAAGTATAAATTGAAATGCTTAGTACGACTTAGTCAAAGAGCATATATGAATAATATGTTGAAAGGTTTCATCATGGAAAACTCTAAGACAGGGATTGTTCCTATGCATCATAGTCACGAGCTGAGTGAATCTCAAAGTCTTTAGTTCTAGTCATGAAAATGATAGGATGAGTCGAGTTCCATATGCTTTGGATATGGAAGTGATCATGTATGCTATGACTTGTTCTTGTTCTGATGTCTCAGATGCCATGAGCATCATGAGAGAGTATCAGAAATTTGCTCGACTGAATCGCTATACAATAGTCAAGAACATTTTAATGTATTTGAGAGATGCCAAGAAATGGTTACTTGCAGATAGTAGAGATGATGATTGAGAAGCCCTATAGTGACACAAATTTTACATATAACTCTTATTCAAAGTCTAAATGGACATTCGTCTTGAATGGAAGTGTGATAACATGAAATGTTTCAAGTAGAAGATGGTGGTAGACTAAAAAATGTGAGTAAGACTACATTAGTGCAAGTGAAGTATCCGATGAAGTACCCGGACTAAAAAACTTTACAGTTGACCTTGGTGTTGTTTTTTTAGTAACAAATTGAAATCAAATATATTTTGTAAAGGTGTAGTTGTGTTGACTAATGATCATTGAGATCACATAGGGTTAATGCATAGAAGAATAAAATTCCACTTAATCCATGATAGAGTTGAGTATGGAGATCTAGTTGTGAAGTGAGTGTCTTCCTGATGATTCATTCAAAATAGTGATGACCAAAGGAAAACATGATATGCATGCTAAGGGCATAGGCATGAAAAATAATGAAAAGTTTAGTTGTTAAGTCAATAGCCCAAAACATTTATATAATCTATAAATATGTAATTGTTACGGTGATTAAATAATGGTTATTTATTTATATTAAAGAGTATGATACCATAGACAATTAGTTTATTATTGTGTTTCATTTTTTCATGTTTAGATCCCCTCTTCCTAAGTAATTAATTTACTCAAAACTCTATATAGTACAAGTTGTTATGAAGATATTCGTTATCGAAGTCTTGAGGTCTTAGTGTTGACTAGATGTTTTGTAATCTATATCAAATGTTACACACCTTCGATATATCTGTGTATTTCAGAGAGCACATTTATTGTATCACTTTGAATGTCAAAGTATCTCTGTATATTTTGAGTGTGTTGACGGTACTATAAATAATATTGAGTCTAGGTTATGAGTAACACTTTTCCTAGAACTCTTATCAAACCTTGTAACCTAATTACTTCCAGACTATATTCAGCTAAAACAAATTTATTTACCTTTCGTGTTCGTTTACTTTTACAGAAATCATTACTTAATTGAATTCTTGACTCATCAAGTAGTATCAAAGCAGGAATCATCAAAACATTTGGGTAATTTCTTCTTCCGTTTCATCTGTTGATTCAATCTTTCTGAATTCAATAATTTTCGCATTTGTCAATCATTTTTATTCGAATGGTGTTTGAGATTTTATGATTTTGCAATTGAGTTTCAATCAATTTGATTTGATTTTATTTCAATTCAATTTTCTCATTCTTTCTAATCTAATCGATGGAAAACATGAATGTGAAAACCATGATGAACTACACAAACCTTCTTGGATCTTCCACAAAAAACCCTAATGTTGCTTCAAAAGTATTACGATCAATGGGTGGACCGTACGTAGGATTATCTGACAGGAATCGATGAAGATTTGTGGTGTCCAATCAAGAATAATGTTGAATTTTTTGGAACTGCTGCTCAAAATGGAAACGTAACTGTAGATCGACACAAAAAAGAAGTGAATGACAAAGGTGTATCCAAGAATTAAGATGTGCATTACCTCTAGTGGTTTACACCTATATTCGAGGTTGTTAAATAACACACGAAATATGGAATACTCTAAAAGAAAAGTTTTAAGGGAATGAAAGAACCAAGAAGAGTTTGGTAACTAAATGTTTATATGAGTTGTCTGAGTTTAAGAAGAAAGAGACGGAGTACATTGAAGGCTGTTATGATCGATTCAATGATTTGATCTACAATTGTTCGAGGTATAATGTTGTTCGATTTGTCTTGGATTTCAATATAACATTCATTCAAAGTTTGAGGAAGGAATGGAAAAACATTTGTTAGATGATTAAAACAAAAGAGAATTTTGATTCATACTCTCTGTCGAACTTGTATAACATTTTGAAAGCACATGAAGCTGATGTCAAGGAAATTGCTGATCAAAAAGACAAAACAAGTATTGGTGGTCCTTTAGCTCTTGTTTCAAAAACAGATGTCAACGATGCTTGTTATGATGATGAATATGGTGAAAGTGTATATGGTTTGATTGTAAACTTTGATGATGAAGTTGTAACATATTATTCAAATAATAAGTCAAGAAGTTTTACAAAAATCCCATGAAAAGTAACTTCAATATCAATTCGTTCAAGAAAATAGATTCGCCATCCAATTCTGGATTTAAGAACAAGGATGATGAAAATTTTGGTGAAAAGAGGTTAGAGAACAAACTTGTTGGTGATTTTGGATACGATTGCAACTACTACAATGGTAAAAATCATTTGGCAAGAGACTGCATGCTGAAAAAGAAAGATGAGAAATAAGAGAAAGTCATGGATGGAGCATATTGCGATGGAGATTGAAGAGCTGACAGAAAGTTGAAGAATGTGCCACTGGTAGCGAAGGGAATGGAAGAAAGTGATGACACCTATCAGATTTGGTCATCCAAATCTGATAATGAGTAAATGCGTTAGCCGACATATGGTGTGATGTTTGCAAAGCATACCTATGATTGAACTGATGACGAGTATCTAAGTAAAGAGATTAAATATGATAACGAAGGTTGGAATGGTGATGAGGAGAATGTCGAAGGTCGATGTTTTATGGCTACAACTTCTAAATCACCAATGCTTGAAAAAGTACATGATCTCTTGATCACACTTAATATTTCGTCAAATTCATATAATTCAATCTTATATGATATAGATGATGCTTATACGTACTTGAATGATCTGTTGATTTCTATGAGTAATGATCTGGAGAAAACTAAGCCTGAGTTATATGACGTGAGGAATAGGATCGAAGAGAAAAACTCTAAGATAGAGAGTTTAAATCAGAATCTGAATAATGTCACAATAGATAGAGACTCTGTTAGGATGGATAACAGTTTATTAATCAAACACATTAATATCTATTGTAATACAGCTAAGCGTTTGTATGGAAAAATCACCATGTTATCTCATTTTCTGAGATTTCTAAAAGACAACATAGGAAACTATTACCTTTTATCACTTTTAAAAAGGAGTTGGTGATGAAATATTGAAGAGTGTTTGAATCGAGTTTAGAAAACGAAATCAATAACAAAATGCATTGAGAACACGATCGTAAATAATATATGTTTCGCTTGTTGATTTGTCTAAACGAGTACAAAAGTTCTAGAGAGAGAATAAGAACAAAAGTGCTCAAAAAGCTCCTCTCTACTTCTATACTAACTTTATTTATAGAGTAATACAGACACTCAAAAAGTATGCAAGTACTAGACGTTAGACTTAGACACAACAAATGCATTGCAAAATCCATACACTGTGAAGTTCTAGATTTCGCACCTATACATACCAAAATGACTTTCGACCTCTCACTATACACTTCGCACTCAACAGTATCCCCTTAGTGAGAAGAGTCAAAATCAAGTCATCAGCTTCATGGTATGGAGAAGTACTCTGCGAATGTCCACATACCAAAGAATAGTCTTCCGTATTTCAACCTTGTCTTCAACATTATTCTTCTTGAAATTATTGATTCGAACTAGAATTCTTGTATACTGGACATTCATGTACCTCTCAACATCATCCACTTGGAAAAAAAACTTTGTCATTCTCTGGTTCTTGTTCTTGCCATGAAAGACTACCCCCAGAGGCTTATGAGCAATTTCTCCATCTTCATATTTGTCAATAATAATCTTCCCCATTAGCAAGGACTGGGGAAATTTTGAAATCTTGTTGATGGGCATGGCAAGCTCGATATTTGTGATTGAGAAACAATTATAATGACTATCGATGAAGACTTTGATATGAGCCATGTCGATAATAAAATCGCCCTTGTTATTTTCTGGTAGTTTCGTTACATCCACATTGCTTGGAATCAACGTTGCGGTGACCAAGTCGTTCAAGTTCATCAATGAGAAATCGACAACTAAAAACTCTCAGACTAGATTGTTCGCCCTTACTACAACATAACGAAAGTTTTGAAGAATCCCTTCGAACAAGTTTTCCCGAGTGATTGACATCACTTTAGCGATCTTCACAAAAGACCAAATCTCCTCTTCACTTTTTCCTAAGACTGCATGAAATCTTATTTTCAGTCTTTTATACTCTTCTTTGTCTTTGAAGCGATTAACCAACTTGTTGTAACATCCCGAAAATCATAAGGTAAAAATTACATTTTATTATAATAAAAACACTCATCAAACTTTTATTCAAACATTTAAAAGTATTTCAACATAAAAAATTATCAGAGTTCATTCCCAAAATCACATATTGCGGAAAACACGGGTGTATGCGCTGCGATCAAGTCGAATCGTTCCCTTTCGAACCGGAAGTAACTGAAATCATAAACCACAAATTGTAAGCACAAAGCTTAGTGAGTTCCCCAAATACCACATACCATACATATCAAACAAACCATACATATCATACATATCCAATAATCAATAAAAATGCTATGTGCCAACCATAGTCTTGCCATTATGCCACGAGCTGTATCATGGTCTTCCTTGCCAGGTCGGGGGCCAAAACCCTTGGTCTTACAGACAAGTGCCAGGAGCCAACTCCTGATCTTCCATGCAAGCATCACAAAGACAAATAGCATACAATCTACAACTACTTAACTTATTAACTGCTAGAGTTCAGACTCTGGTCTTGCATACAGATTGCCAGGAGCCGCCTCCTGGTCTTTCATACAAAACGCCAAGGGTCACCCCCAGGTCTTCCTATAATACATAATCCAAATGGGCCGGCCTTGGTGACTTCGACCCATAGAACAGTGTGGAGACTCACCTCGAATGTTGAAGCTCACTAAAAGAAATCCCTAGTTGCTGCCTTGACGACTCCCTAAGCTATCAGTACAAAATAACACCCAATTAGCAATTGGGTTCCAATCTATGGTCCAAAATCCATACTTGGGGTAAAATGACCATTTTACCCCTAGCCCAACTTGAACCAAAACCGAGGCCCAAATCCAATAACCAAAAGGCCAAAAAACAAAATTCACAATGGCCCACTAATGGCCCAATTTTCCAAATTGGGCCCAACCTCCATATCGGCCTTATCCTAATTCCCTTAGTCCAACAGTTGATCTCAGATAGCCCAAAAGGCCCAAAGCAACAAGGTAGCCCAAAGATGTGAATCCCAAAAATACAACAAGTCCAAGCCCACATGAACGTCATATGAGGGGAGTACGCTCAACTACGATGGGCGTAATCGACGAAACCTGGTCGCGACTAAATTAAGGTACGTAGGGCGTACGTCCAGTTACGCGGGGCATAACCTGGCTTATTCCAAAACTCGTTTTCTGGCTTAACCACTTAAGCACTTTGCACCCAAACTTCAGAGAACCTCAAAATTAAGCTCTTAATGAATAAAGTCGACACCTTTATGCATTTGCATGACATAATGGGACCCAACAACCAACTTAATCCATTAAGACCTATTCTAACCCAACTAGAACATGCATGGACCAAAAGCAATGATCAGGATACCATTTTTACGAACTTATAAACTCAGAAAGGGCAAGATCTAGCAACCTTAGCTCCTGGAGTGGCTTAAACTCACAAGGAGGACTCAAAACTTATAAATAAGCACAAATCTTGACCTGAACCTATAAAGCATAACAAGAAGCCAATGTATGAACTTGATATCTTAAATGAGCTGGAAATGAAGCCAAGAGTCTGGATCTATAAGTCTTCCTTTGAACCACAAGCTAGCACCAAGCACCCTTTCCTTGAAAATGAGCAAAAGCACACCAAAATGCATATTTAGATCTCTCAAATACTCAATGAGAGGTTAGGGTTTCCGAAATGAGGCTAGAAGCCAATGGAGGCTGAGAAATGAAAGAACCATGAGCTCATAAGGATGTTTAAACAGTACCCAAACCCTAAAAATTAGGGTTTGGCACTCTGCTCATTATGTTGGGTGTACACACCCAGGCACGTGCCACAAATCATGCACGCATGGGACTGCTTTGCCATTCTTTTCCATTAAGGGCCATTTCTTCCAATAACTTCAAATTGCCATAACTTCCTCACCGTAGGTTCGTTTCCAACGAACCTTATATCCACGGAAAGGTGGCGAGAAGCCCTACACTTCTAACAATATACCATAGTCTTAAAACTTCCCAAACAAAACCCAAAATTCATAAAGGACCGAATTATCAAATTACAATTATACCCTTGGCTTCCGAAGACACCATCGAACACTTAGATCACTTAAACCATAACACCCACATCCGAAAAGGGCTAAATCCTTTCTTCCCCAAGGCCTTAAGCCTCATAATAACTGATGATTGGGCCGCAACCCCAAATAATGAAGCAAATCCAAAACCGATTGTTAAAACTCTACCCCAATTAAATTAGATTTTGTCCTCGAAATAGCTTCTTATTAACAATCAGATCATACCAAACAACCCGAGGAACACAACCGAAAATTTTGCGCATAAAACGACCTTCCTAAGACAACCAAACCCAAACAGAAACTTCCAACCCGAAGAAGAACAAATCGTTAGCCCTCGAAGAAAACCACTTTTACGTTTCCAAAACCTGGAATATACATTGGTCTGACTCCCCGACAGACTGCCCACGCTGAATCATTTCCATGCCAAGACCTCATTAAACAACAGACTAAAAAAACACTTCCAACCCTGATTATCTTGATGCGACCAATGGAAACAAAGTTACTGAGCATAAATAGCTACATGACACTTATGCTTGATAGAAGGCTTAGATAATCCTTCGAGTAGAACATTTATCCCTGCAACGGTTAGACTGAAACGAGAGCTGCGCAACAGAGTCAAATCACTTACTCTGAGATTATTTAATTCAAACTGCAAGTGACTTAGCATTCCAAGAACAACAAGCTACTCCACACACATATAAATCCCAAATCACCGATACTGCCTGAAACATCACACTGCCTCCTAGCTACTTTGCCAAGGAAGCCGAACCTCCCTGGTTCCAACTTGTCCCCCAACTAACTGAGATACCAGATTCCTACCCGGTTGCTGAGCCAAAAGAGACTCACACAGTCGCCCCACGCGACTTCTGAAAGAAAGCCTCAACTGGCTATAATTACCCGAACCATCTCGACACCAAACCCAATGCTAAACTAAATGCTACGAGACCAACTGTAGTCTTACATCATACTCGGTCTCGCATGACCTACCATTTCCTGATTCCAAACATGTTGTGCCCCCCCCCCTCATAACCTTGCGAACATACCCACCCTGGACTTAACCATCTGAAGAATTTGTGATCAAATCATAGATTTGCCACAATCTCACCGTTGCACAGGGATAGGTGAACGCTACAGGCCACCTCGCAGTCTTACAACACTACCACACTAACTGGCCACTAGTGAAAGCTACGGGTCACCCCGCAGTCTTACAACACTTCTACCTTGCCACAACTACTACCCATGGTCTTACCGCTAATATATCAATCCGAACACATCTAGAGTCGAGCATGCACTCGACCGAACACCCAAGCCGAACTCGGGTTAAGACTGGAACCCCAACCTGGGTCCACCAAGGCCTGCTATCTGACACCAAGAAGAAGTGAACCAAAAGTTGGGAAGTTTCCCGAACTCCCAACTCACAAAATCCTCAATCCAGACGGCCACTCAGGCCGCCTTCGTCCCCGACGGGGATACGAAACTCATCATAGTTTCACACCTGATTATGTTCCTGAATACCTGAACGATTCTCCCCCATTTTGTTTCGACTCAACTCTTACAACACACAAGATTTGAAGGATTTCCTAATCCTTCTTACTTCCAATGATCGAACTACTGGCATTCTGCGCTTACCAATGCTAGTGATCCATCACTAGCCAAACCCAAAAGACCACACAACCCCTGAAGACCAGATGGACACTTCCCGAATCCCAACAAAATTGATAACCCAAATGCTTTAAAATGATACCACACTCAAATCTTGAAGTCCAAAGAACAGATGCTCAGACCAAAACCTCAGCAATAAACCACTTCCCTTTGCACCCCCAAGAGCCAACCAAGCACAATTGCTAAAACCACCGAATCCTGACGATACTGGAGAACTAGCCTGCTGAATCCTGACCATAAACCTTCCACACAATGCCCCTAAACCGACCTTGACAAAAAACCAGGATAACAACCGAACACATGGGACCCGCTATATGATAACCAACCCCTCACTAAACCACTAATGATTCATGGCATGCAAATGTCATATAACAATTCTTGAAAATATAACCCAAACATAAACAGAGAATTAAACCAAAGATACACTTACCCAAACCGATGCAAGATTCCAAACAACATATCTACTGATAAAAACTACGAAGAAAGCAAAAGATAACATACCTGCAATGTCGCCTGCTGGAGTCTTGACCTCCCTTGTCTGGCACTTTAATGTCTGGCTCCTATGTATTGGGGCTCCTGCCCTACCCTCTCGTCCATCGGTGATCCTCAAAGTAGACGAGGCAGGTGCACTCACTGCTCCTTCCCTCAACATCGGACAGTCGGCCTTCTTATGGCCTACCTGGTCGCGGTGAAAAAATAACATGCTTGCCCCCTGAGGACAATCCCTGCTGACGTGATCAATCCTGCCACACTTGTAGAAACCCATACCCCTGGAACGACAAAATCCATCGTGCAGTTTCCCGTATGTGATGCATTGACTCCGGCCATGCTGGCCTCTCAAACGCTGATCAGAAGTCTTGGGTCTCTTCCCGGGACCCTCCTCTATATGCATATGATCTGGCCCCCTCTTCCCAAGGTGCTCCAAATCGATCTCCCGCTCTTAGGCTCTAGAAATCATATCATTCAGGGTCTTGCACCCCGAAATACTCACAAACTCCCTGATATCATCTCGCAGCATATCATGATACCTCACCTTCTTCATCTCCTCATCTTCTGCATACTGCAAAACCAACAAAGCCCTCTCCCAGAAGTTAGCAGTGATCTCTGCCACAGTCTCACTAGTCTGGAGGAGATGCATAAACTCTCGTGCCAACTGATGCACCTTAATCATCGGTGCAAACTTAGCTCGGAACCTGGTCGAGAAGTCATCCCATGGCATAGCATCAACAACATCATCACCAATCTCACTACCAACCTCTTCCCACCAATCTCGTGCCCTGTTCTTCAATTGGCAGGAAGCATATCTGACCTTCGCCTCCTCGGGGAAAAAACTCATCCAGAACGCGTTATCCATATCCGCTAACCACCTCCTACTGGAATTGGGGTCCCTCTCCCCATGGAATGCAGGAGCTCCGCACGCACGGAACTCACGGAAAGAAAGAGTGCGAGCTCCGATGATAGCCATAACCTCCGCACCGAACGCACCTAGGTGCTCATCCAAGATCTCCAATATCCCCTCCTTGACCGAACCAAAGATCACAGGAATCTGCTCCAAAATACAATGAGTAATATCCGATGAGATGAACTCCCACATCTGCTCGCTAATCGGATCAGTAGCCGCACCTGAGCCGGAACCCGAGCCAGAACCAGAACCACCTCCGTGAGTGTTCATCTCCAACTGAAATACAACATGCCAAAGATCAAACATACCCACGAATCCTCTTCCCATAAGCTTCTTAGATTCTCCAAGACTCTCCCTGATTCAAGTATGGATCCTATGCTTTCAGTAGTACGAGCCCAATACTACCTTCCACACCTATCCATACCTTCCCTAAGGATCATCCCGAATTCTCTAAGTCACCTTCTAAAACCAATGCACCAAAAACTCACTAAATCGCACCATTATGACCACTGAAGCATATCCTAGGCTCTCCTAGGTTCCCAACCTCTCACAGCCCTCAGCTGCTGAAGGACTCCCACCAATGTCAAGTAGCTTCCTCATGAATATAGTCACATGCAAACAAAATTAGATAATCCTTCGAGTAAAAGACTCAAGCCTAGAACGGTTAGACTCAAACAAGAGTTGTGCAATAGGGTCAAATCCATCACTCTAATATTATTTAACCTGTGCCACATGTGATTTAACATATTCACTTAGCAGTCAATTCACATCACTAAGAGCCCCACAAAGCACAAAGCAAGCAACATTTAGGCACGGAAAAGCTAACCAACATATACTAATCAAGCCATTCTATCCACTTATCTGCAATCCGTACTAGCATGCAATTCTAAAGCTCATACAATAAGGCATATAAAGGCATCTATCCTATCATATAGTACTGAGCAGATCCTTAGCCCTAATCTAGCACGCAATTCTCATAATCATATCATATATCATAATAAACATGTATTGGTATTCTGGGAACCGCTTGCTTGAGCTCGACCGATTGCACACATCACACCCCTTTCTTCGATTAAAATTTCTTTTTAATTAAATGTTTATTTTATAAAAAATTTCACCAAACAGTCAGTTTGAGTTCAGGCACACCCGAGAGTATACCCGAATCCTTCAAACCAAGGCTCTAATACCAACTTGTAACATCCCGAAAATCATAGGGTAAAAGTTTCATTTTATTATAGTCAAAACACTCATGAAACTTCTATTCAAACATTTAACAGCATTTCAACAAAAACAATTATCAGATTTCGTTCCCAAAATCACATATTGCGGAAAACACGGGTGTATGCGATGCAATCAAGTTGGACCCTTCCCTTTCGAACCGGAAGTACCTGAAATCATAAACCACAAACTGTAAGCACAAAGCATGGTGAGTTCCCCAAATACCACATACCATACATATCAAACGAACTATACAATATCATACATATCCAGTAATCAATAAAAATGTTATATGCCAACCATAGTCTTGCCATTATGCCATGATCCGTATCATGGTCTTCCTTGCCAGGACGGGGGCCAAAACCATGGGTCTTATAGACAAGTGTCGGGAGCCACCTCCTGGTCTTCCATGCAAGCATCACAAAGACAAATAACATATAATCTACAACTACTTAACTAATTAACTACCAGAGTTCGGTCTTGCATACAGATTGCCAGGAGGCGCCTCCTGGTCTTTCATACAAAATGTCAAGGGTCACCCCTGGGTCTTCCTATAATACATAAACCAAATGGGCCGGCCTTGGTGCCTTCGACCCATAGAACAGTGAGGAGACTCACCTCGAATGCTGAAGCTCACTGAAAGAAATCCCTAGTTGCTGCCTACCGACTCCCCGAGCTATTAGTACAAAATAACACCCAATTAGCAATTGGTTTCCAATCTATGGTCCATAATCCATAATTGTGGTAAAATGACCATTGTACCCCTGGCTTAACTTAAACCAAAACTGAGGCCTAAATCCAATAAGCAAATAGGCCCAAAACCAAAAATCCACAAAGGCCCACTAATTAATAGGCATCATGTTCAGGTTTAATGCTCAAAGCAAATAGTTTAGGACTAGGAACTTTAAGTGTATACAATTTCATATCTCTCACGAGATTGTCTCTTAAGACATGAACCCATTCATTGAAGTTGTATCTATTGAATGTTATTGTTTCATTAAGCCGTTAAAGAAAATGACGATTCATGATAATGTGAATGGATTGTTTAAGTACAAAATTCATTCAGTATTTTCAATATTTAATCTTTAATAATTAATACCCTTTTAGTTTCCAAAAGCATTAATTATCAAATTCTAGGATCCAAGTTGCAAAACAAATAAATGGTTAGATATCCTTTATCCCATCCATTTGAATTCAACCAGGTAGATATCGATTATCAATTATATCTTGCTATAAAATTCCTAGATTTATGGGATCTCTAATAACAAATTTAAGTAGACATGTTTGATCCCATCTATGCCTCAGATTTCTCTTTCTTAGGTATCGTTTATCACAAAAGATTTCCGATCAAATCATCTAATTTGAAAAACTTGTGTATTCGACCTATAACTTGGTTATAGAAATCGCGAAGACACCCCGGCTATCAAAATATAACACTAAGCGGTTAGCTATCCTTTATCCCAGTAGTGCATACAAGAGATGTGTGAGTGTTCTTCAAAAAGATTGCATAGATTTGAGGTTTGTAAAAAGGGCCTTTATATGTTTTATAATTCTAGTTTAAAAACATATGATATCATGGTTATTACATGCATATAATAAACCATGGTATCAATTTTTAGAAGAAAATCAGGCTCTGTTTGATATGCATCTGACCGAGTCGGGTCAGACATTATAGGCTGACTCGGTCAGACGAAATGTGTTTGATAAACAAAATCTTGGCGTCTGACTCGGAAAGCAAGGTCTGTCCGAGAAAGAAGTTGGGAGATGGCTGACTGAGAAAGAAAGCAAGGCTTTCCAATAGTACCCTTGGCTTGGATAAAAATTCGCAGCTAATGAAGGTTACGGGATTAGAACTTGGGTCTCCCTTATAGAAGCAATGGTGTTTACCAGCAAGCTGAAGGGCTTTTTGTGTTTTATCTCTAAAATAATATATTTAATGTCTATTATGCTGGAAGTTTTTGTATACATTATTATTATTATTATTATTATTATTATTATTATTATTATTATTATTATTATTATTATTATTATTATTATTATTGTAATTGTTGTTATTATTATTGTTGTTGTTGTTATTATTGTTGTTGTTATCAACATATTGCTTAGAAACGTGTAGAGCATCGGGATAAAATGGTCATTTTGCACCAGTCAGCACATTCAGTTAGATTTTCAATCAAACAACATGATTTCTTACTCAGTCAGAATTTCTTACTCAGACAGACCTTTCTCAATCAACATTTTCTCAGTCAACAACTATCAAATGGAGCCTCCCTTTTAAAGGTTCTATATAAAAAGCTAGTTTTTATATAATTTGACGCAATTCAATTTTAATAACCGGTATTAAGATTGAGTGCATTTGAACTTTTTATATATTTAATAAAACTTCATTTTATTACTTATATATTTGGAGTTTGTATATGTTACAAAAATCACCATTTTAAAAAGTATAATGGAGTATTTCAAAATTTGCCGTTATTAACGATTTTATAAAACCGATTTTTATTTTTAAAATCATAATTTGATACATCTTATGTCTAATTTTGAAAAACCTAACATGTGATGTTTATTTTGTCCAAAATTATTTTATCGTTTGAAAAACTAAAATATCAACCACACATAATAATTGTATAAAATAAACGACACAAACATGCATAAAAAGATATGTGCATAAACATAACCAACTAATGACATTTTTTTGTGAGCCACACAAAAAAAAATGCCAAGTCCATTCCTAAAGGGACATTTAATGGGACCAAAAATCTTCTTGTAATGTTGTTGTAGAAGCTCCCACTTGAGTAAACATCCATGCTTGCAAAATATTTGAAGGACTTCTTTAAAGGAAAAATCTCAGCTTTCATGACACTTTTCAGAAAGTGTCATCTTTCAGTTCAGCTCATGTTCAACACATGTGTAGCATTCTTGACACTTTTTAGAAAGTCTCATCTTTTTGCCCAGCACATGATGAACTCGAAATTGCCTTTTTGTCTTCAAAAAATGGCTCCAACTTCATTTCTTGTTCCATCTTTGTACAAATAAATTATTTCTAGAAACTAATCTATTATTTTACAAAAATAACCAAGAAAACTAATCTATTTAATTATTACATACCATATGAATAAATAAATTATTACAACCATTTTTATAATAAAAACAACAAACACAACATAACAATCATAATGGTCCTTGGCAAGTTTATGCACATAATATACATCATCATACACTTAAAACAACCTTTGTTTTTCTAAGACAACTTTAAATGAGAAAAGATGCATGAAACTTTTGTCACATAAAATAACAAATATAAAGTTGTCATAGAAAATATGTATGAACTATTATCGTCCATTTGCATCAAGAAGCAAGAGCGAGTGCAAGCCTCATATTTTATATGCATAAAGTGATTTTATGGACCATTAGTCCTTAACACTTTAAGACAATAATGTCTCCTAAAGCCTACTTGTCTCCCATACCTTTAAAGCATGGTTTCTTTCCCTTTAAATAATCAAAAACCCATCACTAGCATGCATGCAAGCATGCTCACGGTTTTGATGATTAAAAGGAAGTCAAACTTGATAATTTTTATAAACTCTTTTATAAAATATAAACCTTAACCTTTTGGTAAAATACAAAAAGTCATTTTGGTCCAAAATGTTGTACATGACTTAATAAATCATACCATATGATATATTATGTTACTTGCTAATGAAAATTATTATTTCCATGATATAAATAATTTCCAATTTAATTATAAGAGTTTATTGAATATTTATTAAAATCAATTTCAAATAAATAATCAATTATATCAAGTTGTTGTTAGTGTAACCCATTAGTATCATATGTTAATTAGCAATATCACTTTAATATGATTCTTGAGCATACTAGACCTTTCAGCTCAACGTGGGTTGGTTCTATGTTCAGCCGCAGGGTTGTTCTGAATTTGTTGACTATGTGATGGATACGCGGGAGAAGGGTAAGGGGGATGTGGGCGATGTACCGATTTTTCGGGAGTACCCGGATATGTTTCCCTGAGGATTTTCATGGTGTGCCTCCGAATAAGCAAGTGGAGTTTTGAATTGACTTGGTTCCTAGTGTGGCACCAATAGCCAAAGCACCTTATCGATTAGCACCTCCAAATATGCAGGAGTTGTTAGACAAGGGTATTCGGTCAAGTTGTTCACCATGGGGAGCACTGGTCTTGTTTGTGAAGAAGAAGGATGGGTCGCATCGGATGTGTATCGACTACCGGGAGCTGAATAAGCTAACGGTGAAGAATCGTTATCCACTATTGAGGATTGACGATTTATTTGACCAACTTCAGGATGAATCTTGGTTTTACAAGATTGATCTACATTCAGGATATCATCAGATGAGGGTGAGAGAGGAGGATACGCAGAAGACGGCCTTCCAGACTCGTTATGGTCATTACGAGTTCGTGGTAATTCCCTTTAGGCTTACAAATGCTCCATAGGTCAGTGATTGTGTTCACTGATGACATCCTGGTCTATTCTAGGACTCAGGAGCTGGATGAAGAGCATCTGAGGGAGGCATTGGAGACTTTGAGGACAGAGCGATTGTATGAGAAGTTTTGCAAGTGTGAATTTTGGTTGTGCAAGGTGCAATTTCTACGGCATCTTGTCAACTAGAACGATATTCTGGTCGATCCGGCCAAGGTCGAGGCGGTGATGAGGTGGGAAATCTCGAGGTCTCCATTTGAGATTTGGAGTTTCCTTAGATTGGCAGGTTATTATCGGATATTCATTCAAGATTTCTCTTAGATAGTTGTTCCTTTAATTCTATTGACGAAGAAGATTGTCACGTTTCATTGAAGGCCTGAGCAACAGGCATCTTTTGAGACCTTGAGACAAAAATTGTGTGAAGCACCGATTCTGACCCTGCCGGAGGGTGTTTACGATTTTGTGGTTTATTGCGATGTGTTGATCATGGGTTTGGCTTCAGTATTGATGTAGCGGGGTCATGTGATCGCTTACTCTTTGAGGAAACCGAAGCCTCATGAGGAGAATTATCCTACACATGATTTGGAGATGGGGGCAGTGGTGTTTTCCCTCAATATTTGGCGACATTAATTTTATGGGGTCCGTTGTCCTATCTACATGGATCACAAGAGCCTGAGGTATTTGATGGATCCGTTGGATCTGAACATGAGGAAGCGTAAATGGTTGGATGTGGTGAAGGATTATGAATGTGAGATCCTTTATTACCTAGGGAATGCCAACGTGGTGGCCGATGCTCTCAGCTGCAAGGCGGTCGCGGCTCCGATCAGGGATGTGTGTTTGAGGATGAAAATGATTACCCCACTTTTAAAGCAGATTCGAGAGGCTCAGGTTGAGGCTATGAAGGAAGAGCACCGGAAGAGCGAGCGCATAGTGGGTCAAGTGGATTGCTTTGATTATGATAGTTAGGGATTATTGACCCTTCACTAGAGAGTGTGGGTCCCATATTGGGGTGGTATGCGTCAGGTATTGATGGTGGAGGCGCATAAGTCGAGATTCTCTATCCATCTTGGAGCGAAAAAGATGTATAAGGATCTTCAGCCCGACTATTGGTGGCCATGCATGAACTGAGATGTGGTCTGGTATGTGGAGAGGTGTTTGACTTGCAGGAAAGTCAAGACCGAGCATGAGCGACCCCACAACAAAATGGAGTCGTTGGAAGTTCCTATTTGGAAATGGGAAGAGATTATGATGGATTTTATCCCGAAGTTTTCTTCGGACAGCGCGCAGGGTGGATTTGATATGGGTCATCGTTGATGGATTGACCAAGAGCACGCATTTCATCCTGATTCAGGAGAGTATTTCGGTGGATAAGTTGGCCGATGTTTACATCAGGGAGGTTGTTGCACGGCATGGGGTGCCAGTTTCAGTGGTTTCAGACAGTGATGTCCGATTTACTTCCAGGTTCTGGAAGAGGTTTCACGAGGAGCTGGGTACTCCTCTGAATTTCAGCAAGGCTTTCTACCCACAGACTGATGGATAGAGAGAGCGAACTATCCAGACCTTGTAGGATATTCTTCGGGCATGTGTATTGGATTTTGGTGGGAGTTGGGATACATATCTCCCTTTGGCAGAGTTTTCGTATAACAGCAGTTATTGTAGAGTTCGTAGTTTGTTTTGTCATCTTGTAATGTTTAATTCACAATGTCTTTACTTAGTCCGAGTTATGATGCGATCTCGCACTTTTTGTTACCTTGAGTTCGCAGTTTTGCTGTTGACTTAAGATGCCTTTCTTTTATCCCTCTGATGCCTATATATAGGGATATTGGATAGAAGAACGTGTAAGAGTTGATCTGATAGGATAGTTTTTTTTTTTCTTGTAATGAAATTGTTCTAATCTTACACGTTAATGAAAATGCAATCTTATCTACCTCGTGTGTTCTTGTGAATAATTTCATCATTTGATTTGTGAATCTAATCGTTCCTTCAATTGGTATCAGAGCGGGAGATTATTTGAACTTTTTCAGGTCTGTTCATCTTATTCATCTGTTCATCGAGTTCATCGTGTTCATTGTGTTTTTCATGATCTTTTATCAAATTTCAGATTTGTTTCACATTTTTCAAATTGTTTTGCAAATTAATCTCTAATTCTTTTATTGATTCATTTAATCTACTCTTTTTCAAGTTCATTGATCTGATTCACGTCAAATTTCACTCAAAATGTCGAATGATGATTCACAATCTGTCACATTCAGTCTTCCAAGTAGTATTGGTTCCATAACGAGAATTCCAATTTTATTCCCTAAAGACTATGAAGTTTGGGCTCTTCACTTTGAAAATTATGTTCTGGGGATTGAAGCTTGTGGATCCACCATCTGGAAAGCAATTAAAGATGGAACACACAAGTATAGCAAGACGAAGGAGGAAGTTCTAACTCAAAGTGCTTATGAGACCATCATTGATGATGATAAACAAATTGATTATGTGGAAAAAAAACAAACTGCTTAGCAACTTGAAAGCGTTGAGAATCATAAGATTTTCTCTTAATCCTGATACTTTTCATCTGATTAGCTCTCTTGAATCTGCACACATGATATGAAATAGATTGAAAGAATTGTATTCTGGAGAGGCTGATCCACTACTTCTTTGCAAACGTCACTTTTGTCTGAATATGGATCATTTGAGCAAAAGTCTGATGAAACAATTATACAAACTATCAATCGATTTAATCATCTGTTAAGTCTTATGCTGAAACATGGATTGAAAAGGGAACATATTGAACAAAAGGTCACATTCATGAATAGTCTGAGACCAGAATGGAAAACGTTTGTTTCAACTGTCAAAGCACATGAACAATTCAAGAATGATTCTCTTGCACGAGCTGTTGGTATATTGAAATATCATGAAGATGAAGTGTTGAAAGAAGCAAAGTTGGTTATGTCACACCCCCAAACCAAGGATGGCGGAAACGTCCGGGGGTGGAGGACTTCATGTATAGTATCATAACAACAATTGTAATAGTAATTCAAGCAAACACAACCAACATATATATAATTGAAAAAATTACATCATTGTATGAATTACATGTTTACGAATCAATTACAATATGTTGACAAAATATGAAATAGTAGACGCCTTAGCGTCCCATCCTCAAAAGCACTTGATTACTTGTTTAATGATTTCCTGAGCATACAAGTTGTTTGAAAGAGTGTCAACACAAAGGTTGGTGAGTTCATAAGCTTTTGTTTAGTATTATTAAAAGTCTTTCGTTTGTAAAAGTGGTATTTGTTTTAGAAAAATCCAATATTTTCCTTAAAATGTATATGTAGTCTTAAATCCACAGACCGAAATGTACAAGTAACTTTTCTTACTTATAATAAATAATGTAAATTTAAATCGACGTAAACTCATTTAATTTTAATGAAGTTCCCGTAAATTCCAATATTCATTAATACTTTGTGTGAGTTTATTATAACCTTTTCTTGTAAAAGTAGTGTTCGTTCCAGAAAATCCAATATTTTCCTTAATGTGTAAATGTAGTCTTAAAACCCAAAGACCGAAATGTACAAGTAGTGTTCGTTCCTTATAGTAAAACAATGCAAGTTTAAATCGACATAAACTCGTTTGATTTTTGTGAAATCCCCATAAATTCTATGTTTGTTAATACCACATGTGAGTTATTATAACCATGCTATGACCTAGTTGGCCTGAAACGACGTTCTTCAGGCGTCGGAAATGTTATGACATTTGTCACCCCAGACCTATCGGTCTAACTGTTGCATGCAGTTTAGGTGTGGGTTTGTCAAACCCAATATAGATCTATACACAACTATCACGCTCTCCCTCAAGGAGACTCTGGTTACAATACAGGACTTAATGGTAATTTGAAGTAAATGTCTCACAAAGTCATTAACGAATTTACGTGTAGTGTAATGAAAACTTGGTACCGTATGGCCGTACCTTGCTTAATGAAAATATCGTTTGTATAAATGTACCATTTTTAAATGTATGTGTTATGTAATGTTTCACAAAGTCATTAACGTAATTACGTGTTATGAAAACTTGGTACCGTATGGCCGTACCTTGCTTAATGAAAATATCCTTTGTATAAATGTACCCTTTTTAAATGTATGTGTTATGTAATGTTTCATAAAGTCATTAACGGAATTTCGTGTTATGAAAACTTGGTACCGTATGGTCGTACCTTGCTTAATGAAAATATCCTTTGTATAAATGTACCCTTTTTAAATGTATGTATTATGTAATGTATCATAAACTATACCTATTATAGTTTATCAACCAAGGGTAGTACGTTGTAATGTATGCAAACTATATTCAAAATAGTTTATTAAATGTTTGAATGTATCGGTTGTACTTTGATTATAATCACTTGTTATTCTTTATATTTTATATGTCCAAATCCATTTGTAAACTGATGTGTGTCTAAATATTAAGATAAAATGTCATATATTGCAATAACATATAATCACAAAAAGATATACACCTTGCTCAACATGTTACAAGGTGAAATGAAATTGACAGCAGCTTTTTGTTGAATACAGTTTCTGTTACTGTTTTTAGAAAATTTATAGAAAAATCATCAAAGCTCCAAATCCAAATCCTCAAATTCTGAGAGTTTGGAATATGAGTCTAGTTTGTTCGTAAATTTTATCATGATTTTTAGTGATTTCTAACAGAGGTGAAAATGTTCATAATCACAGACTGGTCCGGGTTTGCCTCTGAAATGATAGGCAGTTTTGTAAAAATCACCATAAATTGTAGAAAAATCATATGGAGATGTGCAAGTAGCCATTTTAAAGCTAAGAGTTTGAACTACTTGCACCTGGAACAGTTTTGAAAACTAAAATATTTAAGTTGACCAAAACAGTCCGTAATCGAAGTCCATCTTTTCTAATGTAATCTGTTAGAAAAAGTTTAATTGTGTTCTTGATGATTTTACTTGTATTCCCCTCTTAAAACTTAAGAAAAACATGTAAATGTAGGGGTATGAACTCACCCTATGTGGTTTCAGTAGATGAAAGTAAGAGAGAGGAAGTGTTCAACCCAAGAACACTAAGATGATGTCTTGATGATTCGAGAATCTAACACCGAATAAGATGGAATTTGTGTAAGATATCAATGATTTGAGTAGAATGGAGTGTAATAATTATATGAATGATGAAGATACTTACTAATTGAAGAAAGAAATCCCTGGAGAAAGCCTTGAAGTTCTTGAAGTTGAGAGAAAAGATGAGAGAATTTTGGAGAGTGTTCTTTGGTTGCTAAGTGTAGAATGAAAGAAGTTAATGAGAATGAGGAGAGATGACCAATTCTCCAGCTCTTAGAACGTGGGAAGAGCTGGAGATTGGGTGTAAAGGTCCACTAAGGTGACAAGGGGTAGTGGGAAAGAGTGGCTAATCATAGAGTGAGGTGGTGGTGGTTTGCTTTTGCCATAAATTAAGGAAAAGCAAATATTCCCTCAATAATTAGTTCAACCACTAATTCTTTTAATATATTTTTATAAAAACCCTGGAGATTTATATATTTTGGGGCCTTAGTTTATAAAATAAAGTTTTGGGTGAAAATCCCACGTTAAAATAATGAAAAACGGAGTTAAAACGAAGTCGTAGTCGAAAAACCGGTAAAAAGGGGTCGTCTGCGAGACCTCTCGCATGGGCTGTCTGAGAGGCTTCTCATGCGAGGCTTCTGTCCTGAGAGGCTTCTAATGAGAGGCTTCGGTCCTGAGAGGCTTCTCATGAGAGGCTTCGGTCCTGAGAGGCTTCGGTCCTGAGAGGCTTCTAATGAGAGGCTTCGGTCCTGAGAGGCTTCGGTCCTGAGAGGCTTCTCATGAGAGTTTTCGCTTCTAATAGGAGGGTTTTGGTTCCTTAAGGTTATTTTACCCGTTTTTACCCCGTTTCAAGTGGTTTTTGACCCGGTTAAGGGTCGAGATGACCCAAATGATTACAAAAAGTTAAAGTAACTTTTGAGAGAGATTCGGGAGAGATTCAGGAGAGATTTTAATAGAGAGAGATTGAGTGAAAGAGATTGAGAGAGGTTTCATTTGTGATCTTTTTGAGTGTCCGGCTTCGCAACGCAAGGTCCATAAACCCCGTTAAACCGTGTTTTAGTGTCGTACACACTCCCGATGAGTGTGCAATAATGTTTTATCATTTTGGTTCAATGTTTACTTAGGAAATTCAACACACGAACTTTCCAAATGATGTTTCTCTCATTAAGATATTGCATTGTACAGTAATTACATAGTGTAAACCCTAATATACAAGGGTTAATTGAGTCGATTGGTTTTGACTTGTTGACTTTGTTTGACTTTGACTTGACTCAATTTTGACGGTTGTCACATCATCCCCCCGTTAGAAGGAATTTCGTCCCGAAATTTGCATTTGACTGGGACATCAAGAGTTTGGGAAAAGATGTGGGTATTTTTGTTTCATTTGATCTTCGCGTTCCCAGGTGAACTCAGGCCCTCGTTTAGCGTTCCAACGGACCTTCACGATGGGAATACGACTTTGTTTCGTTCGTTTGATTTCCCGATCCATGATTTTGACTGGTTCCTCCACGAAGTGGAGATTTTTGTTAACTTTGATTTCGTGGAGTGGTATTACGAGGGTCTCGTCGGATAGATTTTGTCAATCATATTTTCGGGGTTAAAAAAAATAAAGTTTTATTAGTTACCTATAGCGACGACTTGTCGTCACCACAGGTTTAATCTTTTACGATGACTTGTTGTCGCTATAGGTTTTTAACAAGAGCCAACGACATACCTATAGCGACACACAAGTCATAATTTGCATGTGTGAAGACTTGGAGTACTTTCTAACTGGTTCATGTGTGAAGACTTGGAGTACTTTCTAATGAAACTGTGCTACTGGGGAAATTGGAAACTGGTACGTAGCTTCAAAGTCAAGAATATGCAGTAGGCATGTGATGCATTAAATGCATGAGGCACACAAGTCATAATTTGCAGCAACATATCCGTATATGTGTGTGAATTGAAGAAGAAGGTTACGGCTCAAAGAATATATATATATATATATATATATATATATATATATATATATATATATATATATATATATATATATATATATATATTCATTTTCTCTTCATTTGTTAGATACACAATAACCATAACATCATAGACTATATATATTCCATTTCATTTGTAATTTTCACTAGTTTATATTCCGCGAGTGTTACCGAAATCATTTATCAATTTTTCAGAAGTGCTTAACTTGTTTTGTTGCATTCCCAACAATTTGCTATTAATTACTTCTCCCACTTTACTTATATAAATCATCACATTCTTACCGCGACTTTTAACTTCTCCCTCACAAATGGATCCACCTGCAGATCATCAAAACCCCATAGATGACCTCGATTGGTTTCAGTACTTTGATCATCAAGATCTTTTCAGGTATATATAAACGTCACTTATTACACCATCTTACGCACAGAAAAGTGATTTTGTCGACATTGATCAAAACATGGTTTGGATTTGTAGTGATTAAAAAGAGTCTTTCATCGTGTTGGATTTGATTATCTTGAGTTTTTTTTTTTTTTTTTTTTTTTTGTTTGCAGTGGTGACATGCTCAACCATCATGATTACGAGTTGTCGGAAAAATTGCCTGAAGTGCTCGATCAGAACGTTTCCACAGTACTTAACAAAGATCAAAACATCATTTCTAGAAATGAGTTTCACGATTTTGATCCCCTTGAAGATATAAGCTTATGGGATTGTTGGGAGGATGGTAATTTACCATTGGTTAGTTTCAGTGAAGACTGTAAATCCGGTGGTGAGGCTACATGTAGTTCTAGTGCTGCCACCACTTATCACGGTGGCCGGAAGGTGGCAAAGAGATTGAGACCATTGGAGTTTGAAGAGATAGAGAAGTATTTTGGGATGCCGATAATCATGGCAGCAAAGGAACTAGGGATAAGTTTAACAGTGTTGAAGAAAAGATGCAGAGAGCTAAACATAAACAGATGGCCTCATAGAAAACTTAAGAGCCTTCAATCCCTCATTGAAAATGCCAAGGTAAATTATGATAATAACCTTCTATACATTACTCATGCACTTGGTAACCAAAGTAGTTTTGGTATTTTCTAAAATTTTAATCGTTAGTTTCTTTATAACTAAACATAGGTCCTAGGCATATGCCACATCAAATCAATTGATTTACTACGATCTCCTGATTTATATTTATATAAACTTAACTCATTGTAAATTTTGTGAACTCACATGAAAAATATATTGTATATACCTAAAAAAAAAATTAGGAGTTGGGATTAAAGGAGGAGATAGAGACGTTAGAAGGGCACAAGAAGATGATGGAGAAATTGTCAGGTATGGAATTGACAGAAAGAACAAAGAAGCTTAGGCAAGCTTGCTTCAAAGCTATTTATAAGAAGAGAGGACTTAACAATCCTTAGCCATTTTGTTATAATTAGTGGATTTTAATCTACATTGTATGTGTTTTTCTCTTGATAGTTTGATACCCTTTTTAGTTTCATTTTATGTATTTGTCTATTGATTTTTAATGCAGAAAATTTTGTATAATTTGGGTATTATAGTTTGTATTATGTATTTAGCCATATTCTAGATTGCCGACACGACTACGCCGGCGACTCTATACCAGAGGTCTATATAAATAGACTTATGAATTTAGTAGGAATAACTTGATTATAATCTTGTGATTTGTTCCATGTCTGATCCACTCCTAAGATTCACTTGACATGCCCCCAGTTATGTGTAATTAAAATTTTATTAGACTGTTGATCCTAATGAGTCTACCCTAAGTCCACAACCAAACAAGGAACATGTCCTAAGGCGGACTCACCATTTCTAGGTCAATCATTTCTTAATTACACATAACTTCGAGGTACACCTAAAGAATCTTAGAGTTACCAGTTGTAAATTGTTTGTAATACCAAGTAGTGAGATTCAATGAAATAAAATACATGCCTATTTCATTGATAAACCTTTTAGTAAATATCCTTACCATTTATATACACATGTATAATTTCACACTTTAGTGAACTATTCTTGGTGTTTCTGTTAACGTCTTGGAGACGGAGTTATGGTAGTGGGTAGAAGTAGGTTTTGTACGGGCGTTAAAATTTTACACATCATGTTGCTCGTGCGAAAATAGGGATAGAAGAGATAATTAATAGACGCCTAATCCTATAATTACTTATAGGGGTGATCCTTATTAATTACGTCTATAATCACGTAGTGCATATCAGTTATACATAATTTGAGATAGAATAGACTTTCGAATAAATGACTCTACTCTAAGTCCACAACCAAACAAGGAACAGGAAGTAGAGCAATAGTCATAGATTCTGAGTCTATAATATCTTTAATTATGTATAACCTTGGCGTATGCACTCAGTTATCATAGGCCTACTAATAGAGGTCTTTAGTTTTCACATAAGTTGGTTATAGTATCACCAAATACTCCTATAGTATTTTTAGGTGTTTAGATTCGATTCTTAAAGTATTCCCTGTAGGGTGTAGTTAGGTTGTTAGATTTGTTGCCCATTATGACTATCCCCCAGTATATGCAAGTCACTCCTCGGACAGATATAGTTGATCAGGCTATATCCTTCCCAGACTTGATTTACATATACCAAGGCATACCCATAATGTACAACTCATCTTCTTTTACTTTATGTTCTTCTAGTTATGACACTATGTGAGCATGTATGCATGTATTTATACTTTTAATAAGAAACCATTCATTTTCTAAAAGTATATTTATTTGAAAAATGCACAAATCAGAGACTATTAGTCCCAATTGTGTTTATAGTTTGTATATCTTATGTGGTTTGATATACTTAATTCACTATAAACTGTGCTCTGATACCAATCTGTCACACCCCCAAACCAAGGATGGCGGAAACGTCCGGGGGTGGAGGACTTCATGTATAGTATCATAACAACAATTGTAATAGTAATTCAAGCAAACACAACCAACATATATATAATTGAAAAAGTTACATCATTGTATGAATTACATGTTTACGAATCAATTACAATATGTTAACAAAATATGAAATAGTAGACGCCTTAGCGTCCCATCCTCAAAAGCACTTGATTACCTGTTTAATGATTTCCTGAGAATACAAGTTGTTTGAAAAAGTGTCAACACAAAGGTTGGTGAGTTCATAAGCTTTTGTTTAGTATTATTAAAAGCCTTTCGTTTGTAAAAGTGGTATTTGTTTTAGAAAAATCCAATATTTTCCTTAAAATGTATATGTAGTCTTAAATCCACAGACCGAAATGTACAAGTAACTTTTCTTACTTATAATAAATAATGTAAGTTTAAATCGACGTAAACTCATTTAATTTTAATGAAGTTCCCGTAAATTCCAATATTCATTAATACTTTGTGTGAGTTTATTATAACCTTTTCTTGTAAAAGTAGTGTTTGTTCCAGAAAATCCAATATTTTCCTTAATGTGTAAATGTAGTCTTAAAACCCAAAGACCGAAATGTACAAGTAGTGTTCGTTCCTTATAGTAAAACAATGCAAGTTTAAATCGACATAACCTCGTTTGATTTTTGTGAAATCCCCGTAAATTCTATGTTTGTTAATACCACATGTGAGTTATTATAACCATGCTATGACCTAGTTAGCCTGAAACGACGTTCTTCAGGCGTCGGAAATGTTATGACATTTGTCACCCCAGACCTATCGGTCTAACTGTTGCATGCAGTTTAGGTGTGGGTTTGTCAAACCCAATATAGATCTATACACAACTATCACGCTCTCCCTCAAGGAGACTCTGGTTACAATACAGGACTTAATGGTAATTTGAAGTAAATGTCTCACAAAGTCATTAACGAATTTACGTGTAGTGTAATGAAAACTTGGTACCGTATGGCCGTACCTTGCTTAATGAAAATATCCTTTGTATAAATGTACCCTTTTTAAATGTATGTGTTATGTAATGTTTCATAAAGTCATTAACGGAATTACGTGTTATAAAAACTTGGTACCGTATGGCCGTACCTTGCTTAATGAAAATATCCTTTGTATAAATGTACCCTTTTTAAATGTATGTGTTATGTAATGTTTCATAAAGTCATTAACGGAATTTCGTGTTATGAAAACTTGGTACCGTATGGCCGTACCTTGCTTAATGAAAATATCCTTTGTATAAATGTACCCTTTTTAAATGTATGTATTATGTAATGTATCATAAACTATACCTATTATAGTTTATCAACCAAGGGTAGTACGTTGTAATGTATGCAAACTATATTCAAAATAGTTTATTAAATGTTTGAATGTATCGGTTGTACTTTGATTATAATCACTTGTTATTCTTTATATTTTATATGTCCAAAATCCATTTGTAAACTGATGTGTGTCTAAATATTAAGATAAAATGTCATATATTGCAATAACATATAATCACAAAAAGATATACACCTTGCTCAACATGTTACAAGGTGAAATGAAATTGACAGCAGCTTTTTGTTGAATACAGTTTCTGTTACTGTTCTTAGAAAATTTATAGAAAAATCATCAAAGCTCCAAATCCAAATCCGCAAATTCTGAGAGTTTGGAATATGAGTCTAGTTTGTTCGTAAATTTTATCATGATTTTTAGTGATTTCTAACAGAGGTGAAAATGTTCATAATCACAGACTGGTCCGGGTTTGCCTCTGAAATGATAGGCAGTTTTGTAAAAATCACCATAAATTGTAGAAACGTCATATGGAGATGTGAAAGTAGCCATTTTAAAGCTAAGAGTTTGAACTACTTGCATCTGGAACCGTTTTGAAAACTAAAATATTTAAGTTGACCAAAACAGTCCGTAATCGAAGTCCATCTTTTCTGATGTAATCTGTTAGAAAAAGTTTAATTGTGTTCTTGATGATTTTACTTGTATTCCCCCCTTAAAACTTAAGAAAAACATGTAAATGTAGGGGTATGAACTCACCCTATTTGGTTTCAGTAGATGAAAGTAAGAGAGACGAAGTGTTCAACCCAAGAACACTAAGAAGATGTCTTGATGATTCGAGAATCTAACACCGAATAAGATGGAATTTGTGTAAGATATCAATGATTTGAGTAGAATGGAGTGTAATAATTATATGAATGATGAAGATACTTACTAATTGAAGAAATAAATCCCTGGAGAAAGCCTTGAAGTTCTTGAAGTTGAGAGAAAAGATGAGAGAATTTTGGAGAGTGTTCTTTGGTTGCTAAGTGTAGAATGAAAGAAGTTAATGAGAATGAGGAGAGATGACCAATTCTCCAGCTCTTAGAACGTGGGAAGAGCTGGAGATTGGGTGTAAAGGTCCACTAAGGTGACAAGGGGTAGTGGGAAAGAGTGGCTAATCATAGAGTGAGGTGGTGGTGGTTTGCTTTTGCCATAAATTAAGGAAAAACAAATATTCCCTCAATAATTAGTTCAACCACTAATTCTTTTAATATATTTTTATAAAAACCCTGGAGATTTATATATTTTGGGGCCTTAGTTTATAAAATAAAGTTTTGGGTGAAAATCCCACGTTAAAATAATGAAAAACGGAGTTAAAACGAAGTCGTAGTCGAAAAACCGGTAAAAAGGGGCCGTCTGCGAGACCTCTCGCATGGGCTGTCTGAGAGGCTTCTCATGCGAGGCTTTGTCCTGAGAGGCTTCTAATGAGAGGCTTCGGTCCTGAGAGGCTTCGGTCCTGAGAGGCTTCTAATGAGATGCTTCGGTCCTGAGAGGCTTCGGTCCTGAGAGGCTTCTCATGAGAGTTTTCGCTTCTAATAGGAGGGTTTTGGTTCCTTAAGGTTATTTTACCCGTTTTTACCCCGTTTCAAGTGGTTTTTGACCCGGGTAAGGGTCGAGATGACCCAAATGATTACAAAAAGTTAAAGTAACTTTTGAGAGAGATTTGGGAGAGATTTGGGAGAGATTTTAATAGAGAGAGATTGAGTGAAAGAGATTGAGAGAGGTTTCATTTGTGATCTTTTTGAGTGTCCGGCTTCGCAACGCAAGGTCCATAAACCCCGTTAAACCGTGATTTAGTGTCGTACACACTCCCGATGAGTGTGCAATAATGTTTTATCGTTTTGGTTCAATGCTTACTTAGGAAATTCAACACACGAACTTTCCAAGTGATGTTTCTCTCATTAAGATATTGCATTGTACAGTAATTACATAGTGTAAACCCTAATATACAAGGGTTAATTGAGTCGATTGGTTTTGACTTGTTGACTTTGTTTGACTTTGACTTGACTCAATTTTGACGGTTGTCACAGGTTACAAGTGTTGGTTCTTTGGCCTTGCTGACGAAAAGTGAGAGTTCAAAGCATAAGAAGTCAAAAACTATTTTGGAAGAGTCTGAATCTGACATTTCAGATGAAGAACTCAGAAAAGAAGACAGAGTTCTGATGGTAACAAATCCAAAGAAATTCTTTAAGAAATTTTTTTCATATTTCAAAAATAAAAAAATGAATTTGCTGGAAATAATCACAAGCAAGGAAGTTCTAATTCATAAATATCAAGAAATGAAAGTTTCAAAAACTCTCAAAGAAATGAAGAAAACAATGAGAAGAAGCATCTTGGTGATTCAGGTTTTGACTGTAACAACTGTCATGGAAATAATCATTTTGCAAAAGAAGGCATGTTGCGAAAGCTGAATGAGAAGAAAGAAAAGAATAAGGATGAAGCTTATTACATAAAGATGCTTGAAAAACTACACAAGAATTCTAGTAAACTAGCTTTGGTGGTGACACAGGACTGTAGTGATGATGGGAATGTGGAAGTTTGGTCAACTGATTCGGAGGTCGAAGAAGTTCACAGGCCAACTCATGGAGATTGCTTTATGGTGAAGGATGGAAAGAAGAGAGGAGACAGATGTTTGATGGTCAAGAGTGCAAGTTCTGAAAGTCAGAATTACTTCATAGACGAAGGAAATATTTCAGACGCATGTTTTTCTACGAAGACGGTGAAGGGGCATGCCACAGAATGCGAAAAAGTAATAGATAAGGTACATTATATTCTTAACTCTCTTGACATACCTAGTTCTCGTTATAATTTTGAATTAACTGATTTACGTGAAATTGTTTTTGATCTTAGTGATAGTTTAAAGAGAACCTGCATAAGAAATTCTAATATTGAAGACTCTTTTAGCAGGATTACATCTAAGAATGAAGATAGACGAATGAAAATAGAAGCGTTGGAATTAGAATTGATTAGGTCCAATGATGATGTAATAAATCTTAAAAAGGACAATAGAGTTCTACTAAAACAAAGAAATATCTTTTGTCTCATTGTGAACGTCTTTACAATAACATCACGCAACTGCATCTTGATTGTGAAATAGGAAAAGGTCTGAAAAAAATTATTTTTCGTTTCTTACAATTAAAAGAAGATGAAATTGATGTTGAATGTTATAGGTGCGAATCAATGGTTTCATCATATGAAACTGTGAGTGATGCTTACAAAGTTGGACTTGAGAAAATTGAAGAATACATTAAGTCCAAAAAAACAAAAAGATGTTAAAAGATGTTTTAACTGAAAAGGAAAAACAAAAAATCAAACTTAATTCAATGGAAAAATATAACTTGTTGTGCAAGAAATTAAATTTAGAAGAAACTCTCAAATCTAAGAATTTATCTAAATTTTAAGAAAGCAAAATAAGTGAAATATCTGTTGAGGATGAAGTTGATTGTTCATCTTTTGTTAATAATACTGAAGAACCAAAAAGAAATTTGTTTTTTGAAGATTCAATTGAGTTTGAACAATTTACTCAAAATGATGGCATGCAAAATTTCAAAGTTAAAGCAACAGTTTTTCCAAGAGTTCAGAAAACTCCAAATGAAGTTTTTGTGAAAAAGGGACTAGACAAGAATCATATAACATAACTAATGTCAATAGTCAACCTTGACAATGCTAAAGTTTGTGAAGAGTTCTTTTGGTTCCAAACCAATTGACAATGATTTCGAAAAAAAAGGCTTGTCTGAATTGAATTCTTGGAAAGACAAAAGGAAATATGTTACAAATCAAGTGAACATTGTGAAATCTTCGCAATATGAAGCTGGACCAAGTGGAACAAAAGATGTTCCAATTGAAAATAAGATTGAAGTCAAAAGTAACTCCAAAAATGTGAAATATCAAAACAAATTTAAGGAACTGAAAGCAAAAAGAAAAGCTATGAATGCAAGATATAAAAATAATTTGTATAAAAGAAAACAAATGTGGAAGAAAAAGGAATTGAATGATAATGAATCTTCTTCTAAAACCAAAAATCAAAAGTTTGTTGGTACAAAACTATCTTCTAATCAAATGTTAATTCATCCAAATTTTCAAAAAGTAAATCATCGTCATCTTCAAAAAACAAAAAACCTTCAAAAGAGAATTTTGAACAAAAATGATGTTAATTTTGAAGCATATAAAGCAAAATTGAAAGAAGACGAAGAAATTTTTGAAGAAAAAAGATGGCAAAAAAAACAATTTATTAAATGAAAAACCACTTTTGTTGAAATTAATCTTTGTGATGCTAAAACTCAAGTTTTAAAAATAAAAAAGGGGGTGAATAATACTTTGATCGGAAAATCATTTTGGATTGATAAAACAAAGATTTTTCCTGCTTTCTCTTCTAAATAAAAGTTCTCATCAAAGTCCAAGATGGTTTGGGTTCCTAAATCTGTTTAATTTTGTAGGTGATTCGTAACGAGCTGTTTGACTCTGAATTGCATATTGATAGTGGATGTTCTCGTCATATGACTGGAAGGAAATCACAACCGAGAGAATATCGCACTTTGAAAGATCGAGGAAGAGTGAAGTATAGGAATAATGAAACTGGAGAAATCAAAGGATATGGAATGATAACAAATGACGAATTCATAATTCGTAAGGTAGCTTATGTAGAAGGATTACAACGCAATTTGATTAGTGTTTCTCAACTTGTTGCAGGTATTGGTTTTAAACTATCTTTTGAAGGAGAAGGTTCGGAAATCATTCACAAAGAATCAAAGAAAATCATTTTGAAGTCAAAAAAGAAAATGCGAAATGTTTCCACTCAACATGAATCCCATTCAAGGAAAACCTTATGTGTGTCTGCTTGCGAAAGCGTCATCTGATGATAGGTGGTTGTGGAATAGGAGACTTTCGTATCTTAACTTCGGAGACATTAATAAGCTTGTTTTGGGAGACTTGGTCAGAGGTTTAACTTTACTAAAGTATGATAAAGAACATTTGTGTGCTGATTGCGAACTCGGAAAGCAAAGCAGAAAAAGTCATTCTTCAATCATGAATACCAAGATAATCGAGCCACTAGAATTGATTCATATAGATATTTGTGTACCATCATCGATTGAAAGTATTGGTGGTAACACATACATTTTAGTCATTGTTGATGATTTTTTTCATTTCACTTGGGTATTCTTTCTTAAACAGAAATCTGAAACCTCGAAGAAGATGATTGATTTTATCAAGCAAATTGAGCTTCAATTGTGAAATCCAGTTTGAAAGATACGAAGTGACATTGGAATAGAATTTAAGAATCATATCTTTGATAAATTCTTAAAAAATAAAGGAATCAGTCACAACTTTTCATCTCCGCATAATCCATAGCAGAATGGTGTACTTGAAAGACGAAATTGTTCCTTGTATGAAGCTGCGAGAACTATGTTATCTTTTGCAAAATTGCTATTATACTTCTGGGCTGATGCAATCGCATTTGCATGGTTTACTAAAAACCGTTCTTACATCTATAAACGCTTTTTAATAACTCCCTATGAAATTTGAACAATAGAAAACCTAACGTGAAATTCTTTCATATTATTGGTTGCAGGTGTTTCATCTTTAACTCAAAAGAATATTGCAACAAATTCGACACAAAGGCAGACAAAGAAATATTTTTGGAATACTCTCTGAGTTCAAAAGCATATCATGTTTTGAATAATAAGAAAAAGAAAATAGAAGAAACATATTATGTTACTTTCAATGACAAATATGTGAAATCGACACTGAATGAAGTTGCTCAAATAGGAGAAATTTTTCCTCAATCATGCAAGCAAACATTTTCTCTTTCTAATGTTTATGAGGAATTTCTGAATTTGTTTGATGAACCAAAAAAAGCAATTTCTTCTGAAAGTAAAGTGCCTGACAATCATGATGATGAATTGTAAAAGCTGATTGATGACACATTTCAAAATTTTCAATCTTCAGAAGAAAATACTGATTTTACCTCTAGTCATGTTGAGGGGGAGAGACAAGAAAACTTTGATTCTCCAATACTCGAAAATATTGAAAACTCGAATGAAATAAATTTTAATGAATTTGTGCATAGGGAGAGTTCAAATCCAAATATCCATGGGGAAAGTTCAATTCTGAATTTTCAAGAAGAAGTCATACGAATCCGATGTACAATCAGAAGTTTAAGAAATCAATGCAGAATTAAATCTTGAATATGATATCAATTTTCCACATTTAACAAAATGGACTCGAGATCATCCACGAACTCAAGTCATTGGTGATACGTTTTCAGGATTTTTAACTCGTTCGCAACAAAAAGTGAAACAAGCATCCTTAAATACCAATCAAGAATTTTGCATGTTTAATTCTTCTATTTCTAAAGTTGAACCTAAAACTGTTAAAATGGCACTTGATCATGCATATTGGTTTAAGGCTATGCAAGACCAAACTGAATGAATTTGAGCAAAACAAGGTTTAGAGATTGATTCCAACTCCAGAAAATGCATCCGTTGTTGGTTTAAAGTGGGTATTTTGTAACAAAATGGACAAAGTAGTTAATGTGATTCGGAACAAAGCAAGACTTGTAGTCAAAGGATATTTTCAAGAAGAAGGAATTGATTATGAAGAAACATTTTATCCTGTAGCAAGACTGGAGTCTATTCGCATATTTTTGGCTTATCTTGCTCACAAAATTTTTGAAGTATTTCAAATGGATATGAAGTGTGCATTTCTCAATGGAGAACTTGAAGAAACAGTTAATGTTGAACAACCTCCAGGTTTCATAAATGAGAAATTTCTTGATCATTGTTATGTGCTAGATAAAGCAGTGTATGGATTGAAACAAGCTCCACGTGCATGGTATGAAACTCTAACTAAATTCTTAAAACAATAAAAATTTAAACAAGGTTCTATTGATCCCACCTTCTTTCATAAGAAAATAGCTAATCATTTAATGATCGTTCAACTTTATGTTGATGATACCATTTTCGGTTCTACTAGTTCTGAATTAACTGATGAATTTCGTAAATTGATGGAAACAAAATGTGAAATGAGCGTTATGGGTCCAATTAACTTTTTCCTTGGTTTAAATATTAGACAGAGTTCAGAGAGAATATTCATCAATCAAGAAGCTTTCACAAAATATTGAGTTGCCAAATTTGGAATGAATGGTGAATCAAAGGTTAAAGTTCTAATGCATTTATGTACGAAGCTTACTCCTTCGTTTGATAAACCTTCCGCATATATTACTTTATATAGGCAAATGATTGGTTCTTTATTGTATCTAACATCTAGTCATCCTGATATTATGTTTGCAGTCTGTTATTGTGCGAGATTTCAAGAGCATCCATGCGAACCACACATGGTGGCATTAAAAAATATTTTTAGATACCTTCGTAAGACTACTTCTCTTGGTCTATGGTATCCTTCAAATTACGAATTTTTTGTTCATACATATTCTGATGTTGATCTCGGAGGTTGTGGTCTTGATTCCAAAAGTACTTCTGGAGGATGTCAGTTCTTGGACGGTAAATTGGTCAGTTGGCAATCAAAGAAACAAACTTGCATCTTTTTATCAACTGCAAAAGCTGAATATATCGCAACAACTTCATGTACATTGCAAATCATATGGATACAAAGTCAGTGTAGAGATTATGGCATGAACATGAAAATGATTCATTTATACTATGACACTAAAAGTGCCATATGCATTTGTCATAACCCTGTTCAACATTCAAAGACAAAGCACATCGTGTTACGATATCATTTTATAAAAGATCATGTTGAAGATGGAAACGTTGAAGTGCATTTTGTATGATCAGAAGATCAATTGGCAGATATTTTTATGAAAGCTTTACCAGAAATAACATTTAACAGAATTTTGCATGGACTTGGAATGATGGAAGCATAATTGGTTCTGAAATCTAATCTTTAAAGTTACGAACAGATCAATGTTTACCTGCGACGCGTTACAAACTTCGCAACCCTTCACAATTTGGGTTTTTCACATACTTAGATGCAACAAGATGTGATCTTTCACAGACTGGTGCTCTAGTTTTTTTTTTTACTTCTCTTTCTCATTCAAAAATCCAAAAAGATTTTATTTTTTTTTTAGTTTTTCAAAATCATTTAAAGCTCCAAAAAGATTTTATTTTTGTCTTTAGTTTTTCAAAATCATTCAAAACTCCAAAAATATTTTACTTTTCTCTTTAGTTTTTCAAAAATATAGAAAACTCCAAAAATATTTTTTTGCTGGCATGTCTATTTTTTTGGGGGATCAATTATTATTCATGTTCGCAATAGTTAGGTGTCCCTAAAAGCATGTTCGAGCATGTTGTCTAAAGTCTCAACGATTCTTTGTTTGCGAAAAGGCCTTAATGAAATTTCCTGTCTTAAGGATTTCTTCCCAATAGGCCGTATTAACAAAAATCATCGAGCTACCTATCTCTACTCAATTTTGGAGTTTTGAGATTTCCGCTTTGTCAATATTTCATAGCAGAGGTACTATCTTTCTTTTCACCAATCTTGGAAACCGATAATGTCATGGATATAAACAAATCCATACATAGGGTTCCTTTCTAAACCATAATGAATTGACGGATATTACACCAACAATTTTTTTATTAACCCTTTATCTTACGAGTCTATACCAACTCGGAGTTAGGTTTCTCAAAAATAGTTTTTATGATCATTCTCATTGTTAACTTGAGAATGTGAAAAAATCATTCTTCTTTTCCAATCTTTTAATTCTTACAATTCACACACTATGATGCATATCCCAAGACATCTCTAGTCTAAAACAACTAGAATGTAGGTTTGCAAAAGTTCTGTGTTTATGATCTCTTGGTCATTATTACCATGATATTCGTGAAACCCTACAATCCTTTCCTTAATGAATTGACGGTGAACATTTTTGTTCTAGACAGAAATGAAGGAATTGACGGTTGAAATTATTATATTTCGCAATGCCATATTTTTTTATGTTCAGAATCTCTTAATTTTTTTAAATTAATGAGATTTCCGTCTGAACATTTTTCTTATCTTGATGTTACTTTACTATCACTATATCATTCTTGCTGAACTTGATCTTGGCTACACTGGTCAATCAATTTTTTCCTTTCGTATTTTAGCACTTATGTTAAGTTGCTTCTATGATCAGAAATGTGTCTGCCCATTAAACCTATGAAAAGATTCCTTTCGTAACTTCTTCACAAGTTGACGATCGTAATTCAACGAGAAACCATACAAGCACTTCTTAGTCTCTCTTAACTATTGAAGGAAAAGAATTTTTGCTCGGGATCTAACTGCTTTTATATCAAAGATTCTTTGATATCACGACTTATCCAATTTTCTTTTTAAATTTGCTTCTATCTTTTCATTTGGAAAACTTTTGCACTGAAATCTCTGATTTCTCATAACTCTAGCATCTATTTTGTGGTAAAGATCTCAATGTGTTTAACGAAACAATCATGGTTATAATTCCAATGGATACTATTTCAGTTTGCGAAAATTAAAGGGTAGATCAGTGATTGCGAAACTGTTGAAAATCGAAGAGGCATGTTTCTTTTGGCGTGTACCTGAAGGTTCTGACACTATTTTGCTCCATAAACGGTGGTTCCAGTTTGTTACAGAAATTTGATGAGGTGGCAATGTCTTATTGGTTCAATATATTTGGAATGATCGGTGTGATTCCTTTTGCTGACATCATAGATGTAACACATTTAATATACGGAGGTGGGTTTTCTCTTTCCAATCCTATAAACGGTTCAAATTTAAATCCCACTACTCTTTCACCGGTTAAGAACCCTAACTGTTCATCACCTTTTTCTCTACGCATAACAACCCTAACAACGCAGTCATTCTTAGACGAATTTTATGCAACACTCTCATGGCTTCTTCTGATTATATATTGTTTATATACCAATCCTCATCCTCTTCATTGCTGAACATCAAGTTAAATCAGAATATGGTGGTTGTTCTTGATCTAACAGAGTATTCTCCACTGGTTTAACCTTTGATTGTTTGTTTGGATCACTCTGTCTTGAAGAAATATATGGTCTTAGTTGAAGATGTTCCGATTTCTCAACTATCGTTGGCATTTTTACTACAAGTTACAATAAGCAAATGGATGTTATGAAGTTTTTACTTCAACGGGTGAAGACGATGATTTCTAAGTCCAATTTCTGCAAGTTGTTAGGGCTTTCAACTGTTGAAGATCTGATTGCTCCAAACAACATCTATACATTAACTATCATTCAGGTTTATAATCAAATGGGGTATATCTCTGACTTATCAGTTCTTTTTCGATTTAAGAAGTTTTCATTGACTCCCATTTGGAATGCATTGTTTACAATCTTCTTCAGATGCTTCTCTGAGCGCTCAATTGGATCTGATAATGCTAGTCGATTATTCCACACTTTGCTATATGGAATTTATTCTGGGGAAAAGATTGATTTTGGAGCCATATTATGGTATCGATTTGTTGAAATTATTTCTTCAAAAAACAAGGATACTGAAATCTCATGTGCTCGGTTTTGGTCCATTGTGGTGAGGAATGCTATGTGTCATTATCATATTCAAGAAACGAGGGATATTGTAGTTGTTAATATTCCCAAGATGCAGATAGCTACATTTGTTACTTCTGATCCAAATAATTTCCTGATTGTAGGTTCCATTTCGCAAGCTATGTTATCTAGGGTTCCTACTGATCATCATATCATTATGGAATACTTGGCAACTTTAGTTTCCACTGGAGGTGGTGGTTCGGAAGAAGAAATTCATAAAGAAGAAATTCATGAAGACAAAATTCCAAGGAAGAAAGTCAAACGTTCTAAGCGAAAAGGGAAAACTCTTGTGTCTAAGAAATCTAAGAAGCATAAAAGGGCAAGGTCTCAACTTATTGTTGAAAGTGACTCAAGTGAACATACTGCAAGTCTTGATCAAAATGAAAAGGAATATGCTCTCAAAAATGAAGTCAATTTAAAGAACATTAAGGTGAAATCAATATCTATTTTGGAGCCAATTCACACTCCCATTGTCTCTTTGCACTTGGAGACTGAAGCATACATTTACAATCAGGTGGTTAATGATCCTTTTCTTAACCTTTCCCAAACACCTCCCACTCCACCCATTGTTTCTGAAATCTTTATATCCACACCAATTCCATCAAGTCAATTTTTTGCTCCTGTTTCTCAATGTTCAACTAAACCTTTTGAGATTCCAATTTTTACTGAGGCAGCTATTAGTTCTGTCTTTCAAAGCACATCTCATACAGAACCTACACCGGAGACTTCTACTTTCGAATCCTATAGGGAGGAGAATAGAACCTCAGGCATCCCTAGTAACACATCTGATGTGGGGCCAAATGTCACTATTGGTGAAAACTTGTCTCAATCGCATGTATATGCACCAGAAATTACCTCTATGCCACTTATTCAAGATGATGGTGAAGAAAAATTTTAATGAAAGATGATTCTAAATCCAATGATGAATTTGTGGCAACTGATTTTGTGTTTCAAGTTGAGAGTGATCATGAAGATGATGATGTTCCAATGACCAAAGGACATTTTCGTAAGCTGAATAAGAAGTTAAATGAAATTCTTTCTCATTCTACTACTTTCTTCAACTCAAAGTATGAAGAATTACTCTCTTCTCATCACGAAACAATTCAGAAGTTGGTTAAAGAACATGATAATAAGCTTTCATAAAATCAAAAGCTTGTTGATGATTCTGCTAAACTGGTCGAGGTAGCACGTTTGCAGGTCTCAACCATTCTCACTGAAGTCAAATCAATTACTTCCAAGCAAGAGACTTTTATGGCTTCTTTTCAAACATATTTTGATACAAATGTTGCTGAAATGAACAAAGTGATTCTTAGTTTTCGGACTTCACTACAGAATGAAAAAGAAGCTTTATCTGGTCTTTGCTTTGGGCTACAAAAGGATAATGCTGATCATCATCCCTCAATTGCCAATTCCATTCTCACTTTACAAACAAGTCAAGCTCAAGAAAACAAAAGCATGGATGCTTTGGCTGAAGTAACTACAAAGATCCAAGTTCTTAAGGAACAATTGAAAATAGCCCCTTTAGATCTTGGAAAAACAAGCGAAGAACTGTTGTTTCTAAAAGGGAAAAATTCAAATAAATCAGCGCTTGGTTAAGATTATGGAAACCAAAGATGCTCTATATGTAGAATATATTTCGCAACTTCGAGATGCAAAACTTAAGCCCATTCTCACAAACTTAAATGATCTTATGAGTAGCAAGGCTACTTCACAACAAGGGGCGATGAAAGAGTATTTCCAGAAGTCAACATCAAGATTCCTTATCAAATGGGTCCAATGGAAAAGAACATTTAGAAAATCCGTTTAGAGAAGCAATCTATGGAAGAAAAATTGAAAATTTTAAGGAAAAAGAGTACTGGCCAAAATGGTAGTGAAGCTTTTGGGTCAGGAAAAGGAAATGCAAAAATTGTCTCTGAGAAGTTAGGTGATTTAGATCCACCATTGACAAAAGAACAAAAAGAAAATCAAGCAAAGCGTGATGCATTTTTGGATGAGCTTAATGCTTTGAATGCAAAGCTTTATGCAAAGGAAGCTGAGAAGAAGAATGCAGAAGAAATTCTTGAGAACAAGAAAGCTTTATTTCCTCCATGGTCAATTGAAAGAATTAAAGAAGAAGCTCTCAAGAATCAAAAACTCTATTGGTTGGAACCTCAAGCCTCTTTCTCAGTTGATAATTATGTTGATTGTCAGATGGATTTGCCTATTACTGCAAAAGCTTTTCAATTTTGCTGCTTCGAAAGTATTCAGAAAATCGCTATGGGAAACACAACTGTTAACAAGAAGTTGTTCAACTTTTATGTGAAAAATTCTAAACCATAGTATGAGTCTTGGAATATCAAGAAGATTGTTGGTCTGAAAGTAGGGAAATCAGAAAAGGTTGATGATTTTGTCAATATTTATTTCAAGGTAGTTCATGGAAACAAGCATGAAACATATGAGTTTACTTTGGCAGATCTTCCTTTGATGAATCCATTTGATTGGATTTCAATTCTGAATATTGTTTTAAGAGATCCAGTCAAGTATGATCCAATCTGCTTGCATTTGAAGAGATTGATAAAAGCTTATATCATTGAAATTTCGAAGATGGATATTGATATCTCATCTGTTTTAAACAGAAAACTGATTGTGAAGCCAATGGAACCTCCATAAAATCTTTATTCATTGAAGGTTGGATATATCGAGAATAATAATTAGGGTGTTGTTTTCAAAGTAAAATAAAATGAAGTTTCGAAGAAGTGTATGCTCTATTTGTTTGACAAACATTTGTACTCTTCTGTGGCTTTTAATCAAATCCTTGCAAATGCAGTGAAGTTCAAGAAAAATTCTTCTAATGACTTGAACTGTGTTTCAGATATGGTGAAGTAGTAGATGGGTGTTCGTTCTATTCTTCTGAAGACTATGCCAAAAGTTTTTTTGAATCTGTAAAGAAACTTGAAGTAAATACTACTGAAGAAGATTGACACAAAGGGGAAGATTGTAGAGTTCGTAGTTTGTTGTGTCATCTTGTAATGTTTAATTCACAATGTCTTTACTTAGTGTAAGTTATGATGCAAATTTGTTACCTTGAGTTCGCAGCTTTGCTGTTGACTTGAGATGCCTTTCTTCTGTCCCTCCGATGCCTATATATAGGGATATTAGATAGAAGATCGTGTAAGAGCTGATCCGATAGAATATTTCTTTTCTTGTAATCAAATTGTTCTAATCTTACACGTTAATGAAAATGCAATCTTATTTACCTCATGTTTTCTTGTGAATCATTTCATCATTTGATTTGTGAATCTAATCGTTGCTTTAGTTATCACGCCAGCATTGATCGACCTTTTTTAGAGATGCTCTATCGGAGGAAATGCAGGAGCCCGATATGTTGGGGTGAGGTCAGTAAGCGAGTCATGGGGAGTACTAAGGTGGTACTCAAGATGACAGAGTTGATACATCAGGTTCGAGGTAGACTTCAGATAGCACAGAGTCGACAGAAGAGTTATGTCGACAGGCGTCGATCAGATCTAGAGTTCCAAGTTGGGGACATGGTGCTCCTGAAGTTGTCACCTTGGGAAGGTGTCATCCAATTCAGGAAGATGGGAAAGTTGGGCCCCAGTTATATCGGTCCTTTCAAAGTTTTGGCATGGGTGGGTAGGGTTGCTTATCACTTGGATCTACCCGAGGAGCTTAGTCAGATCCATAGCACGTTTCATGTCTCCTAGCTGTGGAAATGTTTGGTTGATGATTCAGTGGTGGTTCCATTGGAGCATATTTAGGTGGATGATCGCCTAAATTATATTGAGAGGCCGATTTCCATCCTTGACAGGAAGATGAAGGCTCTGCATAACAAGACGGTGGACTTGGTAAAGGTACAATGGCAGCACCGCAAGGGTTCGGAGTGGACGTGGGAGCTTGAGGACGAGATGAGGGAGCATTACCCAGAGTTATTTGTGGTGGAAAACTTCAAGGACGAAGTCTAATTCAAGTGGGAAAGAATTGTAACACTCGGTTCCAAGATATTTCTTATTTTGACCCTTACTATTAAATTAACTTGCAAATTTGGTCCTAATGGGGCGAAAGTGAAACTTTTGGGATGGAGGGAGTACGCTGGGCTTACTCCTAGTATGTTGGGCGTACGTTGTCCATGGACAAACCCTAATTTTTAGGGTTTGGACCCTATTTAAGCATCATTAAGGACTCAAGACATTTCCTCTCATTAGCATCCTTCCCTCTAAAGATACCCCACGAAACCCTATCCATCTTTGGTGCATTCTTGAGCTATTGGTTGAGTTTTTGGCCCTTTTGGAGCATTAGAAGAAGAAGAGACTTGGTGGTGGTGCATTGTTGGAGTTGGAGCCTCAAGATCCAGAGCTATCTTCTTCATTGCAAGCTTCTGGAGGTAAAAAGTTGTTACCTTGATGGTTCCATTGTTGAGATCTCATTTATGGGTAGATTTAGGAGCTTTTGGTTCCATAACCTTGGTTATTGGGAGTATGTGCTATTCCAGAACCTTAGAATGGCATTTATTGGTAGATCTAACGTCCTTGAAGCATAAAAATCGAGTCTTGATGGTTTCATTTCAACCATGCATGAGTTGTGGACCTTTGTAAGGTGTTTTATACCTAGGGTTTAGTTTTGGGTCCTTGTGAGCCATGAAAGTTTGTAAAGTTACCAACTTTATGGATTAAGACATCATTTAGTAGTAGATCTGAGGCCTCGACGTTAAGGTCTTAAGGGATTAAGACCATAGTTTAGTTTTTGGGACTCTGGCCAGTAAGTCGTGCGTACTCCTTAGTACGTTGCGCGTACTAGGTCAGCAGCCTGCTTTTGGATCAACCACAGTATGTGGGGAGTATGTGTTGGGTACGTGGGGCGTACGCGATGATGTAGGCCTCTTTCGATTTTGGGCCACTTTTGGGCTAGTTGGGCCATTTTGGGGTTTTGGGCTTTCATATTTAGGCCCCGTAAGGGAAGGCTAAAATGGTCTTTTACCCTAGGAGTTGGGGTTAAAGATTTAGACTCTCGGATATGGTTTATGCCCTAATTATTAATTAGGATGCTATTTGATCATATTTAGTGTGAAGATTTCCCGGATTAGCAGCCCCAACATTTATCTGATTTTTCAGTAGTTTGAGGTGAGTCTCCTCCCAGCGTTTAGCGGGTCGAACACACCAATTACAACCCATGGACTATGGTTATCTGTATGCTAGTTATCTGTGTGACCTTACATGTGTGTATGTTTTGTATGTATGTTGGTCGGGGCCTCATAGGTGTGTTGGGCGGGGCCCATCACATGATACAGATAACTTTGTTCCGAGCGGGGCATGATGGTTGTTGGGCATGCCCCATTGTATGTTTGATATGTATGGTATGATGTATTTTGGGGGACTCACTAAGCTTCATGCTTATGGTTTTCATTTTATGTTTCAGGTACTTCCAGATCGAAGGGGAAGAGCTCGGGGTGATCGCATCGCACACACCATGATTTTCGCCTTATTTGAATTTGATGTATTGGGAAGATTGATTGACATATTATGATTTTCCTATATGGTTTAATGAAAACGTTTGGTTGATGGTTTTATTATTATGAGAACGAAATTTTTGGTTTTAAATTTTAGGACGTTACAGACAGTGCATGGGGTTGATTCAATCTGGGTCATTGTTGATAGATTGACCCGTAGTGAACACTTCATAATTATTTTCAAGAGTGTATCTGCTGAGAAGTTGACTGAAATTTACATTCGGGAGGTGGTAGTTCGGTACAGGGTGCCAGTTTCAGTGGTTTCGGACATAGATGTTCGTTTCACCTCCAGGTTTTAGAGGAAGTTTCACGAGGAGTTGGGTACTCAATTGCATTTCAATACTGTTGGATTTTGAGCATTCTAACACTCCTAAGGTGTGCATACAACCCTAAATACCTTGGATATATGTTTTCTCTATTATACATGCAAACTTGAACTTTCCAAGGTATTACCCTAACTAGCATACAAAACTTTGATACTTGGGTAATAAAACAAGTTAGAAAACATACCTTTTGTTGTAATTGGAAGCCTTGGACCTTTAAGAACTTAGTGACCCAAGTGTTTCACCTCAAATGGAATCACACAACACCACCAAAAATTGGAATAACTTGAGAGAAGAACACTTGCACTCATAAAATCGGCTTGCCCTCTTGTGTTTTCACTAGTGCCAATTTCATGAGCTTTGGGGTTTCTTATATAGTGTGCACATTAGGGTTACACCACGTAACTCATTACTTTCCACATTCCTCATGATCCATGGGTTTTAACCTCCATGGAGTATCCATGGGTCACCACATGGGTTTCGCCCAACATGAAGAACTATGGATCATAAGCCCACTTTATAAGAATGAATGATTTACCAAATCAATCCCCATTTATTTAATCAGTTTCTTTTGATCACAAAATTAATTTCAAACTAATTCTTGATCAATACTAATTAAATAGTATGATTTCATATTAATATATTAGAACTTATAATATATTAATAAATCATAAATATCCTCTTCTCACAAAAGTCTATCCAAATTGTTCTGATGCCATGCAACCCAAATGGACCATGGTACTCTCGGTTCAAGTACATACCAATAATAGTTATGGGCTTAGACACCTAATCCAACAATCTCCCACTTGGATAAGTCTAATAACTATTATTGCAAGCATGACTCCAACCCGACTAGCAATCATAGCTCTTAAAAGCCGCTGTCAAACTCTGACCTAGTCAATGACGCGTTCATTAGATAAGGGATCATATATTCCTCCATTCTAGATATCATATGGAATGAGACATGGATTATAATCATTCTCTCTGTCCATCTGTTGTTTCCCGATTTCCGATTTAGGGATACCGAATAATTGAACAAATCAAATCAGTCCAGGCCTGGTGTCATCACTAAATCATCGAGGGGCCCACATATATCGCTTTTATCCACATGGGGTAAAAGGAACGGATAAACTTCGACCCAAATGTGCGCTCGTACTTACTCATCAAATTAAACACAACAATATGTTTTATAACATCCAAGTTACTGGTGCATTTACATAAGTCAATGTGCAACCGACTCGAAACTACAACTCACATGTCTCCGTTTCAAGAATATAAGATATTATCGTCTCATGATCGCTCGTGATAAAATCCATGAAGTGATTCAGATGAGCGTGGGTTGAATCCAGTACTCGAATCTTATTCCAGGATTACTCATGAACACTGCAGCCACCTTGTCCTAGACAAACTACAGACCCATTAATAACAGTCTTGCTTCAATACCTACTTCTAAAGTATGATCGATTGTGGATGGTTTGAATAACCTAGTTATTCGGGAAGTCAAAACATGCAATGTGAAACACAAGAATAATACTAATCCTATATGGCCCAAAAACTTTTGAGTCATATTGATTACTCATTATTCATTGTATAATGTTTCAAATAATCAACTTAATACTTGAATTAAAACCATAGTTATGCCAAGCTCCAAGCATGCACACTATGTTTGTCTAAACATTAGTTATGCCATGCACCAAGCATGCACACTATGTTTGACTATGGTCCTTACTTTATGAAATAGATCAATTGAAAAACATTTCAATGATGCTCATTTCAAAATTCCAAATCCTTATTGCAAGTGTAAGAATTCTAAATTCTTGTCACTGCTAGAAAGTGTTAGATTCTAAACAATCATGCAAAGATTCTATTGTAATGTCTAGGTGCCAAAAGTCACAAAGACTTGACCAATGATATTACAAAATATTCCTATGGATATTGTTACAAGACAATTCCATGGAAATGAAGTCTCAAATTCAAAGTACATTCCTTTGAACATCCTTCTTGCATAAAAGTTTCTAACTTTTCCACCTATTCTTCGACTCCCAATATGGAAACATTCCATATTTGCCATATGACAATTCATTATTAATAGACTCCTGTCTATTCATAATAATGTCAATATGTTCCTTCCATTACTATACTTCCAACTGGCCTTAAGCGACCAATCCTTGGCGAACCTTAGATTGTCCTTAATAGTTGTTTAACCATTTCAGTCATATCTGGTTCTATTCCTTTTTCCCTCTTAATGCCCTAGGCATTCGGAAAATTAGAACACGAGAATATTATAGCATATGAAATCGATCCTATACCCGAAGCATATGGGACATGATTCATAATGTCCAACATAAAGACATGATGCTTAGTCAGTCTTTTGCTATAATATTTCTATTTACCATGTTCTCATAATTTTGAGTATGAAGAGGGATGCCTAATCATAATCAAATTTTGAGAACACAACTAACATTTCCATATATAGAATTTCCTTATGTTGAACCATTCCAACATAACATTCATATATATTTGACGAAATTTGATAAAAATCTCAATCCAAGCTTTTAGAATTTGAAATGAAGTATAAATTCCTCTCCCTTAATTATAGCAAAACAACTTTTCAAATCCACAACTTTGCAAATTGAATCTTTTGTTTTCTATAATTAACATTGCTAACTTGCAATACTTACCATAATAATTATGCTCCCACTAGCATAATAATTATTATCTTAGTAGCATAACACTTATGCTCCCACTAGCTTTGACATGTATTCAGAAATCAGTTGGACTTCTAGAAATCAATACTTATTGACTTTTATTACCAAAGTTCAGATTTCTGATACGAGATGCTTTGATAAGACTTTATCTAGGCTTCTCAAACTCATACACCTTTCCTTAGATAGCCCACATGTGTGTCTAAACAATTTTAGAACTTACAGCAATAAGTCTCAAAGGTTTAGACCTTTTCCATTTCTCACAATTCAAACTATGAAGAGGGATGTCGTAATCATAATCGAATTTGAGAATGCAAATATCACAACTGCTATCTCCTTAAAATCTACTTAGTGAAAGCGGTTCCTCACCATCATTTTCATGAATCAGAGAGAAACCTTATGAAACTTAGATTTTATGGTGTATTCGTTCCTATCCATGTGAATTTGTCATGACCATAATCACAAGACATGGTTAGTGACAAATCCAAACTCATATGGACTGAACTTGTTCAATCTTAATTTCTCGCCACCTGGCAGCACAAGGGCCTACCATTGCTTCCAGGTTGTTATACAACCAATTGAGAACTCTCAGAACTCACATGCATAGTCAACTTTAACTTGAATGGGCACAGAAACAAGAATATGACACGATAGGTTATAAACCTCAAGTCGTGTGCTAGTGTTTAACAATAGGTTTATTCTTGATTAGTTCTTGAAACTTGTCAAGATCTTTAAGAATCCCACTGACCTCTCGACATATATGATTCACTTTGTCAAGAATCATTCCTTCACAAAACAAATATTCAAGAGTTAGTGCGGATTCTTATCAAGACTAACACTTCACACAATTGACCTTACTTGGTCTTTGTTTTATCCAAAACATCACAACTTACCAGTTTCAAATGTACAAGAGTAGAAAAACTTTTACTCTACATTTGATAAGTGTTTTAAACCTTTCTTAAGATTATGTCACTCAAGGTTACAATCTTGGAGTATGACTCTAAGACTTGTTTTGGGAATGAAGTATGACTCATCTTCTTGATTTAAACTATTTCAACAATTCACGATTCATCTTCTTAGCCATAAAAATGCACTAAGATGTCTTTAAAGGATTAATTGTGATATGGTTTTTCCATAAACATTAAGATGATCATAAAACACGATACTAAAGTACTCTCCCATCTTTTCAGATTGGAGAAACTTTTATCTTTCTGCCTAATTTGATTCTTCTCATTCGTTCTGCCATACATTGAACCTTTTCCACTGTTTCAGAATTATACTTAAACTTGTAAGCATAACCATGTTTACTAAACTTTAGCAAATCATGACGAATAGTCTTATTGATCTTTGTGGTGGATCTTGACCAGCGCACACCTGTGTACCCGATCCCCTAGTCCTTCACTTGACTCACATATACATGTGAACAAGGAATTAGTCTTAATTTACCAAAGATGAAAATTCTCATTCATCATACAATACAACTTGCATGATTCCAAGTTTCTATCCAATTGAAACTTGTGTGATGAGAACCTTTCCTTATTTGGAAAATACTCGACACTACCACAAACGAAAGAATCAAATTCATATTGCTAATCATAGAAACATACAAACATACAAACATCAATTTTCACAAATGCCATTGCAAGGAGATATAATAAAATAAAAACAAATTTTTATTTATTTATAAAATGCGGAAAAAACTTTTCCTTACAATGCAATTACAAATGAAAACTATGTTATTACATATTTTTTAGCAATCTATCATAACTCCTAAGCAGCAGCTCAAAAATCCGATCTTCGAACCATGCGATTGAAATCCATCTTCGCGATCAGATTCAACATACTCTTCCTTTAAGCTTCCTTCCTTTTGCATGATCCTACAAAACATCAAAATGCAACCTTGTCACATCATGTATTAAGAATCAACAATTAGGAACTTAATAGAGTTAGACAGTAGACTTACCTGAAGTAGAGTCAAACTTTTCGATTCTACCTTTTCTCAGATCTTTCAGGTAGTTAGGGCAGCTTCGCAACCAATGCCCATTCTCTTGGCAATAGAAACATATAGACTCTTTGGGAATGGTACACAAGACAATCTCATATTAGCCTTTCCCTTTCCCTTGGAAATAGAAATCTTTTCTGGACTTCCAATGTTTCCATTGTCAATGTCCATGGAAGTTTGGGGAGTAGATCTTCCAATCAAATTTGTTTTTCCAGTGCGCCAAATCATTGTTGATTCAGTGGCAACAAGCAAATAGGTAAGATCAATAAGGGACATGTCGTGGTCTGTCACATAGTAGTCCTTAATAAACTCACTATATGACTCAGGAAGTAATTGAAGAACCCAGTCAACAGCCAACTTCCTCGAGACAATAACACCCAATACTCTCAGCCTGTCAATATGTGACTTCATCTCCAAGACGTGAGTACACACAGGCCTTCCATTTTGATGTTTCATTGCAAGTAGGGTTTGAGTGACCTTGAATTTTTCAAGTCTTTGAACTTGTGGGTTAGGTATAATTATTGGAGGAGGTGGAGGAAGTGAAGTATGACTTCCACGATCCAACCGCGGGACATCATCTTCAAGAGGAATGCTTGTTCCAAAGGATTTGGGAAGACCATAGTTGTCTGAACTAGACATCTACAATGGGAGAAATTCAATTTAGTTGATTTAAGTCCTTAATATAACACCCAAATGAAATATTAAGGCTAGGACCCAACACAATAATTTACAATTTGGAAGAGGGATGTCGTAATCCAAACTGAAAAATATTTGAAGGTAGGTAAATGATGATTTACCAATTTCCACCACGAAAAACAAAAAATAATTTTAGGTTTTAAGTGAATTGAAATTCCTAGATCCTTTGGGATTCATTGAAACTTTCAATTGCCTGTTTAGATCTTGATTGTGCCCTTCAAGTTTGTGACTGGGATGACGAGGATCACACCCAAGGTGTGAATAACCATGCAAATTAGCTTGGTACACCCAATGTTACAACCACCTAATCAATGTGTCGGTTAATCACACACGCTCCACTAACGGCTTAACAAGGTGCAAAGTGCAATTTCATGGGTTAGCACCATATTCACATTTTCCTAAGTAAATAAGATTGGGAATTTATAAGTGTTTAGTTACTTTATATTTATCATTATACTTTGAATGCAGGGAGAATTAGATTTGTATCCTACCCGTTCGGCTAACGACCCTCCACTAGTCAAGGAAGCGGTGGGTGAGAGTGGACACCCATTAAACTGCCATTTTATAGGCAATAACCTTATACCCCCCTTATAGACTGGCTTGGTGAATGAGGCCTACTAACGGTAAGACTGACTTTGTTCTTATACATATATAGAAATATTAAACTTATAATATTATAATAGTATAAGGGTAGAATTTTAAACTTTAAAATTCTACGGTTTGGAATTAAATGTTTCAAAAGTTAGACTTTTACATTTACAAATTCCAAAACTTGAGGGAAAGTTTTGAACTATTCAAAAACTTTTGGAATCCAAAACATATGAGTTTAATATAGGCTTTAATGAAAAGACTCTTGAAAATCCATAACTTGAGGACAAGTTATGGAGTTCATAAAAACATTTATGGAAAAAGACTCTTCAAGTTCATAACCTATAAGTTTAATGAAGTCTTTTAAAAGAAAAACTTTTTCATTTTCCATAACTTGAGGACAAGTTATGGAGTACATTAAAGGCCATAAATATCATCAAATAAACTAACAAGCATGTCAAATAATGTCCATGATCAAGATTAAACTCATATGAAGAAGATAATTCATATCTAACAAATTTCATGTAATGAGCATAATCATACTAATACAAAACATGAAACTTTGAAAATAATCTTATAAATTGGATAAGCACGATCATTACCACATCAAAAACAGGTTTATAAGTTCGAAAACAGCTTAGGGTAATGATCCTAGTCTAATTCTAGCCAAAAACCTCGAAAATCTGCATTCTGGAGCATCAACTCGTCGAGTGCAAGAACAAACTCGGTGAGTTGCATGAATTTGTGCCTGGACTCGGCGAGTCCACTGTCCAGAACAGTAGAAAATCGATTTTTAAAGCATTTCCAAGCAAGTAGCATCAAGTATAACTGAAAACAACCCTAGGCTCTGATACCACCGTTGGATTTTGAGCATTCTAACACTCCTAAGGTGTGCATGCAACCCTAAATACCTTGGATCTATGTTTTCTCTATTATACATGCAAACTTGAACTTTCCAAGGTATTAGCCTAACTAGCATACAAAACTTTGATACTTGGGTAATAAAACAAGTTAGAAAACATACCTTTTGTTGTAGTTGGAAGCCTTGGACCTTTAAGAACTTAGTATCCCAAGTGTTGCACCTCAAATGGAATCACACAAGACCACCAACAATTGGAATAACTTGAGAGAAGAACACTTGCACTCATAAAATCGGCTTGCCCTCTTGTGTTTTCACTAGTGCCAATTTCATGAGCCTTGGGGTTTCTTATATAGTGTGCACATTAGGGTTACACCATGTAACTCATGACTTTCCACATTCCTCATGATCCATGGGTTTTAACCTCCATGGAGTATCCATGGGTCACCACATGGGTTTAGCCCAACATGAAGAACTATGGATCATAAGCCCACTTTATAAGAATGAATGATTTACCAAATCAATCCCCATTTATTTAATTAGTCTTTTTTGATCACAAAATTAATTCCAAACTAATTCTAGATCAATACTAATTAAATAATATGATTTCATATTAATATATTGGAACTTATAATATATTAATAAATCATAAATATCCTCTTCTCACAAAAGTCTATCCAAATTGTTCCGATGCCATGCAACCCAAATGGACCATGCTACTCTCGGGTCAAGTACATACCAATAATAGTTATGGGCTTAGACACCTAATCCAACAAATACAACATAACATCCCAAGAATGATGAACAGAGTGAGCGGAAGATTCAGACACTCGAATATATGCTCCAGGCATTCATGTTAGATTTTGGAGGGAGTTAGGATACTTATCTTCCACTGGCCGAGTTCTCCTATAACAACAGTTATCACGCCAGTATTGATTGACCACCATATGTTGTATGGAAGGAGGTGTAGGATCCCGATTTGTTAGGGCGAGGTGGTGCTCAAGACCACTGAGTTGATTCAACAAGTGTGTGACAGGTTGCGAGGCGCGCAAAGCCGGCAGAAGAGTTATGCAGACCGCCGTCATTCAGACCTCGAGTTTTATGTGGGAGAATTTGTGCTTATGAAGGTGTCGGCTTGGAAAGGTGTCATCCGGTTTCGAAAGTAGGGCAAGATGGGTCTCTGATTTATTGGTCCCTTGAGGATTTCCTCCTAGATAGGCAAGGCTGCAAACCGGCTAGATCTGCCTGATGAGCTCAGCCAGATCCACAACTCCTTCCATGTGTCTCAGTTGCGGAAGCGTGTAGTCGATGATTCTGCACTGATCCCTTTGGATGAGAATCAGGTTAATGAGCGCCTGGACTATGTTGAGAGGTCGATTATGATTCTCGACAGGAAGACCAAGACTTTGCAAAACAAAGTGGTGAACCCAGTGAAGGTGCAGTGGCAGCACCAGAAAGGCTCTAAGTGGACGTGGGACCTTGAGGATGAGATAAGGGAGCATTACCAAGATTTGTTTGTAGCAGCGGACTTCAAGGACGAAGTCTGCTTCAAGTGGGGAAGAATTTTAACATTCATTATCAGGTACATTTCAAATTATAGCTTAAACCCCAAAATATTTGCATTTCCATTCCATACGCATGGCGTAAATTGGAGCTACACCTTGCGTAGCTCACTTAAGTTAGTTGTGAATTTTGGCTCGTATGTTGGGTGTACGTGGAGGTATGCAGGGCGTACTTGTAGGGTTCAAACCCTAATTTTTGGGGTTTGGACCCTATTTAAAGGAATTCATGTCCTCAAATCCTTCCTTACCTCCAGCCTCCATATCTCTTAGCTCCCATCTCGAAACCCTAATTCTTGTGTGTGAATTTTGAAGCCTTTTTGTGACATCTTGGTGCTCTTGGTGGTGAAGGAAAACCTATGGAGTTGTGTTGTTGCACTCAAGCTCTTGGATCCAACGTCTACTCATCTTTGTGCATCTTCAGTATGTATAAAGCTCAAATCTTGATGCTTGCCTTGCTAGATCTTGTGAGGTTGCAAGTTATAACCTTTTTGTCCCAAAAACCTTGGTCTCATGAGTATTTCCTACTCTAGACCATTTGAGTTGTCCTTTCAGGCATTTTAGAGTGTTTAGTGACATAAAAATTCAAGCTTGGTCCTTGGTATTCATCCATGCACGAGTTATGGAGTTTTAGATGGTAATATAAGTTAGGGTTTTTGTTTTGAGCTTCATTTTTCCATGCAAGGGCATAAAGGTTTCAACTTTATGATTTTACACATTTATTAGAGTTGGATCTGAAGTTGGGAAGTTAAGTCCTAAGGTATTAAGACCTTAATAGAGGATTTGGACATCTGAAGGGTACATTGGCCGTAACCCTAAGTACGTCGAGCGTACCAGGTTGCAACCCCGTAATCCCTCCAAGTCGAAGTTGTACGTTGGGCATAAAACGTAGTATGCTAGGTGTACTCCCAGTAAACCCACTTGGGCCATTTTGAGCCTTGGGTCGTTAGGGGTTTTAGGCCTTGCTTTTTGGGTCATGCATGGGAAGGGGGAAATGATATTTTGCCCTTGGTAAGATTAATTAAGTTTTGGACCATTGATTATGGGTTAACACCCTGATTATTAATTAGGGTTGTCTTTGGTTTTTGAGTAGTGTAAGGAGTCGTGTTAGCAGCAGCTCAAGTGTGTGATTCAGTCATTTTCAGTTAGATTTGAGTGTTTTCACTGTGCGTGTGGGTCGAAGGCACAAATGCTGACCCACCGAATTTATATTTAGAATGCTAGTTGTTGGATGAATCTTTCATGTCTGTATGATTGGTTTGAAATATAAAGGGTTGGGCCCATTATTGTATGATTGGGTTGAAATAAACCCCAGGGCTAAGCCCCAAGGTTGGGCCCATGAATATACGATGGGTTGGAAGAAACCCTAGGGCTAGGACCATATTTGTGTATTGGATTGGAATATACCCCAGGACTCGGCCCAGTTGTATGTTTGGTATCTGGTACTTTGGGGAACTCACTAAGCCGTGTGTTTACAATTTATGTTTATGGTTTCGGGTACTTTTGGTACGAAAGGGAAAGGCCCGACGTGGTGGCACAACATCCTCCCTTCATGATTTCTGCACTTTTTGGATATTTGTACTAGGATATTTTGGTATTGTATTTGGTGATTGACTTGGAGATATTTAGTGAATCAAACCATTGGTTTTAAAAATGAAAAATTTTATCACTGTTTTTGGGTCGTTACAAATTTGGTTTGATTTGTTAGAGGGATTTGTAAAGTTTGATTATTATGTATACCTGATTTTTTTACTTAAGAAATAAAGTTTCGGTTTTTATTATCTAAATATGAGTCTATTGTAGTTTAGAATACCAAACTATCTATATGAACTTCAATATTAATTAGTTTATGAACATAAACTGTTAGGGCTAGAGATTTATTAAATCCTAGGTTTATATAATATAATTGTTAACTTGAAAACATACGAAAGTAATAAATATCCATGTCAATGTTTCAAAACTCATTATGCGTTCCCCAGACAGCCGACTAGTGAGTAATGAGTATTCACTCTAGGCGGGGAGTACTCGTGAAGTATTCGAATTGGATAAATTATATGAAATTAATTTTAGGAAAATTATACATATAAAAAATATCACAAGTTTGCTAAAAGTTATAACAAATCAAATTAATATCAATAAAAATTATAGATTTTTTTTATAAAAAAAATAAGTCAAAAATTTTGAGTTTTGTTGAGTTGCCCGAGATGGACCGATTTTCGCCGAGGTATACCGAATTGGAGTCGAGTTTGACCGAGTATCACCAAGGTTGACCAATTTTGAGTATTTTTTTTTTATTCCTAATTAGCCGTCTCGGGACTTGTCCGAGTTCCAGTACTCGGCTTCCTAAGCCAAGTTTTGCAACACTGATCCATGTTATGCTAGATTAATTGCCATGATTATTGATAAGAAATTGTTAGATCAATTCATTCACACTTCAGAGTATTTTCATTAGTTATTAAGTTAGCTATTTGCATGATCATTGTGGTAGTTACATTATAATTAATTGTATTAGTTCATTGGATCAACATAACTAATCATTATAATATTTGGTAATCAACTTATCAATCCATTTCACTCTAATAAATCAACCATAAGAAAATAGGAGGATCCAAAATCTAAGTTCAAGTACATTAAATCGATTATTTGAATAAAGTTATTTGCGTTTGTTTATGTTAATTAAGTCTTTAAAATCAAGTTTAATTAGGTTGAAATAGACCCCAGGGTTGGGCCAATTATTGTATGAATTGTTTGAAATAAACCCTAGGGCTAGACCCTAGGGCTGGACCCATGATTATATGATGGGTTGGAAGAAACTCCAGGGCTAGGCCCATATTTGTGTATTGGGTTGGAATATACCCCATGGCTAGGCCTAGTTGTATGTTTGGTATGTGGTACTTTGGGGAACTCATTCAGCCTTGTGCTTACAGTTTATGATTATGGTTTCAGGTACTTCCGGTACGACAGGGAAGGGTCCGACGTGGTGGCACATAATCCTCCCCTCATGAGTTCCGCAATTTTTGGATATTTGTACTATGATATTTGGGTATTGTATTTGGTGATTGACTTGGAGATATTTAGTGAATGAAACCATTGGTTTTAAAATTGAAAAAATTTATCACTATTTTTGGGTCGTTACAACTTTGGTTTGATTTGTTAGATGGATTTGTAAAGTTTGATTATTATCTATAACTGACTGTTTTACTTAAGAAATAAAGTTTCGGTTTTTATTATCTAAATATGAGGTTATTGTAGTTTAGAATACCAATCTATCTATATGAACTTCAATCTTAATTAGTTTATCAACTTAAACCGTTAGGGCTAGAGATTTATCAAATCCTAGGTTTATATAATATAATTGTTAACTTGAAAACATAAGAAAGTAATAAAAATCCATGCCAATGTTGCAAAACTCATTATGCGTTCCTCAGACAGCCGACTAGTGAGTAACGAGTATTAGGTCTAGGCGGGGTGTACTTGCGAAATATTAGGATTGGATAAATGATATGAAATTAATTTTAGAAAAATTATACATAGAGCAAATATCACAAGTTTGTTAAAATTTATAACAAATCAAATTAATATCAATAACAATTATAGATTTTTTTTCTAAAAAAGTCAAAATTTATGAGTTTTTTTGAGTTGGCCGAGATGAACCGATTTTCTTCGAGTTTTACGGAACTGGAGGCGATTTATGACCGAGTAGCACCAAGGTTGACCTTTTTTTGACCGATTATGAATATTTTTCACCGATTCCAAATTAGGCACCTCGGGACATGTCCAAGTTCCAATACTCGGCCTCCTAAGCCGAGTTTTGCAACACCGATCCATGTTATGCTAGATTAATTGTCATGATTATTGATAAAAAAAATGTTAGATCAATGCATTCACACTTCAGAGCATTTTCATTAGTTATTAAGTTAGCTATTTGCATGATCATTATGGTAGTTGCATTAATAATTAATTGTATTAGTTCATTGGATCAAGATAACTAATCATTATAATATTTGGTAATCAACTTATCAATCCTTCTCACTCTAATAAATCAACCATAAGAAAATAGGAGGATTCAAAATCTAAGTTCAAGTGCATTAAATCGATTGTTTGAAAAAAGTTATTTGCGTTTGTTTGTGTTAATTAAGTCGTTAAAATCAAGTTTAATCGGATTAAACAATCCCCTCCCCTTTTACTTAGTTTTTTTAAGATAATTAATTTATCTTTTATATCTAAATTAAATCATACCCGTTCCCCAAATTTAAATCATAACTATATTGTTACACGATCGGATCCACTGCTTGTTAGTATGTTACAGTGTGATTAGGTTAAATAAGGATTTATAAATTTAAAACCTAAGTGTATGCATGTGTGTTTATATATATATATATATATATATATATATATATATATATATATATATATATATATATATATATATATAACGCCCGTAGATTCGGGTTTGTCAATTTAGAGATACTAAGCGTTAAAAATGACTTTTTGATAGAAGTATATTTAGCATAAATAATCTTAACCAAAGTTATAGTATATGTCACAAGTATTCTGTACATATAAGGAACGTTGAAATCCGACTTATAACGAAGAAGTCATGACCCGTCGAAGTTTTGCAACTAAACCAGCACAGCATCGCATATCGTAAAAAGTGTATTTTTGACAAAATACTTTTTAGCCGTAGCGATCTAAACGAAAGTCGTAGTATACGTTAAACCGAGAGCGTACATATAGAGAACGTCCAAATCTGTCTTCGTTTGAGGAAATTATGATTTTTCTAAGATTTAGCATAACAATACACAGTCCGAAAATCAAATTTTCGATCGATCGATTATTAGCCGACACAACCTAAACAAGAATTGAAGATCTCATTAATAGGAGCTCAACGATATAAAGACAGTCGAAAACGAACGTCGTATGGCAAAGTTATGAATTTTGAACGGACTTTAACTGTCTAAGCCTGTTAAAATATAACTTTAAAAATAAAGTCGAAATTAGATGACGGAGTCTAAACGAAAGTTGTAGATCTTATCAATACCTACGCGTGGATATAAAGAATGTCAAAAATAGAGCTCGTATGCTAAAGTTATGAATTTTTTAAGAATGGTTGTTTTACGTGCGTCCTGCACCACGTGTCGACAGGCGAAGCCTTGGTGCCTACGCAAGTTCATGACGCGAAGGTAAATTTCACGACGTGAAGAGCCCCTGGACAGCCTATAAATAGAGCCGAAAATCACTCCATTTCTCGCACCTTTCAACTTCATTCCCTCCCAAACCGCCTAAGGTCCTAAGACCTTTTCTTTAGCACCTCCTAGGTGTTAGTAGCGAGTCCCGGAGCGCCAGAAGTCCCCGAGAAGAAGAGCTTTCGGCTCAGAAGTTCTGCCTGCGCTGAGCCCAGTTCCTCGCTAAACCCCCTTGTAAGTGTGTTATGATTATCATACTTTAAGTGTAACTTATGTTTAAGTTCATTATCGTTAGTATGAACCTATAAACAAGATTTATCAGTGATTCCAAGTCATTATATTGATTGATCTACTTACGGGGATAATGTATAGGTTGTGATTTAGTGAGGTGTTTAAAGTGGGCTTTACAAATAGTATACTATATATACCAAATGGACCCTACCGCCAATATGATCCTACCTCGTTGTTCCTTACTTGATAGATCTTGAAGTAGACTTTGAGTTAATGATGAATCTAGACTAATAATTAGTCACAATAAATAATAGACTAAGACTTAGTGATAATGACACTAGGTTTCGTGAAAGGAAAATACAATTGTTAGCAGTGAAGCATTGCCTGAATTTCGAATCGTCACTTTAACAAGTGAGTGCATAGTCCCTTTCATGAACACGATTTTAATACAAGTATTAAATATTTGTTTATGTGTGAAATATTTGATATTGCCTGAAATACGTGGTAAGAGCATGTCTGATAATATATGATGATTTAGGATACACAATAAACCTAAATTAATTAAGATGAATATCGGGTAGTATCCTCTTATGAGTATGGGTGAGATGTACACGGAGGGTAGAACTTTAAAATTTGTCATTGATCTGAGAGCATGAATTAGACATAGTCATTCATCCCTAGTCCGAGTGTATGGAGTGGGCATAGTCACTTGTCCTTGACCCGAGAGCATGGATTAGACATACCTGATCCGGGAGTATGGATTAGGTAAAGCTGTTAATTTTAGGTCTGAGAGTATGGATCGTGTCGTTGTGAGGATCGACGGGGTGGGGTAAAATTACTTATATGAGGTGAAATTGTATATTGCAAGTTCTAATATATATATATATATATATATATATATATATATATATATATATATATATATATATATATATATATATATAACATTGTAGGATTGAAATCCCTATGTACTCACCAGGTTTTCCAACCTGACCCACTCAGTTTATTGTATCACACGTGGCTATATGAAAGATACATTGTGATGAGATATTCAAGGAGTATTAGGCCACTAGTTTAATTACTATAAGGCTTGTAATATTTCGTTATGCGTATGTTTCTGTATTGATGATGACATCCCAATGTTTTAATATAAATAAAAATACATTTTTCGAAAATGCTTTGATAATATTATTATCATGTTTTTTTTTCTCGGAACAAATTCCACAATATTATTTTTCAAAAAGGATACTCTGATTTTTAAATAAGCCTAAACAAATCGGTCTTTTCTGGCCGTGAAAATGGGGATGTCATAGTTGGTATCAGAGCATTAGTTTAAGCAAACTAGGAGTAAGTATTTATTTCTAGACTTAAACTTTGAATGCTAAGCGATGATTGTGAGATGAGTGTCTGCTATATTTAGGATGTATGCCTGAATAGACACAAGCACTAGCTTATTTAGGGGATATGCCTAAATTGCTTTTATGTGCTAAATGATTTATGATATAGTATGCCTTATATGTTTTATGATGCTATCAGATCTATGGTCTATTACTGACCGGATCTGGAAATTTTATGTCTTCAGATTTCTAAACGTTTAATTATGGTATTAGAAATTGCATATAGCTTTTCGGAATGATAAGGAGATTTATACGTCTGTCGTAAATAAAGCTTTCCCTATCTTAATTCTTGTCACTGTACACTGAACATCCTCTAGAGTGTATAAATCGAAATGGTGCGAACTCGCAGCAGATTAGGAAATGCTAATGGAAACCAGCAGCCTGAACCACGAGTGATTGAGCGTGCACCAGAGGTAGCAACCGCACCCGAGCCAATCACAGTGGCAGGTGCTGGATCGTCAGATGGAAGAGATGAGGCTTCTACTTCAACAGAATTTGGATTAACCTACTGTGCCTATTCTACAAGCCGAACTGAATGAAGATCTGTCAGAGGAGGGAAATTACAGTCGTACTGTGAGTCAAGTTGAACCCCGAATGGTCAGGAGGAACGACACGGACAGAGGAATTGACAGAGATGGGAGTATGTATAAGAACTTCTTGGGTGCCAAACCACCAAATCTTTCTGGAATCCCGAAGCCAGTAGAGATCATGGAATGGATCTCCGAGATGGAGATGGTATTTGAAAGTTGCAATTACAGCAACAAGCAAAAAACGATCTTTGAAGTCAAACAACTAAAGACCGGAGTTTTAAGTTGGTGGAAGTTATTGGCAGATACAATGCCATAGGGAGAAGCCCCAAGGATGTCTTGGGAAGCATTCATGGAGCAGTTGAAAATGAAATACTGCTCAGAGATAGATCTGATAGACATAAACAACGAGTTTCAGAACCTGAAGAAATGGAAGATAAGTGTTGATGAGTATGCCACTGAATTCACTGAGAAGATGAAGCTATTCCCCTATTTGGGGCCTACTGAACACTCCAAGATAGATAGATTTGCTAACAGATTGCCAGCGGACTTTGGTGCAACAGTAAAAATGGCAACTACTTTGAAGACAACTGTTAGAGCAGCCAAGAATATGGAGACCCAACATAGGGAAAAGGTTATGGAAAGAGCTGAGGTAGGGGAGAAGAGGAATTTTGAGGCGTCCTCCAGATCCGAAAAGAAAAATAGGTTCCCGAAGTCTAACCCCAAAAACAAAAGGTATGGGGATACCAATAAAGAAAGGTGGTGTGACAAGTGCAGAAGGAAACACATTGGGAGATGCTCTAAAAAGGTGACCTGCTTCAAATGCGGGAAGTCTGGTCACTATGCTAACGAATGCACGACCAAGAGAGAAATATGCTTTAAGTGTGGTGAAGAAGGACACTTCAAGCAAGACTGCCCAAAGAGGGAAGGAGCTACAAAGCCAAACGTACCGCCGAAGCCAAAGTCAAGAATATTCCAGATGATCCTTGATGAAGCAGGTGACGATGCAAGGGATCAGGAGTAAGGATCTATATATCCAAAAAGCGAGATATAAAGTATCCATATAGATGGTATCATATGGTGTAGCCTAATATAAGAGGCCTAGTGTAGGGTGAACTTGAATATCTATATAATCGTTGCAAGAAATAATATAAACCTTGGTTATGTTATCTGATGTGTTAAGTTGCTATATGATTTTTCTTGTGTGGTGACTTGGAGAATTGTGAGACAATACTTGGGATGAGTATGAGTAGATGTGAAAGTTGGTAGAGTTCTATGCTACCGGAAGCACAAGACTCGCACTTGGATCAGGAAAAGTCACAAGGTTACAAAGGCGCTAGTAATTAATTCCGTTTTGTTCATGTCTGTCGTTACCATCATTTCGGTAATGACTAAGAAGAATATTTTTATTTTGACCCTAGTGGTAATATCAAATCGAGTCTGGATAAGGTAAGTATGTTACATGGTTTAGAGAACCAAGTTCGATGTAGCATCCAACTTAAGCCAGAATGTTGAAGTGAAAAATAATCGAAGCGATCAGTAGAAGTATCGCAATCACCGTTAACGTAAGAAGCTTGTAGCTAGAAGTGCTACATGCTAGAATATGAATCACATTAGAACATGAAGGAAGGTGTCTTCCATTCTGGAATTTAGCTCTAAAAGACCTGATTCTAAGCATTGCATCATACGATGAGAGGTCATTAGAACATGATTCATCAGTCTGTTACAGTAATCGAAGTAAAGAACTTATCTTAATTTAAGTCTGTTTAAGAAGGAGCAAGAGTCTCGAATAAAGATTGAGTTTGTAATTCGAAGGTTACGATTGAATGTCCAACATAGTACGAAGAGCGGGTGCAAGATTGAGCACCAACGGCAGTCAAGACGTCTAAGAGTTAGATACTCATTTGAAAGGACATAAGAATTATGGTTATTACCTAGGATGAAAATATAACGTATGGAGTCATTATACAAGCCCTGTTTCGTTGATGATTCTGGGACATAATCATCCTAACGGGAAGATAATTGTAACGCCTGGATATTCGGCCTGGTCGATTTAGAGATAATAAGCGTTAAAATGACTTTTTGATAGAAGATTATTTAGCATAAATAATCTTAACCAAAGCTATAGTATATGTCACAAGGAATCCGTACATATAAGGAACGTTGAAATCCGACTTAGCCTTAGCGATCTAAACTAAATTCGTAGTATACATTAAACCGAGTGTGTATATATAGAGAACGTCCAAAACTGACTTCTTTTGAGGAAGTTGTGATTTTTCTAAGATTTAGCATAACAGTACACAACCCGAAAATCGAATTTTAGATCAAGCGATTATTAGCCGACACAACCTAAACAAGAATTGAATATCTCATTAATAGGAGCTCAACGATATAAATACAGTCGAAAACGAACGTCGGATGACAAAGTTATGAATTTTTAACAGACTTTAACTATCTAAGCCTGTTAAAATATAACTTTAAAAATAAAGTCGAAATTAGATGACGGAGTCTAAACGAAAGTTGTAGATTTTATGAATACCTACGTGAGGATATAAAGAATGTCAAAAACGGAGCTCGTATGCAAAATGTATCAATTTTTTAAGAATGGTTGTTTTACCTGCGTCCTGCGCCACGTGTCAACACCAGGCGAAGCCTTGGTGCCTACACAAGTTCATGACACGAAGGTAATTTTCATGACGTGAAGAGCCCCTAGACAGCCTATAAATAGAGCCGAAAATCACTCCATTCTTCACTCATTTCAACTTCATTCCCTCCCAAACCCCCTAAGGTCCTAAGACCTTTTCTCTAGCACCTCCTAGGTGTTAGTAGCGAGTCCCGGAGCGCCAGATGTCCCCGAGAAGAAGATCATTCGGCTCAGAAGTTATGCCCGCGTTGAGTCTGGTTCCTCGCTAAACCCCATTGTAATTGTGTTATGCTTACCATAATTTAAGTATAACTTATGTTTAAGTTCATTATCGTTATTATGAACCTATAAACAAGATTTATCGGTGATTCCAAGTCGTTATACTGATTGATCTACTTACGGGGATGATGTCTAGGTTGTGATTTAGTAAGGTGTTTAAAGTGGGGTTTCCAAACAGTATACTTCGTATACCAAACGGATCCTACCTCCGATATGATCCTACCTAGTTGTTCCTTACTTGATAGATCTTGAAGTAGACTTTGAGTTAATGAAAATATGGACTAATAATTTGTGGCAATAAATAATAGACTAAGACTTAGTGATAATGATACTAGGTTTCGTCAAAGGAAATGACAATTGTTAGAAGCGAAGATTTGCCCAAAATTTGAATCGTCACTTTAACGAGTGCTTAGTCCCTATCATGAACATGATTTTAATACAAGTATTAAATATATGTTTATGTGTGAAATATTTGATATTGCCTGAAATACGTGTTAAGATCATATCTGATAATATATGATGATTTAGGATATAGAATAAACCTAAATTAATAAAGATGAATATCAGGCAGTATCTTCTTATGAGTATGGGTGAGATATACACGGAGGGTAGAACTGTAAAATTTGTCATTGATCCGAGAGCATGGATTAGACATAGTCATTCGTCCCTAGCCCGAAGGTATGGAGTGGGCATATTCATTTGTCCTTGATCCGAGAGCATGGATTAGTCATACCTAATCCGGGAGTATGGATTAGGTAAAGCTGCTAATTTTAGATCCGAGAGTATGAATCGTGTCGTTGTGAGGATCGACGAGGTGGGGTAAAATTACATATATGAGGTGAAATTGTATATTGCGAGGTCTAAAATATACATATGATACAACATTGTGAGATTGAAATCCCTATGTTTTAATATAAATAAAATTACATTTCTTTGGAAATGCTTTGATAATATTTGTGACAACCGTCAAATTTTGGTCAAACAAAGTCAAAGAAGGTCAACGTGTCAAACCAGTCAATTCAACTAGTGCTTGTATGTTAGGGCTTACTCTATGTTACTAATGTACAACTCTCCATCGTAATACAAAGTATCACTCGGAAGTTTCATATGTTCAAAAAATCTAAACCCTAAATAGGGTGACTGATGTAACGACTCGATAAAACACTATTACTTATAACAAGGCGTAGTGGAGTTTACAAACCTAGCACTACGGGGCAAAACACTAACAAAGGCCACCAGCAAAGTCTCTCTCAATCTCTCTCACCCTATCTCTCTCTCTCTCCCAAATCTCTCCTAAATCTTTCTCAAAATCTCTTTCAACTCCATTATAAACATCTGTGGCATCTCGACCCTTCAATTAGTTGAAAATCACTCGAAACGGGAAGATAGTACGAAAAACAACTCTTTGGAAGCGAAACCCTCTCAAGGAGCGAAATCCTCTCAAGAAGCGAAACCCTCTCAGGAAGCGAAACCTCTCGGATGCGAAACCTCTCGGATGCGAAACCTCTCGGATGCGAAACCTCACTTTCACTTCTAATCGGACACATTCGCTCCTAACCATGAAGATTCACATCTCAGCCCTTCAGACCGAAGCTCCCACTCTCGCAACGAAACCTACTCTCGGACCGAGGGCTTTCAATCCGACCACTTTCGCACCCTCGGCCAGGTTCGCATCTTCGTCCGCCCTTCGCACCCGAACTGGAAACTTTCACACCCTTTTCCAACTTTCACATCTACTCATCAGACTCTCGCATCAGCAGCCTCACCCTCGCAGTTTCGCTTCTCAAGTTCGGTTTTTGACTAGTTTCGCATTTTGAGTCCGTTTTTGATGTTTTTGACGTGGAATTTTCACCTAATTCATATTTTTGACATCTTAGACCCTCTACACTCATATTTTATCCACATATTAGAGATTTATTAAATATAAATCAATCTCTTGTTCAAGATAATATCTAAAGGACATAAATGTACTTGACTTTTCCATAAAGTTATGACACAAGCCACCTTTATGTCTACTTTATGTCACTATTCACACTCTACCTAGTCAAATCATTGTCATTTTATAACTTCTCCCAACAACCCATCAGATTTCTTTAAACAAATCCATCCAATAAATCTTCATTCTTCTCATCCAAGATTTCATTTTCTTTCACCAAAAGCAAACTTCTCTCTCTCTCTCTCTCACACACACACACATTCATGATTTTTTACAAGAGGTGTTCTTGAGTTTATCCTCCATTTTTGGTAAGTATCTTCCTCCAACTTTTAAACCTTCTACACATTATTACACAAATCGTGATCATTTACACAAATCTTTATATATTTGTTCATAGAATCGTCAAAACCTCAAGTGTTGTTCAAGTGTTCTTGACTTGAAATCCTTCATCCTCAACCTTCCGCCCTACAAGAAATCACTCAAGGTGAGTTCATTCCCCTACATTTTCATGTTTTCTTCAAGTTTTAGGGGGGGGGGGGAATACAAGTTACAACACCAAAACATATTCTAAAGTTAATCAACAACTTTCAACAGAAAACTTATGGTCCGTTCACAGACTGTTTTTACCAGCTTAAACTACATATTTTTCAAAACTGTACAAGGTGCATATAGTTCAAGTTTATACCTTTATAAGGACTACTCGCACGCGTTCATGCTATTTTTCTACAATTTATGGGGACTTTTACAAAACTGCCTATCATTTCAGAAATGATTTCGGACCAGTCTGTGAATATGGACATCTTCACACTGGTTAGAGACCACTAAAAATCATAATAAAAATTATGAACAAAGTAGACACATTTTCTGAACTCTCAAAGTATACGGATTTAGTTTTCTACTTACGATGATTTTTCTATAATTTTTCTAAAAACATGGACAAAAAAGTTAAAGCTAGAAAAATAGTTTAGAAGTTCATTAACACTTTGTAACATGTTGAGCAAAGTGTGTAACCATATATAGATACATGTTGATTTTATTTCATGCTATTTTACTTCCATGAAAAATAAATAATCATTCACATAAGGGTCTTTGATCACTAAAAACATATATGATACACTATAATAGGAATAGTTTATGGTACATTAACACTACGAACATACTAAGAAAGGTTTCACTTCTCGTTAAATCAAATTTGTGAGACACTAATTCATTGTACCCTCTAGGGTATAGGTTAAAGTCATGTATTATAACCAGAGTCTCTTGTAGGGAGAGCGTGATACTTGTGTATAGATCTATATTGGGACTGACAATCCCGCACCTAAGATGCATGCAACAGCTAGACCGGCAGGTCTGGGGTGACAAATGTCATAACATTCTGACGCCTGAAGAACATCGTAACAGGCCAGCTTTATCATTAGCAAGGCTATAATAACTCACATAGGGAAACAACGACACATATATTTTACAGGGATTATTTCATTCAAAAAGGGTTTTATATATATTAAAACTGCATATATACCATCATAACTATGGAAAATACTTGTACATTTTGGTCTTTGGGTCCTAAGACTGCAACTCATTTTATAAGGAAAATATTGGATTTTTCTTGAACATACACTACATTTACAAAGAAAGGATTTCAACTCTACATACAAAAGCTTATGCACTCACCAACTTAATTGTTGACGCTCTTTCAAAATTACTTGTATTCTCAGGTAATCAGTAAAAACAGGTAACTACCAGCTTTTGAGGATGGGACGCTAAGGCGTCAGACAAATCATTTTATCATTATATTGTAATCGATTTTGAAACATGTAACTGATGAAACCATGTAACTTTTTCGATTATATTTATGATGGTTGTGTTGCTTTGATCACTATTATACTCGTTGTTATGATGCTATATATAAAGTCATCCCACCCCCGGACGTTTCCGTCATCCTAGGTTTGGGTTTCACAACTAGAAAATTTGGGTCAAAACAGTCTAAGGGGTCTTGTATATAAGTGTACCGCCGATGAATATCTATGTAACTTTGGTGCAATTATATTACAAAGTATATCTCTTTAAACTATCTCAGTTTTAAATCTCTCTCTATCTCAAGTCCCTCCCAAATCTTTTTTTTTTAAATCACACTGCTTACCTCGGAATTTCCTTCCACTCCGGAACCTTGGATTAGGACCGGAAGTCCTGATTTCGGAGCCTTTAGCTTGCTTCGGAACTCTCACTCTGGAAGATGGACATCGGAACATGTCACACCGGATAATCTCACTCCGGAAGAACTCACATGCACCGGACTAGCTCACCACCTCGGAAGGTTTCGCATCGCGGAAGGCCAGCCCACTCCGGACCCGCTGACTCCGCACCCTGACTCCGGAATTGAATAAATGACTCTGGAACTCGCCCTTTTGACTCTGGAACCCCTCGCAATTCCGAAGCCCCACTCCGGATCTTGACCATTTCGGACCTTTATTTCATTCTAAGGAATTTTGACGTCGCAAATTCCATCAAACTCACATTTTTCATAAGTTAAACCCTCTAAACTCCTATTTTATACCAATTTGAAGGTTTAAAACACATCTGCATAATAAAATATCTTTAAATCACAAGGTGACTTTGGTGATAATAATGACAAAAAGGGTGTTGACTTGGTGACTTGCTGGCTAATCCTCTTTTCCCATGCAAGATTAACAACCAACAGTAACCCATGTATTATCCACCAAATAATTATGCATTATATCCAAGATTACCAAGTAAGCATCTTATCACCTTTCCCTACTCTTATATGGGACGAAATCATCCCAAAGACCCCCCCCCCTTTCAAATTCCACTTCCAATAAACATTTCTTTCCATCTCTAAAACAAATTCCAAGCTTTCAAGTGTAAAATCCTTCAAGCCATCCTTACATCTTTGTAAGTAGATTCGAGACTTCCTAGTGATTATATACGATTATATGTTAATTCCACTATTTTTACACACATATTTGTGTGTTGATATTGTTAGGATAACAACCATTGTTAGAAGTTCATCCACTCCAACCAAGTGCCAAGCTCGAAGTCTCTGTCTTTTTATTTCAAATCATTCCATGAAAATCACTCAAGGTGAGCTTCATACCCCCATTTGTTGAGTTTTCATACTTTTAGGGGGGAGTACAAGTCAAATATGTTTATCTTATGAATATTTGCTAGTTTCATCTTTATTATTTGAATATGAAATAATATTTGCATAAGATATGCTTAACACTATTTTATTTGCACAAAATCGTGTATATTAGTAGGTGTACAAGAAAAATAAAACTCATTATGTGATACAAGTACTAACAAGAAAATATGAGTTGTAAAACTACAATTTTTGGTAACCCTCTTTGCTAGAAATAGTTTTTCTAGTAAAAGGGGACATATTTTTTGTCATCACTTTTTGGTGGGTCAAACCCAAGAAAAAATTATGTTTTAACAACATATACTATTACTAGACAAGATTTCAACTTGATATTTATATAAAGTTTATATAAACTGTTTTACATATTTGTGAGTTCATACTACTCATGAATCGTTATAGATTAGGTTTACGAGTATGCGTTGGTGCTACTCTTTTCTGTGTGTAGGTTCAATCCCGCGATTAGGTGAATACACTAGTCAAAGGATCATAATGTTGTCAAAAAATTTCCTTGCATTGATGTGATGTAGACTAGCATCAAGGTTAAATTTTCCAAAACACTATGTACTAAACTAGATTAATGAAATTGGCATGCATTTTATTTCATTGGGGGTGTTACCACTAAATTCATAACATTGTTTGTCGTTACTTATGGTAAATCTACGATTACTTTGTATATACTGTAAAGTTGTATGTAATTAAGATTCTATCGACTTAGAAATGGTGGAATCGCTTTAGGTCATGTTCCTTGTTTGATTGTGGGCTTAGGGCAGACCCATTAGATTCGAAAATCTAATCAATCTTATTTATATACAACTAGCATACACCAAGCGATTGTAGGACCTGGTATGGATCAAGTCACAGGATTTCATTGACACATTACTATTAAATTCATAAGTTTAATTATATAGACTTCTATTATGAATTGCTTGCAAATACTTTAAAGTGGGGACATAATACACATGGAACTAATAATCTAGTTCAATAAAACCAGACTTTAAACCACTACTGGAAAATTACCACCATTTCACCTTGAAACTCTATGGCAGAAGGATTACACCTCGTAAATCTATCAGGTGTGTCATCAACACATCAACAAATCCACCACCACTGCCACCACCACAATTCAACCCTGTCGTTTTCCAGGCTGCTTTAACAGCCGTCGTGGCAGCTGCCATGTCTCAGACGAACACCAACGGTACTAGTGGGGCGGGAAGTGGTGCTACAGATTCCAACCAAGGAGATAGTCAGGGACGTTCAAGGGAATGTTCCTACAAATATTTTACAAATTTCAAACCCAAATCCTTCAATGGAAGCGGGGGTGTTATCACTCTGATGCAATGGTTCAAGAAGACCGAATCAGTCTTTGAGATTTGTGCATGCCCCAAAGCAAGCAAGGTCAAATTTGCAGCTTGCACTTTCTCTGACAGGGCCCCTACCTGGTGGAACGGCCATGTCAAGTCATTGACCCTCCCAGTGGCTAATTCAATGAGCTAGGAGGACTTGAATACCTTAATGCTGGAAGAATATTGCCCAAGAGGCGAAGTACAGAAATTGGAACAGGAACTCTAGAGCCTCAAAATGACCGGCTCCGACATCACATCTTATACTGCCAGGTTCAGCGATCTGGCCATACTATGTCTCGGGATGGTCACCCCAGAGAGTAAAAAGGTGGAGAAATACATCTGGGGACTATCCCTCCAGATCCAAGGGAATGTGCTAGCTTCAAAACCGATTACTTTTGACAGTGCCAAACACTTAGCACAAAGACTCATTGACCATAGGGTCAGCCATTGCACAGTGGCGGCCACCCCCGAGCAAGCAAAAGGGGGAAACAACAAAAGGAAGTTTTGGGACGAAAAAAAGAACCAACCGGCACATGACCCCGCCAAGAAACAACAAATTGTGGCTGTTCACGCTGCCACTACCCCTGCCACTCTAGCGCCATTAAGGAAATATGCCAGAAACCTCCCCAAATGCAACAAGTGCAACTTCCACCACACTGGCCCTTGTCGGGAGATGCACTGCAGCAACTGCAACAAGAAAGGACATACAACCCGTTTCTGTAAGGCGCCAGCCCAACAAGTCACCCAGGCCTCCAATGTCGGGGCAAGCCGAGCCTGCTATGGCTGTGGGGAGACCGGGCACTACAAAAGAGACTGCCCAAAAGCAAGAAACACAAATGTCGGTGGTGTTGGAAGGGTCTTGGCATTAGGGCACAGGGAAGCAATGGAAGATCCCACGGTGGTTACCGGTACGTTTCTCCTCAATAACTCATATGCATGCATACTATTTGATAGTGGAGCAGAGAGGAGTTTCGTTAGCCACCAATTCGAACACTTACTTAAACAAAATACCCAATCACTAAAAGATACATACGTCGTAGAAATGGCAAATGGAAAGGCAGAGCGCACTAACGATATATACACAGGGTGTACCCTCACTCTAGACAACTATTCATTCAAAATATACCTAATGCATGTCACAATAAAAAGCTTAGACATCATCACTGGCATGGATTGGTTAAGTTCTAATCGTGCCGATATTCTGTTTTACGAAAGGGCCGTTCGTCTTAATCTGCCAAGTGGCGAAACTCTCATCATTTACGGCGACAAACCTAGTACAAACTTACAAACCATCTCTTGTGTCAAAGCTCAAAAGTATCTCCGTAAGGGATACCACGCCTTCTTAGCCCACGTGGTGGATAAGAAAGAAGAGGTGAAAGACATCAAAGACATTTCGGAGGTCTGTAAATTCCCTGACGTATTCCTAGAAGACCTTCCCGGAGTACCACCTGCACGACAAGTCGAATTCCGAATCGACCTAATTCCTGGAGCTAGCCCCGTAGCCAAATCACCATACCGCTTAGAACCTGCGGAAATGCAGGAGTTGTCCAGCCAGCTGAACGAGCTCATGAGCAAGGGATTCATCAGACCAAGCTTCTTACCCTAGGGAGCACCGGTCCTGTTCGTGAAGAAGAAGGATGGATCCTTTCGCATGTGCATCGACTATCGGGAACTAAACAAACTCACTATCAAGAACCGATATCCCTTGCCCCGAATGATGACCTATTCGACCAACTCCAAGGAGCAAGCTACTTTTCAAAAATCGATCTGAGGTCGGGATACCATCAACTACGAGTCCAGGAGGAGTATATTCCTAAGATTGCATTCAGAACTCGTTATGGTCACTATGAGTTTGTAGTAATGCTCTTCGGATTAACAAATGTGCCCGCGATGTTCATGGACTTAATGAACCGGGTATGGCAACCTTACTTAGACAAGTTTGTGATTGTCTTCATAGACGACATTCTGGTCTACTCAGGAAGTAAGGAAGAACACAACCAGTACCTACGACAGGTCTTGGAAACACTGAGGGTGGAGAAGCTATATGCAAATTTCTCTAAGTGCGAGTTTTGGATTCGAGAAGTGGACTTCCTCGGTCACGTAGTCGGTAAAAAAGGGATACATGTGGACCCCTCCAAAATCAAGGCGATCGAGAACTGGTTAGCACCAAGAACGCCAACAGAAATCCGTCTATTCTTAGGCCTCGTTGACTACTACCAAATGTTCATTCAAAAATTCTCCAAGATCGCCAAACCACTTACCACCCTGACTCGGAAGGGTGTAACCTTCAACTGGGGAGAGAAGCAAGAAACTGCCTTCCAAACGCTAAAGCAAGCCTTGTGCAGCGCACCAATCTTGTCCCTCCCAGAAGGGACATAAGATTTTGTAGTATACGGCGATGCATCCAATCAAGGGCTAGGTTGTGTACTTATGCAACGAGGAAAGGTCATTGCCTATGCCTCAAGACAACTTAAGACACACTAGGTCAATTACACTACTCACGACCTCGAACTGGGAGAAGTGGTATTGAGCCTGAAGATTTGGACACTACCTCTACGGCACAAAATGCACTATCTTCACCGATCATAAAATCCTTCAGCACATCCTCAATCAAAAAGATCTCAACATGAGGCAAAGGTGATGGGTAGAACTACTGAATGACTATGAATGCGAGATTCGTTATCATCCAGGCAATGCCGATGTAGTAGCTGACGCCCTCAGCAGAAAGGAATACTCGGGCCGCCGAGTGAAGTCATTAACCATGACAATCCATTCACACCTGTCTACACAGATCAAGGATGCTCAACTGAAAGCCTTGAAACTGGAGAATGTAACGGGTGAAGCCTTAAGAGGGATGGATAAGAACCTATAAGTCAAGGGTGACGGAACTCGATATCTCATGGATCGGATCTGGACACCGAAGTTTGGTGGATTCAGAGATGTTGTCATGAACGAAGCACACAAGACTCGATACTCCGTTCATCCAGGTTCAGACAAGATGTATATGGACCTTAAGAAACTGTATTGGTGGCCGAACATGAAAACAGATATTGCTACCTATGTGGGGAAGTGTCTGACTTGCGCCAAGGTCAAGGTAGAATACCAGAAGCCCTCAGGTTTGCTACAACAACCAGATATACCTGAGTGGAAGTGGGAGTGGATAACAATGGACTTCATAACCAAGTTACCCAAGACAACGGGTGGTCTCGATACCATTTGGGTGAACGTTGACAGGTTGACCAAATCCGCGAACTTCCTACCAATAAGGAAACCGGCAAAATGGAGAAACTGACCAAAACATACATTAAGGAGATCGTGCGGCTACATGGTGTGCCACTATCCATTATCTCCGACAGAGATAGTAGATTCACTTCACAGTTCTGGAAGTCCCTACAGAAATCTCTGGGAACTAAACTGGACATGAGTACAGCCTACCACCCATAAACCGACGGGCAGAGTGAGAGAACTATACAAACACTAGAAGACATGATGAGAGCATGTGTGATAGACTTTGGTAAAGCTTGGGATACCCATTTACCACTTATCAAATTCTCATACAATAATAGTTATAACACTAGCATCAAGGTTGCTCCATTCGAAGCCCTCTATGGCCGCAAGTGCAGATCACCGCTGTGCTGGGCTGAAGTGGGTGACACGCAACTAGCTAAAAGACAAGTTCCTAACAGCACTCTCACCGGCCTGGAGATCATAAGAGAAACGACCGAGAAGATTGTCCAAATTCGAGAACGGTTGAAAGCTTCTAGAGACCGACAAAAGAGTTATGCGGATAAAAGACGGAAGCCCTTGGAATTCCAAGTTGGGGACTGGGTTCTGCTAAAAGTCTCACCCTAGAAAGGAATGATACGTTTTGGAAAATGTGGGAAACTAAATCCTAGGTATATCGAGCCATTCGAGATCCTTGCCAGGATTGGCTCGGTAGCTTACAAGCTCCGATTACCGCAGGAACTCAATAACGTACATCCTACCTTTCATGTGTCCAACTTAAAGAAGTGCTTGTCCGATGAGACTCTCGTTATCCCTCTTGACGAAATTGAAATCAACGAGAGTCTCCACTTCGTAGAAGAACCAGTAGAAATCATGGATCGGGAGATCAAAAGAACGAAACAAAGTCGCATACCCATTGTGAAGGTCTGATGGAACGCTAAAGGAGGACCCGAGTTCACCTGGTGTGAGAATAAGATCGATGCGCAGGGACAAGGTTTGAAAACTCAAACCTTGAATGAATGCTAAAGATCAATGTCTGCTTACTAATAGATGTTCAAGTCAAGGTTGGAAAGACCAGTCAAGTCTTAGATAAAATGTTCAACAAACAATCAAGCCATTAAATAAAGAACAATAGTAAATGATCAAGGTAAAGCTAATAAATGAAGAGCAAGAAGAATGTTTTGAATATACTTGGAGTAAATACTAAAAGTGAGTAAAAGATCTGTAGTTGACTTGTATTGAATGCTCCTATTTATAGGAGTGAAAGTTACAGCGAATTAACCCAATAGTTTACATAAGACCGGACAAAAGACATAAGTCTGACATTCTGATTGTCCTAATACAACTTTAGACTAAGTCCTATGAAACGTAACATCAAATACAAGACAAAAGTAATAAATGCACAAAGGACAAAAGGACTTTATTCCGGACAAGTGTTATTCCGGACATGAAAGTTGGATCCGGATCAGCATGCATTCCAGAAGTGAGGATCAACTCTGTAAGTCCCTAATCTGCTTGTGTATCAATCAGATCCGTTTGATGGTGCGGAATCCCAATCAAACGGATGATGTCAGATCAAATAGAAGAGAAGGAGAAGAAGAATAATATGAATCTCAATGTATTAATGAATAGAATGATGACCCTTTACATGAGATTCACACACACTTACACACACTCTCTTTTCTCTCTCTAGAACACCTTCAAATGCACACACTTAAGCTCCTCTATTCTATGTGTTCATCCCTCTACTCCTCACCCCTTACACCTATATTTATACATAAGAAACATGGGCTTGGTGAACATGGGCCGTAAATGGATTTACGGCCGTAAACCTGTTTACGGCCGTAAACACAACCGTAAACACGTATACGACCGTAAACACCAAGCTGTTTACGGTCCAAGACACAAACATACATTTTCCTAGAAAAGCAAAGTATAAACCATATTTTTGACCCAACAATCTCCCCCTTGGTTTATAGCTTTCTTTTCTTTTCTTAAATGACCCAACAAGCTCCCCATGAAAAGTAGCTGGCTTTCTTGTTCAATTTTCATTGGGAGCTTTGGCTTCAGCTTTAATCTTCGAATTCTTCACAGCTTCAAGATGAACATGATGAATCTTCAATAATTGACTTCATCTTGAGCAGTTGGGCATTTCTTCAGAATTTTACATTTAACGCACATTGGGTGAGGAGGCTTCTTGTAGTGATACTTGAAAGATAGCGCTTTCAGCTTGAGAATCTTCAGAGAGAACATCAGAGAGAACAAATCTTCTGGATCACTTCAGCTGGTTTAAGATAGCAGCAGACTGATAGAGGAGGCTTCAATGCAATCCGTCACCTAATCTTCAAGTGCAGCTTCACCTTGCTTCTGGGGTTGAAAGATTGAATGTCGAAAGAATAATCTTCATTTCTTGCTCCTTCGAATGAGAATTCTTCGATGCTCACGGATGAAGCCTTGGCTCAGAAATCTTCGACACAAACTCCATGAGTTTCATCTTCACCTGAATTCACTTTTCAAGACAAAACAAAACTAAAAGAAAACTTAGCACACAATTTTTTTTTGGATTTTTCATATTTTCTGAAAAAGAAATAAAACAGAAATAACACTATTTTTGGATTTTTTTTTTTAATTTTCTGATTTTTGATTGACTTTTTAAAATTTTTAATTCTCCCCTGATATTTAAATTAGAAGAAAACTATGAACAAATTTAACAAAAATAAAATGATATCTAACTTTAAGAGTGATTTGGGATCAAAGTTTTTAGACATCCTTTATCCGTTTATCAGTACCTCTCCCTTCATGAATAGATCTGGTCAATCGCCGGTATTGTGGTCCACTTAAACACGAGAGATTGTGACAAAATTAGGACATACTATAAGTGACAAGACAATGTGATCCTAAGTTCCTAGATAATATTCCTTAAGGACCATTCAGCTGACGACGACCAAAGATATTGTTGTCCACCTAAATTGAGCAGCGAGATCTATAGACAATCTGTGAGTGTTCAATTTTAATTGTACTGGAACATGTTTCCCGCTTCCTGACATACCCCAATAATCAGGAACTTCCAAAGTACTCCTTACTTTAGGTGAGCAGACAATTATTATGAGAGAAGTCAGATTTAGAATGCATATGCTATACACCCAGGTCGGATCTCTTCCAATCACGCAGAGGGTGAAACATATGACTAACCAGATTTAGAGGGATTGAGAAGTAGAATGGTGCATATGTTGTGTACCAGGTCGGATGGTTAATCACGCAAAGGAGACAGCATATGGCTAACATGCAGGAAGAATTGCATAGATCAAAAATGCATAGAAATAGAGTTGCATATGTTGCAGTCCAGGTCGGATGTATTTCAATCACGCAGAGGAGGCAACATATGACTAACAGAAGGAAAGCAAGAAAATAATTTTCTACAGACCTACTTTATCGGAATTCCCCAGTCGCCCCATCAATACCGGAATTAAGGAGAAAGTTTGTACATCGAGGAAGAGTTAAACCACAGTTCTAGATACGGATAACTTTAATGTGACCGGTGGATTATCATGTATATCTCCCTGCTCAACCTATCTGAGCGTCGTATTGTTAGGCTAAATGGATCTATCTAGGTCAAGATTTTTCAAGTCTATAGATTCCTTAAGTTCATTAATGCCTAGTCAAGTCCATTTTAATCTTTCGTGCCTACCAGCGCATCGAACACAGAGCCTAGACAATTCAGATTCAGTCCCTTACACAGATTTAGATTGCCTGTTATCACATGATTATATCACTTCCCAAAACATCTCCCTCAAGCACATTCCATAACCAACATATTTTTCTTTTTGATTTTCTGATTTTCTAATGTTTTTGGATTTTTTAAAAATTTTCTAATTTTTGTTTTGTTTTTATTTCTCCCCCTAAATTTGTGCATAGGAGAGAAATGAAAGTAAATGCGCAAATTTAAACTATCCTAAAACAAAAATTAGTCTTTAAAGCGAATCAGCTTAAGAAAAACTCAAGAGTATAGAGAAGAAAACTCAAACCGTAAGTCACCGATTGAATTTGCATCCAGAAGGTCTGAGAACAGCACGCGTATTCTCAGAACAGATCCGAAAATTCTTCATGTCATTAAGCACTAACCCCGTTTGTGATCTCTTCCTTTCTTCCCTTCTCGTAAAAGGACACATACTCCCAAACAAAGTTATGAATGTTGTACAGTTGAGAGATGTCCCCTATCATGTGCCTAGAACAGCCATTACCAACAAACTGAAGTCCGATGATATGCCTCCATAGCTGCTCCGACACAGAGCGGGATTAGTTGGTCTTTGGAACCCAGTCCATTTTGAAACTGGGTTGACCTTTGTCATCCTTGCATAGTACTCTCTCCCATGACATGTCCTGTTTATCACAAACAGAAGATGTAGAAATATTAGAATCGTTAGAAGATTTGGGAGGGTGAGCCTTTGGAACCCATTTGTAGTTGGGTTTAACCCATTTCTTTTTCGATCTGATGGGTGGCTCGGTACATGATTTTGAACTTGATGTCGGCCGTTGAGATGACTTTGACCTAACCGGTCTTTGTTTCACTGGAGCATCTCTTGGATTGGGCTTCTTGGCCGACATTCCCTTTTTGTCCTTGTGGGTTTGATTCATGGCCTTGTGGGTTTGATTCTTGGCCTTCTGCGCGTTCCAGTCACCATGGTCTGAATGTGACCTTGAGGGGTTTCTTTTGAAGTATCTCCCTCTTGGTGCGTTCTGCCAGCCTTGTGCATAGTAGGGAACGTATGCGCGATTAGGACAATTTCGGGCAATGTGTCCAGGTGTTCCACAGTGAAAACATGTCTTTTTCTTCACTGTGAAGTTGTTTCTTCCTGCCCCTGGTGACGTGTCCTTTCCTTGTCTCTTATTGTTCCCACAAGCACAATTACAACAGGCACTCTGTTTCATTGGAATTGGTGGCCTGTATTTCTCAACAGCAGGTTGATCTGAAGCAACTGAGTTCGAAGCAACAGGCACTCTGTTTCATTGGAATTGGTGGCCTGCATTTCTCATCTTCTGTTACTTTACCTGCACATGAAGTAGAAGCCTTAGAATTTTCAACCTGAATACCTCCTGAAACAAAACCAGCTGGTTTGCCATATTGAAGATGTGCCTCCCTGTCAATTTCTTCCTGTGTCGTAGGGATGGATGTGTAGTTATGATTGAAAGGTGGAGGAACACTATCATACCCTAGACCCTTGTTTTGATTATCTTTGAATTTTAATTGGGTTTCAAATAAGGACTCGACTGTCTTACTTGACGCAGTATAATTTTTGAAACTAACATCTGTTTTTCCACACTTAATTTTCAAAGCGTCAAGTTCTTCAGTTACAGCATCAATTTGTCTCTTAATATAGTCATAATTTTCACACTTGTTGCTGAATTCTTCAGGAAGCTTCCTAAAGTCCTTTATTTTTGTTTCTAACTGGGCCTTTAGGGGTTTCTGTCCTTTCCTGAGTTAATAACCTTAATATCTCAGGTCCTCAACTTCTCTTTTTAATAAATCATTATGTTCACGAAGAAGTTTAATCGTAGCTTCACATGATTGAGATCATGAAACTTCACATGATTGAGAACATGAAACTTCATTGACCGGAAGGTTTGCGGAACACATTGTTTTTCCACACTTCAAAGCGTCAATTTCTTCAATTATATCAGCAAGACTAAGACGATTGAGATCTTTTATCTTCTTGATGATAGCCACGTTCTTATCCCATGATTTTGGAAGTGAATTCAACAGCTTTTTGTTTATCTCAGATTTAGTCAAGAAAATCCCAGCTATATTAATCTCAGTAGTAAGTGTAGTAAATCGCTTCAACTGAGCTTCCAGGGTTTCTCCAGGGATATAATCGAACATGTTAAAATTTTGTCTTAACATATCCTGACGACTCTCTTTCATGACCTCAAAAACCATTAAAAGTACAACTAGAAGTCAAACTTAAATTTAAAAATGCCCTTTGACTAAAAAGACTCAAAAGTCAAATTTAAAAAGTCAAACTCAAAAGTCAAACTTGAAAAGTCAAACTTAAAAGTCAAACCGAAAAGCTAAATTTGAAAATTTAAAAGTTAAACGAGAAAGTCAAAGTTTAAAGTCAAAGGTCAAACTTTAAAAGTCAAAGTCAAAATTTTAAGTAAAAAGTTAAAATTTAAAAGTCAAAAATTAAAATCTAAAATTTTTGGTTGAAATTGGAATTTAAAATGAAAAGAAATTGAATTTTGGACTGAAATTGACAAAAATCCGAAAGTTGGTGCGAATGGCAATGTATTTGAATTAAAATCGGAAGTGATGAACCAAGGAGTCCGCTAGCTGAGTTGGTAAAGCGCTGAGTGTATGAACCAGAGGTCCAGGGTTCGATCCCCGGCACCCCAAATCCGCCTACCCTTTTTAATGTGCGAAGACGAAGGCTGCTGCTTAGCTGGCTTCCCTAGCCGTTCACCGAGCCGCGAATCCACCAAGCCGTCTGCCGAGCCGAGGCCGCACACCTCTGCCGTAAACCGCCGAGCCGTATACTCCGAGCCGCAAGCCACCGGCCGTAAACTCCGGCGACCGTAAACCGGCGACCGTAAACACGTTTACGGCCGTAAACTCCTGACCGTAAACACGTTTACGGCCGTAAACTCCGGCGACCGTAAACACGTTTACGGCCGTAAACTCCGGGAAACCCTAGCCGCCGCCGCCGCCGACCGTAAACCCTTCAAAGACCATAAACTCTTCGCAGATTACGTGAAAAACAGCGTTTTTCACCTCTTTTTGCTCCAAAACTCGATCAAAAACTCGTTTTTATCAAAAACGCGAAGAACAAACCCCTCCTAATTTTCAGAGATCTATCCAAAAACGCAAGAATCTTTCCAAAATAAGATCAAATATGTTCCAGATCTGACAAAAATGACTGATACAATCCAAGCTCTGATACCACTTGTAAGTCCCTAATCTGCTTGTGTATCAATCAGATCCGTTTGATGGTGCGGAATCCCAATCAAACGGATGATGTCAGATCAAATAGAAGAGAAGGAGAAGAAGAATAATATGAATCTCAATGTATTAATGAATAGAATGATGACCCTTTACATGAGATTCACACACACTTACAAACTCTCTTTTCTCTCTCTCTAGAACACCTTCAAATGCACACACTTAAGCTCCTCTATTCTATGTGTTCATCCCTCTACTCCTCATCCCTTACATCTATATTTATACATAAGAAACATGGGCTTGGTGAACATGGGCCGTAAATGGGTTTACGGCCGTAAACCTGTTTACGGCCGTAAACACAACCGTAAACACGTATACGACCGTAAACACCAAGCTGTTTACGGTCCAAGACACAAAAATACATTTTCCTAGAAAAGCAAAGTATAAACCATATTTTTGACCCAACAAGCTCCGGAATGTGTTTCTCTTTATAATACACCTCCTCTTCTTCTCTTCAGCTCTGGACAGGTTTTGGAGCACTTTTCCATTCGGAACCAACACACTTCGGAATATGTACTTAGGATTGCTAGAGGTTCACTTTCAGGTTCCAACAATCTCCCCCTAAGTGAACTTAGCAATCCGTCAAGCTTAGAAATTTTCTTCCTTGATGAAGGTGTAGGCTCGGAACAACCATTCGCGAACTTCAATGTACCATGCTAGCTGACTTACAAACTTCGCCTTAACATGTTCCGGAGCATCAGACTTGGACGCACGCGACATAAACTTCTTTAGAGCTTTGGAAGGAACCAAGTGTTTGTCAAGAACTCGGAAGCAGTCCTTCTTGTTGGTTTTCCTGGTAGTGTAGACAAACCCTAGAACAGGCTCTTCAATAGGACCATCAGCAAGAAGTTCAGCTTCCGGAAGGATGAAGTCGATTTTGGGAACAAATTACTCAATTCCGTAAAGATGTGCAAGCTCAAAATCTCTTCGGCTGAACTCGGCAACGTAATCTTTCAAGAAGCTTAATACAGCATGATAGGCTCCCTTACTGAGGTCATCCTTCTGATTTTCTCTGAAGTAGGCAGCCACGGTGAGAATGTCATTTGGATTCATAGAAGGGAAATCCGCATCAGTGACAGTTAGCTGAGTAGGCTTGTTCCGGAGGATGTGAAAACGGAACAACGGACAGTTAAGCTCAAACTTTGTCAGGATATTTCTTCCGAAGCCCTTGACCTGAGTAATCTTCTTCTTCGACCATACTTCCTTGAAGGGCAGTGCTTTCTTAGAGTAGAAAGTATCAAGTCTTTCTCTTTCTGTTCGGATGATCATGTCTGGAGGATCTGTGGGATGAAGTGGAGCAAACTTGGTGTAATACTTGTTGAAAGGAGATAGAGGAAGATCGAGTTGATCGTGATCACAGGTAGGAAGATCATAGTACATGACTGGGATGATTTCGTGACTCTGGAGGATGCCTTCGCGGCAAAGAGGAGATATCACACGCATTGGGTCAGGATTATCTTTTAGAGCCTGAATCCAGATGCTTTCTTCAAGAGCTTGACTGATTTCCTCCTGAGACCAGCCATGTTTGTGTTTGAGTGGAGGTTCGGAGTGCAAAGCTTGTTGTTCAGCTGTCATTGGTTTCTTCCCTTTTGCTCGTTGAAGCGAAGCAATGGCACGCTTCATATTCTCATCGATCGAGAATTCCGGAGTGGGATTTGGAAGAGGTTCTTCCGGAATGTCATCAGGGGTCCAGAGAGGAGAGCCCTGGTCGATCGGAGCAATTTTTGGTTCCGGAATGGAAGAGGGAGACAGCACAGAAGGAGTGGCTCGGAAGGCTTGAGCTGTAAGAACTGATTTTGCCATAGCCATTTTGACAGCCATATCAAAAGCTTCCGGAAGAGAGGATGGCCAAGAGACTGCAGACCAGATCCTCTTTTGTTCTTCAGTTAATTCCTTCGGAATGGTCAGCTTTGGAGCTTGAAGACCAAGAACTCCTTTGGGAGCTTCATCCGGAATATATACTTCATCATCTTCGCTTCCTTCAGTGATTCCCAGGATTCCGAAGACGATTTGAACGTCTTCATCTTCAAAATCCAGGTCCTCATCCCGGAGTGTAAATTTCGAGGCTGGTTTCCATCTTCTGCTTGGGCCTTCTCCCCCTCTTGCATCGGTGAATTTTGAGACCGGTGCAAGCGTCAAGTCTTCCTCGATATCATCAAGTTTGGAGAAAACCTTCTAAAGACCTGTGGAAATTTGAAGAGTGGGGGTGTCATAGGCTTCGGCAGTGGGAGCTTGTTCGGAGAGATGCTTGAATGTGCTGCTGAGGATGGAAGTCATCTCATCAAACTTCCTGTTCGGAACATCAACAATGTTCCAAGTTGAGCGCAGGAGTTTGATGAGGACTTGTTGAATAATGAGGTTCATCTCATCCTTCTTCCGGATCTCCTTCTCTAGCCGTTGAATTTGTTTTTCATGACGAATATGGGTCTGCTTGATTAGGTCGTTGGTGGCAGACACCAGATCATCATGGACCTTGAGCATTGAGGATATGGTGTTGAGATAATTTCCCACCAAAGCATCGTACTTGGAGTCAATTTTCTCAACTGTGTGCTTGAGCCGGATGGAGATCAATTGATCAAGGTGGGCTTCTCTTTCAACAACTGATGGTCCGGACTGTTGGGAGAGAGACTGGAGAATGGCATCAAGTTTGGCATTAAGTCCGGAGAATTTTTGATCCAATTTTGAGTTGAGCTCAGATACGGATGATTCCACTGATGACACTTTTTCCATGGTGTCAGAGACATGGTTGCATATTTCCAGAAGGGCGAAGGGGTCAACATAATCACCAGCAGAGGATTCCGAATCAGAATCAGATTATGGCGGAGGAGACTGGTGTGAGGAAGGATTAATGGAGGGACCCAGTTTGGTGGTAGCATCGTCTTCTTGAAGTTTGAAGGATGAGCCTCCGTCCGGAGTGGTGGAGGATGAGGATCCGAAGTCATAGGCAGACTTAGAAGTGGATGGCTTTGATTGAAAGTGAACAGAAGCCTTGAAGGTGAGTTCCGGAATGATCCTTGCTTCATCATCCAACATTACTTCTTCAGAGATTTCGACGTCCGGATCAGTTGTGAAAACTCCTTGATGAGTAGTTATAGGAGGTTGTTCAGAAGTAAGCTCAGCATCTGCATCCGCGTCAATGGGAGGAACATAGGGCATGTTGCTCTGAATGGCCCTGTTCCTCATGGAAATGAGAGTTGATTCCACTTGAGCTCGAGTGAGGTCCGGACGCCGAGATGAGGCCCTGTTAACATAATCTTTCCAAAGAGGATCATTAGTACCTGGTCGTCCTGTACGCCTTCCGGGTATCAGACCAGTTGTGGCATCGGAAGTTGGAGAGACTGCTCCTTCTTCCGGATGCTTGGGGTCCGGAACAATGGTTCCAGAGTGTGTGTGTGTGGAAGAGATAATGGGAATATCAAATTTGACACGTGAGTTTGTTCCAGGGGGCTGCAAGGAACTTTGTTCAACACCGGCATCACCCTTTTGGGAGGGTGAGGGTGGATGATGTGGAGACTCCCCGTGAGTGTGTGCTTGTGATGTTGAAACATTGAGGGGTACCTCAGATGAGTGGGTAGGAGGGTGAGCGGACGGCCAGAATCAGCCGGAATGTCATGGGTGCCCTCCTGTTGAGAGGGGGCACTGACTTTGGTTTTCTTTTTGGCCTTAGGCTTGGTAGGAGAAGCCTTTCGTTTGGCTGGTTTTTTGATTTTAGGTCCGAACTTAGTAGGATCGGCCTCTTCCAAAGTAGGCTCAACAGAGACCGAGGCAGGTTGTGTTGGGTCGAACACAACCGAAGTCTCGAGATGTTGTTTTAAATAGGGAGAGTCGGAAGGAATGATGGCCAACATGTTGTTCGGAAGACGTCTGACCGGACCAAAAGATGATTGGTCCGGAATTCTATATGCCTTAACTATTTTAAAAGAGACGCATACCTCCGGAGGAATGGTGCTAACCGGAATTGGTACTTTGAGCTCCTTGAAGATTTGTTGAATCGTCAGAGCCCAAAATCTAGGGCTTGAAATTTCGTTCGGCTTCCTTTTGATGGCGAACTTGCAGAAGTCTTGCCACAAGAGTTCAGGAAGATCTACAACATTATTGCGTCCTGAGTAAATGTTGAAGACTACGTTCAGCCAATCCTTGCTCAAGGTATCAGTACCTCCATGCTTGCCAGATAACCCACGGATAATGAGATGCATAAGAACAGTCCAGAGCCTAGAAACAGCGGTTTTCTTGAAATCTTTCACCTTGAAGTCTTGTGTGTAGCCAATGAAGTTTAGAAACGTCTGAAACTCTTCAGCCGTTGGTTCAATAACTTCGAAACCTATAGGATTAGGTGTGATACCAATCGCCTTGAGAAAGGTCGATTTGTAGACAGGAATGGTGCGATCACCAACAATGGTGGTTAACAGAACTCCATCTTCTAGTTTGATACTTGTAAATGCGCGATGAAGATGATTGAGTGGGAGTGGAGGATCAGGGATTTTGGTAAGTGGAATGGAAAGAGGATGATTTGCAATGAACTCAATCATTATCCTGATCGATTCATCGTAGTCTAGAGGATTTAGGGAGAACAGTTGGGTTGTATCTCTAAGAAAGGGTTCTTGATCGGCAGAAGAGGATGAGCCCTTTGATCCTTTTGATGATTTCTTCCTTGAGATTGATTTCTTGGGAGTTGATGCAGTTTGAGTTGGGTTCTTTGAAGACTCCATTGTTGAAGAATGATGAAAGCTTGATGAACACGAAGAACAGTGAGAGATTTTTGAGGTTTGAGAGCGTAAAGAGGTAAAAAGGAATTTGAAAGGGTATTTATAGGTAGGGGAAGATGGGTCAGGTTGAAAAAGGTAATGATGAGGATCCGAGATCAAATGGGTCGCATTGAATGAATTTGTACCTTTTTAGGATTGATGGGACAGGAAGACGAAAGGTTGAATTGTTCAAAGCTTAAAATGGAAATGTTAACCGGCGATTCGATGTTTGCTTTTAGGAAACGTGTAATCGTGGCACGGGAATCAAGGTTGATAGGATAAGAATTTCCTGAAGTAACCGTTGTGGATGGTTCGTCTTAAAACCCTTTGGTATTCATGATGAGTTGTTCTGGACAGTGTATGACCCGGAGGGTAAGAGTTGTGTTCCGGAGCATACTTGTTTGAAAAGGGGTCCGGAGCAAATTTTGAAATTCCGGAGCAATTTGAAAATTCAGGTGCACATTTTGAAATTTCTGAGCACATTTGAAATTTTGGAGCACATTTGAGATTTCGGAGTACATTTGAAAATTCCGGAGTACATTTGAAAATTTCGGAGTACATTTGAAAGTTCCGGAGCACTTTTTAAATTCCGGGGCACATTTGAAAAATTCCGGAGTACATTTGAAAAATTCTGGAGCACATTTTCCAAAGAGGAATTCTGGAGTTCGATTCCGATCATCAAGACATGGTGGATTATAAATAGCAGACAAACAAGGTGAACTGCACAGATTAACAAACTCAAGTGAAGGTCAGAGATAAAGATAAGTAAAATGATCCTATGTATTCAGAGAGAAAGTAGTTCCGAAGAAGAAGATCGGAACTATTTTTCTTTCAAAATACGTCTATCAGAGAGAACAAGTCTCTTGAAAGAACTGAGGATCTGGTATCATCATACCCATCTTGTTCAGAAAACCGTTAAATTTGGTTTCGTCTAATGCCTTGGTAAAGACATCAGCAATCTCATCGTCAGATGGAACAAAAATGAGTTCAATGTTACCATTTAAAACATGATCTTTTATGAAATGGTACCGTATGTCAATGTGCTTAGTCATGGAGTGCTGAATTGGATTGTGAGAAATCGCAATAGCACTTTGAGAATCACAATAGATAGGAATGCGTTGAAAACGGTAACCATAATCCATGAGTTGAGATTTCATCCACAGAACTTGAGATGTACAGCTGGCAGCAGCAATGTATTCAGCTTCGGCTGTAGAGAGTGCAATGCAGTTCTGTTTCTTGGACGACCAACTGACCAATCGACCACCTAAGAATTGACAACCACCTGAAGTGCTTTTCCTGTCGAGTTGAAGACCACCATAGTTTGAATCTGAGTAGGCTTGAAGAAGGAAGCTCTCATTTGCTGGGTACCACAATCCGAGACATTTTGTGCCTTTAAGATATCGAAAGATTTGTTTCACAGCCAAAAGATGAGACATCTTTGAATTGACTTGAAATCTGGCACATAGACATGTTGAGAACATGATATCCGGACGACTTACTGTGAGATAGAGTAAAGATCCAATCATTCCGCGATATTTCTTTTCATCAACAGGAACACCGGAAGGGTCGGCAAAAATCTTGTGTCCGAAGCCCATTGGTACCTTGGCAGAGGCACAGGTGTCCATAGAGTATTTATTGAGGAGTTCCGAAATGTACTTTTCTTGGTGAATGAAGATACCTCTGTTAGTCTGTTTGACTTGGAGGCCAAGAAAGAAGCTTAACTCCCGATTCATGCTCATTTGGAATCGATTGACCATAAGTTTAGCAAAATCAGCAACCATGGATGAATCCGTAGATCCAAAAATGATGTCGTCCACATATATTTATACCAACATTAGATGCTTTCCATTTGATCTTCGGAATAAAGTGGGATCTAAAATTCCTCTTTGAAAACCTGAGCGTTTGAGAAAATCGGTGAGGGTTTCGTACCATGCCCGAGGAGCTTGCTTGAGTCCATAGACAGCCTTCCGGAGTTTATAACAATAATTCGGAAAGGAAAGATTAATGAATCCGGGGGGGCTGTTGAAGGTACACTTCAGTGTCAAGTTCACCGTTAAGAAATGCACTCTTAACATCCATCTGGTAAACTTTGAAGCCTTTATGAGCTGCATAAGCAAGAAAGATTCTGATGGCTTCAAGACGAGCAACAGGAGCAAAAGTTTCGTCGTAGTCGAGCCCTTCTATTTGAGTAAAGCCTTTAGCCACCAGTCTTGCCTTATTTCGGATGATTACACATGCATCATCAAGCTTGTTTCGGAATACCCATCTTGTACCGATAATGGGATGATTCTGGGGAGGAGGCACGAGAGTCCAAACTTCATTTCGGTCAAATTCTTCCAGTTCGTATTGCATGGCTGTAATCCAGTCAGCATGCTCTAATGCTTCCTTGATGGATTTGGGTTCAACCATGGATATGAATGCTGAGAAGTGACATTCATTTTGAATATTTGTAGTAGATCGAGTCTGTACACCAGCATTGGGGTTACCGATTACTTGGTTCGGAGGATGATCCTTTGTCCAAACATGTAATCGTGGGAGTTCTCAATGCAGCCGACGAACCGATATCAACAGTGGAATTGATTTGCTCCCCCTGAATGGTTTGAATGTTGGGATGGTGCTCCCCCTGAACTTCTGAACCAGAGAGGTTGACATCATCATCAGAAGGGAACTCAAAGAATTGTTCATTTTCATCATTGTTGAGCGGATTAGAGTCATCGAACTCAGCAGCTGCATCTTGGAAGCCATTCACAGTTGATTCAAGAGAGGGTTTGGCATTATTCTCCCCCTCAACCTGAGAAGGTTGAAATGGAGTAGAATCAAATGGAGAGAGACTTGGGATCGGACCGGAGACATTACGAGAGAGTGGAACTTCCGAAGATGGGATTGGAATGAGAGGAGGTCTTGATCTAGATTCCGAATCAAGGGCGGTTTCGGAAGGACCAAACAGAGTTTCAAAGTCAACTTCAAGAATTGTCTGAGGATTCGGACATCCTGGCGGAGGAGCATCGGACTCCATAATGTGAGTTGTAATGTGAGTAGGGCCAAAATTCCGAACGAAGTTGTCATCGAAGGTAATGTCGAAGCTTTCTTCCAGAACACGAGTTCTCCGGTTAAGAACTCTATTGGCTTTCGATTTTGAAGAGTACCCAAGGAAAATGGCTTCATCAGCTTTGGGTTGAAACTTGGTTAGCTGATCATGGTTGTTCTTGATGAAACACCTGCATCCGAAGACATGTAGAAACGAGATAGTTGGCTTCCGACTATTCATTTCTTCGTACGGTGTCATGTTGAGACGTCGATTAATGATACTCCGATTTTGAGTGAAGCAAGCAGTAGCTACGGCTTCAGCCCAGAGGTAGAGTGGTAGATTTGCGAAATTCAGCATGGATCGAGCAGCTTCAACGAGAGTTCTATTGCGTCTTTCGACTAAACCATTCTGTTGTGGAGTATATGGAGCGGAGAAGTTGTGGTCGATTCATTTGTCTGTGAGAAAGTTCTCAATGGTGGAATTAGTGAATTCCGAACAATTATCACTCCGGATTCTCCTAACTGGGAGTTTTGTAAGAACTTCTATTCCTTTGATGAAATTTATGAGCTCTAAGGCTGTTTCGGATTTCAGCCTTAGGAAGAAGACCCATGTGAACCTTGTAAAATCATCAACAATCACAAGAATGTATTTCTTATGATGAAGACTTTCGACAGTGGATGGTCCACAGAGATCAATATGTAAAAGTTCCAGTGGTTCAGAAATGGACTTTTCGATGATAACAGGATGACCCTTCTTTGATTTCTTACCACACTCACAAGCAGCACACAAATGATCATTTTGGAATTTGAGAAGAGGTAAACCTCTTACCATTTCGTCGGATACAAGATCATTCATATACCGAAAGTTTAGATGAGCGAGCCTTCGGTGCCATAACCAACTTACGTCAGGAACAACTTTGGAGAGAAGGCAGAGTTGTGGTTTGCCAATAATCATGTTGATGTCGAGCGGGTACATGTTCTTGTTACGAAGCGACTTGATTAAACACTCTTTGCGGTCTTCGGTAATTACATAGCTGTACTTTTTGCAAAATTCAACACGTCGATTTGAGTCAGTGAGCTGAGCAACACTTATCAAATTATGTTTTAGATCAACAACATAAGCCACGTGTGAAATAGAAAATTTTCCGTTGGTGAGAGTTCCATAACCACGGATTTGAGAGCTGGAGTTGTTGCCATACGTCACGTAACCAGCATTTGGAAAAAGCTTTAAATCTCGCAGAAAATCTTTCTGCCCCGTCATGTGCATGGAGCAAGCACTATCAATATACCATATTGTTTCTTGCTCCGAAGCACAAAGTGCCTGCAAAATTAGTGAGTGATGGAGTTTTTAGGCTCCGAATTAGACTTTGGGACATAGGCATGGGCTTTGGACTTTGATTGTGACTTAGGAACAACTTTGTGTTTCTGGGTGATATCTCTGGATTTCCTTGGAAACAGACAGAATGCTAATGTCTTTTCATCTATCCAGTAGTCATATTCGATGACTTGAATGTTCTGAATTGCTTTATTCGGATTTTGGACTTCCGGAGGGTTGGTATTGTTGGGTTCCTCCGGAATTGTGGTTTCAACAAGGGGAGTTTTGACATTCCACACACAATTTTTCATCGAAGATTTTAAGGATGTTTTCTTTTCATCTGAGGATTTTCTTGATGACACATTGGTTTTTGAAAGATTTGGTTTAAAAATTGTGCCATCAGATTTTGCAATAAGGACAAATGATGCATTCCGATATTCTATTGGAGTATTTCGGACGGATTTGGTCGCTACATGAGATTGAGGCTGAGATGAGCTGACGACTTTCTTAGATTCTACATGAACAAGAGGTTCGAAAGGTCTTTTGAGAATCTTAGTGGGGACATGAGAATTCCGGGATGAACTTGGTTTAGAGTTAGCAAGAAACCTGGAATTTTGTCTAGTCTTAACTTCCTTTTTATGAGCATTTCGAGCTTCTACTTTGGGATCTACAATATCTTTCCTATTCAGCATTGGTTTTCTCTTAGGATGAAATGAGGATTTTGAGGTTTGTCCTACGTATGGATTCTTAAACTCAGGAGTAATGGGAATCAATCTAGTTTTTGAGATAATTAAGGAATCCGATTCACAAGAATCAGAGGACACACAGCTTGAGACTTCAACTTTATCATCTAAGGATGCCCATACAACCTCAGAGGCAGTGGGTTCAGTTGTCACCGGATCAATTTCTTCAATCACACAATTGTTCACATGATTACTTTTCGGAATATAGTCTACACAATTTGTAAGACTCTGATGAAAATCCGTGGTCCGATTCAGGTCCAGGTTTGTCAGAGGCGGAAGAGGCGTGGAATCAGGACATGTGACAACAATTGGTTTGAACTCAGGAATTAAGGACTTAAAATGGTCTGAAGTCTCCGGAAGGGGTGACAAGGGAGAAACAGGGGTGTCCGAATGTTTGATGTTCGGAACCTCTCCCATAAATGTCAAGTGTTCTAATTCCTTCAAGGGACTGACAACTGGTTTCGGAAACTCGCTTCCGATACTAGGTGCTTTTGACCATGGATGACGAAAATTATGTGTCATCCGAATGTCCGCTTCAAGCATGTCAACAGAGTTATGCAGAGCATCTATTTTTTCATTGAGACGTTTGTTATCAACAATTAAAACATTACGTTCAGAATAAGTGATTTCACATTTATCTTTCAAAATGATACATTCATCGTTTGACATTACAAGCTCATGCTCTAAAGACTCGATTTTCAATTTTTTATCCTCAAAACGTAACCTAAGACGATTTAGTTCACAATCCTTCTTCTCACTGGCTTCTATGGCAGACTCATAGGCTTTATAAATGGTGTTCATATCTGTTTGGATTTGGGTCAGATAAGGTTTACAAAGAGATAAATCAAAATTATTATCAGAGATCATAGATTTTACCTGTTGAACGATGCTTCGGCCAGGTGAATCGTTGGTGGCCATGTAGCAGTGGTGAGGTTCAGTGATATCATCATCATCTTCGGACCCAGAATACCAGTATCCTTCATCACATTCAACTATTTGTCTTGCCATCAAACACATGTTTCTTCCAGTTACCATGTCATCATCATCTCCGGATGACCAATATCCTTCAACATCTCTAGAAACCGTTGTAACAAATGCTTTCTCACTTTCAGCCATTTCTTGTGCTCTTCGGACATAGTAGGCTGAATCCTTGACTTTTGGTTTTTGTGGAGCATCAACCAGGCAATCTTTGGCAAAATGATTTGCATGTCCACACTTATGACACACAATCTTTGGTTTGTCCGATTTGGAATTCTGAGAGGGTTCCGGAGCAGTGTTTGGTTTAGTGATGTTTGGTTTATATGCTGGAGGATTTTTGGAGGTTGGTTTAGGTTCCGGAGCAGAGTAAGGTTGAGGATTGTTATGGTGAGGAGCATTGAATCGGTTTTGGTATGGTTTGTAAGAGGAGTTTAATGGACGTTTGTACTTCATTGAGAGTAGGGCGAACTCCTGTTGAAAACAGAGTTCAGAGTTCATGGCTTCAAATTCATCAACTGTTAAGGTTTGTGTGGGTAAGGTAGGGGCGGAGGTTTGAACCTATGGAATAATGGGTGTGAAGGGATCCGAGGTAGATGAGTTTGGAATGGTTGGTTCAAAGGAACTGACAAGGGCAAGAGGACCTCCGGAGAGTTCCCTTATGTTTTGAGCAACATTTGACTCATGTCCTTGAAGTTCATCAAAAATTTGATAGAGCTTTAACTTTTTCAAGGAACCATTGCTTTGGAGACAAGATTTCACATTTCCCCATCCTTTCCCGAGACTGTTGATAAACTTGAGATTGTACTCCAAAGGAGTTCGAACAATCCCATGAGCAGTCATGTTGTTGACAACGATTCGGTAACGACTGGAAGCAGATGCCACCGATTCACCTGGAGTGGTAGTGAAGGTGTCGAAGTCGTTGACAACTAAGGTGAGGCGCTTGTCCTTCATGTTTTCGGAACCTTCAATTAGGTCCTGAAGAGTGTCCCATATCTCTTTGGCAGATTTTCACAGCTTGATATGCTTGAAGAGTGAGGGAGGAACACCAAACACCATTTCAGAGAAAGCAACTTGATCAGTGTGCAGCTTCTCGATATCATATGCAGTTAGAGGAGCTGGGCGACTTTCATCTTCACGCGTGAGCTGAGCAGCTGCATCTCTTACAATTGTTCTTACAGGAACATGTGGACCTTTAGTGACGGATCTCCATATTTCTTCACCTTTATCTTTGGCAACTAGAAATCTTTCCATTCTAACTTTTCCAGTGATCATATTCTTCCACAACTAGTAATGGGGCACGTGTAGGGCCACCCACACTATTTGCGATTTGCATTGAAATCATTTGTTAAGGATTAGAAGCAGCCATTGAAGTTAAGATATCTTCAAGCTAAAGTGGTATATAGAAGAACTTTTATCCTTCACACAGAAATGGTTGAAACACCAAGGTAATTTCAAACCAACTATAATCTGATGTTTATGGATTCAAAGGACAACCACTCAAGCTCTGATACCAATTGTGAGAACAAGATCGATGCGCAGGGACAAGGTTTGAAAACTCAAACCTTGAATGAATGCTTAAGATCAATGTCTGCTTACTAATAGATGTTCAAGTCAAGGTTTGAAAGACCAGTCAAGTCTTAGATAAACTGTTCAACAAACAATCAAGCCATTAAATGAAGAACAATAGTAAATGATCAAGGTAAAGCTAATAAATGAAGAGCAAGAAGAATTTTTTGAATATACTTGGAGTAAATACTAAAAGTGAGTAAAAGATTCGTAGTTGACTTATATTGAATGCTCCTATTTATAGGAGTGAAAGTTACAGCGAATTAACCCAAGAGTTTACATAAGACCGGACAAAAGACATAAGTCTGACATTCTGATTGTCCTAATACAACTTTAGACTAAGTCCTATGAAACGTAACATCAAATACAAGACAAAAGTAATAAATGCACAAAGGACAAAAGGACTTCATTCCGGACAAGTATTATTCTTGACATGAAAGTTGGATCCGGATCAGCATGCATTCCGGACGTGAGGATCAGCTCCGGAATGTGTTTCTCTTCATAATACACCTCCTCTTCTTCTCTTCAGCTCCGGACAGGTTCCGGAGCACTTTTCCATTCGGAACCAACACACTTCGGAATATGTACTTAGGATTGCTAGAGGTTCACTTTCAGGTTCCAACACTGGGAATGCGAAGATTAGATGAAGCAAAAATACCCACATCTTTTCCCCAACCCTTGAAGTCCCACTCAAAATGCTAATTTTGGGACGAAATTTTTTCTGACGGTGGGATGATGTGACAATCGTCAAGTTTTGGTCAAACAAAGTCAAACCGGTCAATTCAATTAGTGCTTGTATGTTAGGTCTTACTGTATGTTACTAATGTACAACTCTCCATCGTAATACAAAGTATCACTCGAAAGTTTCATATGTTCAGAAAATCTAAACCCTAAATAGGGCGAGTGATGTAACGAATCGATAAAACACTATTACGTACCCTTCAGGGAGTATAACACTCATAACAAGGTGTAGTGGAGTTTCCAAATCTAGCACTACGGGGAAAAACACTAACAAAGGCCACCAGCAAAGTCTCTCTCAATCTCTCTCACCATATCTCTCTCTCTCTCTCTCTCTCTCTCTCTCTCTCGCAAATCTCTCTCAAAATCTCTTTCAACTCCATTATAAACATCCGTGCCATCCCAACCCTTCAATTAGTTGAAAATCACTCGAAACAGGAACATAATACGAAAAACAGCACTTTGGAAGCAAAACCCTCTCAAGGAGTGAAACCCTCTCAAGAAACGAAACCCTCTCAAGAAACGAAACCCTCTCAGGAAGCGAAACCTCTCGGATGCGAAACCTCACTTTCGCTTCTAATCGGACACATTCGCTCCTAACGGAGAAGATTCGCATCTCAGCCCTTCGGACTGAAGCTCCCACTCTCGCAACGAAACCTACTCTCGGACCGAGGGCTTTCGCAATCCGACCACTTTCGCACCCTCGGCCAGGTTCGCATCTTCGTCCGACCCGACAACTTTTTCACTTTCTTCCGAATTTCACAACTACTCATCAGACTCTCGCATCAGCAGCCTCACCCTCGCAGTTTCGCTTCTCAAGTCCGGTTTTTGACCAGTTTCGCATTTTGAGTCCGTTTTTGATGTTTTTGACGTGGGATTTTCACCCAATTCATATTTTTGACATCTTAGACCCTCTACACTCATATTTTATCCACATCTTAGAGATTTATTAAATATAAATCATTCTCTTGTTCAAGATAATATCTAAAGGACATATAGGTACTTGTTGACTTTTCCATAAAGTTATGACACAAGCCACCTTTATGTCTACTTTATGTCACTATTCACACTCTACCTAGTCAAATCATTGTCCTTTTATAAATTCTCCCAACAACCCATCAGATTTCTTTAAACAAATCCATCCAAGAAATCTTCATTCTTCTCATTCAAGATTTCATTTTCTCTCACCAAAAGCAAACCTCTCTCTCTCTCTCTCTCTCTCTCTCTCTCTTTCTCAGTCACGATTTGTGACAAGAGGTGTTCTTGAGTTTTTCCTCCATTTTTGGTAAGTATCTTCCTCCAACTTTTAAACCTTCTACACATTATTATACAAATCCTGATCATTTACACAAATATTAATATATTTGCTCATAGAATCGTCAAAACCTCAAGTGTTGTTCAAGTGTTCTTGCCTTGAAATCCTTCATCCTCAACCTTCCACCCTACAAGAAATCACTCAAGGTGAGTTCATACCCCTACATTTTCATGTTTTCTTCAAGTTTTAGGGGGGGGGAATACAAGTTACAACACCAAAACATATTCTAAACTTAATCAACAACTTTCAACAGAAAAGTTATGGTCCGTTCACAGACTGTTTTGATCAGCTTAAACTTAATATTTTTCAAAACTGTACAAGGTGAAAATAGTTCAGGTTTATACCTTTATAAGGACTACTCGCACGCATTTATGCGATTTTTCTACAATTTATGGCGATTTTTCTAAAATTTATGGCGATTTTTACAAAACTGCCTATCATTTTAGAAATGATTTCGGACCAGTCTGTGAAGATGTACATCTTCACACTGCTTAGAGAACACTAAAAATCATAATAAAAATTATGAACAAAGTAGACACATTTTCTGAACTCTCAGAGTTTACGAATTTAGTTTTCGACTTACGATGATTTTTCTATAATTTTTCTAAAAACATGGATAGAAAAGTTAAAGCTAGAAAAATAGTTTACAAGTTCATTAACACTTTGTAACATGTTGAGCAAACTGTGTAACCATATAAAGATACATGTTCATTTTATTTCATGCTATTTTACTTCCATGAAAAAGAATTAATCATTCACATAAGGGTCTTTCATCACTACAAACATATATGATAAACTATAATAGGTATAGTTTATGGTACATTAACACTATGAACATACTAAGAAAGGTTTTACTTCCATTACAAAAAGGTTTTTTCATTCACACTACACGTAAACTTGTTGAATCAAATTTGTGAGACACTACTTCATTGTACCCTCAGGGTACAGGTTAAAGTCCTGTATTATAACCAGCGTCGCTTGTAGGGAGAGCGTGATACTTGTGTATAGATCTATATTGGGACTGACAATCCCGCACCTAAGATGCATGCAACAGCTAGACCAGCAGGTTTGGGGTGACAAATGTCATAACATTCCGACGCCTGAAGAGCGTTATAACAGGCCATCTATGTCATTAGCACGGTTATAATAACTCACATAGGAAAACAACGACACATATAGTTTACGGGGATTCTTTCATTCAAAAGGGTTTTATATAATTTAAAATTTCATATATACTATCATAAGTATGGAAAATACTTGTATATTTCGGTCTTTGGGTCTTAAGACTGCAACTCATTTTATAAGGAAAATATTGGATTTTTCTTGAACATACACTAGATTTACAAAGAAAGGATTTCAACTCTACATACAAAAGCTTATGCACTCACCAAATTACTTGTTGACACACTTTCAAAATTACTTGTATTCTTAGGTAATCAATAAAAAAAGGTAACTACCAGATTTTGAGGACGGGACGCAAAGGCATCAGACAAATCATTTTATCATTATATTGTAATCGATTTTGAAACATGAAACTCATGAAACCATGTAACTTTTTCGATTATATTTATGATGGTTGTATTTACTTTGATCACTATTATACTCGTTATGATACTATACATAAAGTCATCCCACCCCCGGACGTTTCCGCCATCCTAGGTTTGGGGATGTGACAATATTATTATCATGTTTTTTTTTCTGGGAACAAATTCCGCAATACTATTTTTCAAAAAGGATACTCTGATTTTTAAATAAGCATAAACAAATCGGTCTTTTATGGCCGTGAAAATGGAGATGTTACAAAGTATATATATATATATATATATATATATATATATATATATATATATATATATATATATATATATATATATATATATATATGCTTAGGTTATTTTGTTTTTACTAACTATTGTGTGCCAGAATGCACAGATCTGGACCAACGGATGAAATTAATCAATGGACATGATTTGAGAGTATATGATATTACAATGGGATAACATGTACCATATAATTACACAAAATTTAGCAAAATAGTATTTTGGACAATTAACTACATTTATAAAAGGAAATTTTCGGATTTTTTAGGGATAATTAATTCTCCTAATTTTAAAAATCTGAATTTTTTTAATTAATTCAATTTTAATTCTAACGTAATTTGTAAACATAACCGATTTTATTTTATCAGAATATTTTTTTTTGCTAGAATGATGTTCTTACAGAATTTTATTCTATTAGAATATTATTGAAGAATAACAAAATTCTTGAATCCGAGGTTGAAAAATAACAACATTCTAATATATTCTTATACATCTGAACTTAAATACAAATTCATACATATTCTTACAGACTAAAATCCTTATACATTTTAATATAATTATACATATTCTAAAAGAATATCAACAAAAATGAATAAAATTCTTAAAAAATAACAACATTCTTAAATTATGAGTATGATCAAACTTTATTCATTCTTCAAGTTATTCCTATTATGTCTTCAACGCATTCTTCCAGCCATTCCTATAAAAAATACAACAAAAAACTAATAATGGTTAAAAACATGTTACTTGCAATTAACTATCACTTTATATATTCTGGTAAAATACATAGAATATGACAGAACACATAGAATACATTCTGACAGAATACATAGATTTTATTCTGGTATAATACATTCTGACAGAATACAAAGAATACATTCAAAACTATTGTATTTACTGCTAATATAATTTTAGATTCCAAATATACAATAACGAGGGATAATAGAAATTGGAATTCAAAATCACAAATTGAACCAAAATAATACAGAGACAAATTAATTACCTTTTTAAACAATTACATAAAACATGTGTTGCTAGTAATTCTGACAGAATGCATACTACAAGGTTAAATTCTCTAGATTCTCTTTCAGGCATTTCAACAAACACTTGTTAGGCATTATCATCAAACAAGCCAAAATCCTGTGAAAGGCCATATGAGAGGAAAAATTGAACTTAAAACCTAAGTTTCTATGTGTCAATGTATTGATATCTGAATGACTCTATTTTTTTTATTTTTTTTGTCTTTTTGACCTTGGAAATGCTCCTGATGTCAAAAAAGAAGTAGCACAGACTATAAATTTGCAACATCATAAAGGCAATGGCATCTATATAGTTTAAAAATCAATCCCCAAAAGAAAAATGTTATCTAGTGTACCGTTAAGATCAAATGTGAAAATCATCATGAGAAAATTATCTCAGATTAATATCCTAAAATTCATCCAACACAACTTCAGCCTATTATTGCAGAAAAATGATGCTTTATATGCAGGCTGGAACAAAAAATGGTGATGGTGGGTTACTCTTTTATCGGGAAGTAACAGATGGTGGTGATGACAATAGAGACTTTAGTAAGATGTGGTGAATGACTGTTTTAATTGTATTTCGGGTAAACATTAGTGAGAAAAACTTACCTCCAGGATTTTCATGTGCATTTGTATTGCACTATCACTTCAGGACCTATACACACAAATTAGGAATTTTCTTATGCAGAGAGAGAGAGGGGGGGATGGATGAAGAAACAAGGAAATGGTGAGAATTTGAACCTCCTATTTCGGGTAATTCCTGTTATTTTGGATGACCCGCTGTTTCCCTTGCCCGTTTTTGTAGTACACAATATTCACAACAGTGTACTCCTTTGTAATTGGGTGAAATCCGAATCCGAACATCACCTCCTGTTCCTAAAACTGCTTGGATTTCGGAAGCTCCAGATAATCCCGAGAAAACGGGATTGACAACAGTTGGTTGCGGATAGGGTAATCGTAGTGGAACAACAATGTCAGATCGTTTTCCGTAACCGCAACATAGTGAAGCCGGGAAAGTTCAGGGTCGATTGACAGCAATTTCCATGAACGACAAACCAACCAGAACTGAATCAAGGGTGAAATCGGCATGGAGGTGGAGATCGGAAGTCTGACGACGCCATTGATGGCTTTTTGGGTCCAAGATGGAGGTGGATATGCAGTCGACGAGGGGAACAAACAAATAAGATGGAGGAAGAAAAATAGGTTATGATGCAACTGAATAGAAGGATGCGTATTAGTAGGTTTTTGACTAGGTTAAAAAAAAGAATAGATGCCTTCGTTGCCTTCCAATTTCTACCGGGTTTGACTTTGATATATGGATAATAAATTTGTTAATTATCTACCATAATTAAATATGCAAAGATTACTATAATACCCTTAAATAATTTATTTATTTATTTATTTTTACTTAAATTTCTATTGGTGTATTCATGCACACAAATGTTGTCAAAAACATTTGAACATCTCTCTCTCTCTCTCTCTCTCTCTCTCTATATATATATATATATATATATATATATATATATATATATATATATATATATATATATATATATAGGGTGTGGATCTGGGATGACTCAACAAATGGTGATGACTGCGAGCATAATCCTCCACCACTAACTTTATAAAAGGTACAAATGTCAAACTCAATACTTGCACGTGATGCGTTCGCATGCGAGGCGCGTCCATGGAACGTTATTTAAGTATGTTTTTTTTAATATATGTTTTTCAAAACAATTATTATTATAAATTTGTGAAGTATATATATACTCGGTTGTCAGGATTTTTATTTTATTTTTTGTTTTTTATTTCTTTACTTTATTTTTGTTTTTTTAATATTTTTTTTCATTTTTTCTTCATTTCTTTTTTATTTTTTTAATAATGTCCTTTTCCACGTATTTCAATTTATTTATTTTTGATTTATTTTAAATTTTTTTTTAAGTTTTTATGTTTTAGACTAAATATCGTTTGAGTTTTTAATGTTTAACGGTTATAAAAGTTATAAATCATAAAAATATTGTGCATTATAATATTTTTAGGTCATATTTCTGGATCATAAATTTTTGGATTAAATTATTTTGAATCATAGTATTTTGGATCATACTATTTTTTAATCACATGATTTTGGATCAATAATATATTTAATTAAATAAAATTTTTGTTCATAATAAATTATGGATCATTATATATTTAGAATCACTTAATTTTGAATTACAAAAGATATAATTATGGATCATAAAATATTTGAATCAAAATATTTTTAGATCATAACAAATTAATGGTCATAAATATGTTAAATCATAATTTTTTTTAATCATAATTATTTTAAATCATCTCAATTTTGGATCATATAATGTTCAACATTTTTTAAAAGAAAAACTCAAATTCTTTTAAAATAAAGTTTTGTATCTAAACAACCTTATTTAAAAAAAATTCAAAAAGTTCATAATATATGATATATAATAAACATTTAAAGTGATTTTTAATTTGGAGAACTTAAATTTCCTCATCTTATCTTTTTTATAAAAAGTTATAACCATTTAAACAAAACGTTCGTACCATTAACTATAATATTTTTGAATTTTGTTTACAAACTTACTAATATAGTTTTACGAAAAACTCTATCATTTAATTTTTAAATTTGTATAAAAATATTTGTTATATTTTTTTAAAGAAATAAATTTCTTAAAATTAAAATATAAACTCTTCAAAATCATTTTTTAGAAAAATCTTTTTAAAAAATCACTAGTATATTAAAAGTATCCCTAAATTTTTATGATTTTTTAAGAATTATTTTTTGTGTTTTATTATATATATATAGTTTAATTTCGAGTAAATTACACAAAAGGTCCCTATGGTTTAAAGTAATTTGTACGTTTGGTCCCTAACTTGTTTTTTTAACTCGGAAGGTTCCTACTGTTTGTTTTTGTTACGCGCTTAGTCCCTGTCTTAATTAAAATTACTATTTTGCCATTGATTTTTTAATTTATTTAAAAAAACACACCCCAACCACACCACTCTCACCTTACCTTACCTACCTTACCATTTTCACTATTTAAATAATAGTCTTTTTATGTAAGAAAGAGACCAAGCGCATAACAAAAACTAACAGTAGGGACCAATCGTGTAACAAAAACAAACAGTAGGGACCTTCCGAATTAAAAAAATAAATTAGGGACCAAATGCGTAAATTACCCCAAACCATAGGGACCATTCGTGTAATTTACTCTTTAATTTCATGTGTTCATTTTGTATGGAATTAAATTTTAAAAACTTTTGATTTTTTTTTTCAAATAAAAAAATTATTATCGAAAAACAAAATGGGTGGAAAAAAAATAAACCCACCCAGTAAGAAAATGACATGTGACGCTAAGAGTGGGGAGAGGGTAAGAAGGAGAGTGACATCGTGTGTGGGAGACTGGTGAGGCTTACAGGGATTCTATTTTTAGACTTTTTTTCATTTCAACGCTCCAACATTAAACTTTTTTTGGAATTTGTCAAAATTTCGCACATAATTACAAATGCGTCATCTCATCTCGCGATATTTTGACAATAAATAAAATTAAATTTCATCCACTTATTTTTTCAATGCTACAACAATGATTTGTCCTCATAATTCTCACTATATATATATATATATATATATATATATATATATATATATATATAACCACATCAAATATTATGTAAGAGTTGGGAGGTGTCTCGGTTAATACACCACCTGCACAGACTTCCAAACGACACCGTGTGTACTTGTATCTTGCAACGTTGTCAGAGTAGCAATAGTGACGTCTAGGGGTTTGTATTTCGGGTGAGAGTTATGAACCGGCTAGAGTATTTAACCGACCAGACAAATAAGTAGTGAATGGGTTGCATGGTCTTTCTATGGGAGGCTTGTTCCACATACGAAGGGGATTAAATGTTAAGTTGTCTTAAAACATTTTATCTAGTTTAGTTAACAAATTAGATTAAGTTTTGAATAAAACATCTTGGGCCAAATTTGTGGTGTTTGGCTATTGATTGGGCCTTTGGGCTCTTCTGAATAATTAATATAAGTTAAATTCGGAAAATGAATGTTTATTTTTTTGAAACGGCAAATCTTTTCTAATCCTATATTACACAGACCAGACTCAAACCTTCAATTTCAATGATAGAGTACAACATCTGATACCGCTGAGTTAGAAACATTTTGGTAAATGAATGTTTATTGAATTAATTACTTTTTGAAGATACATAGAATTAAATAACAGCGGTAACATGTTTATGGAAATTATACTAGTGGGCGTGTTTTTGACGATTAGATTCGATTTACATTACTAATTGTTAATATGAAAGTCTATAAATACCATATATGTTTCAAAATTTTGGGTTGAACAAGAAAATTTTGAAACCTTGTTCCTCGTTATTAATGGACCCATTTATTTGATTCGTCATATTAAGTTTATATTGAACTAGTTTATAACCTGTGAGAACCACAGTTATAAAATTAATTAAACTTTCATATTAAAAAATCAAAATTATTAATAAATTATTAATTAAGATATATATTTTTTTAGTTATATAAAATTATAATCGTTGATTTAAATAAATATGTGAAGTTATATCACCTTATAATCTGTATTAATTTAATTTTATTTTTAATCTGATGTTATTAATTTAATATAATTAGAGTGAAAAAATTTAAAATTTGAAATTTAGAATGGAGAATCAATTAATATACTCTAATAAATAAAGATTTTTTTTCCATATGTCACATTCTTATTCATTTTGTCACATGTAATTTTATGGTTATTTTAAATTAATTTTTATTTAACATGTCATTTTATGGTTTTTCTATTTTATTAAATTACACATACTACTTAAATCTAATAATTAATTCATATCAGTTTCATTAATGGCTTTCTTTCTAATTTCAAGATTACTAAATTAAAGTTTTATTAATTAATTTTATTTATTTATCTAAATTATTTGTTTAAATTTAAAAGAAAAAAAAACACTTTAATTTTTATAATTTATTATTTTTCTCACTTTTCTTATAAATTCAAACTTCTTAAATATTTTGAATTTTATATTTAAATTTTCTTTTAAATAAACTCATGTAATACATGAGTCTCACACCTAGTAATTTAATGTAATTAGAGTGAAAATTTTATAATTTAAAATTGATAATTAATAGGTTGACAAATGACATGATATGTAACATGCAATATTAATAACAAGCTCTAATAATATGACACTTCACAATAGAAGAATAAACCTATTCATTTATTAGAATAGAGATATAGAAAGTTGAATCATTGTAATCTTCAATCCACGTACATTTTATAGTTTATATCCATTTACGTTCACTTAATTCATTATTATTAGTATTCGTTTGTTTATGTACTTATTATATTTTTTGATGGTTTACTTTTGCTATGATATTTCATCCCCTAATTCTCACGAGTTTCATTATCTGCTTCTCAACCCACATAGTTTTTATTACCAGCTTATCATAATTTTTGAAATTAAGTTGTCACAAATTTCTCTACTGTTATATCACCAATTATCTATTTAGTATTTACTTACGGAAGTTATAAAATTGTTCTTACTATTCTTCGTCTAAACATTTCATGAATCTTATCTCCTCTTCTTTGAAAGATCCTAAAAGTGTCGAACCATGTTTGGCCGTCGTCGTACTTCATTTTATATTTATTGACGTTGATCGCCCAAATTTTGAATATTAGATATAGGATCTAAAACGTATATGACCTGTCTTAATTTTCTAAAAAGTTCATGGCATCTGAAGATATCGAATTTATCACCACTTTCCATTATAATTGAAGTGAAATTACATAAAAATAAATAAATAAATAAATAATCATCGTTGATTGACATACTAAAAGTTGTTAAAACCTATTATCATATTCTTACTTAAATGATAAATAATATTTAAAATAAAAAATATGAATTAAATTAAATATAGATTTTTGGAATACAACTTATTTTGACACGAATGTGCTTTGACCCGATTTCATGTCCCACCACCGCCAATTAGGACTATTGATGAATCAGTTTTAGACCCATGATCGCAGAAAGAACCGACGTGATACTAACGAAGAAGAGAATCGAAATAATGGCATACCTGCCACATATGATGGGTATAAAAACTTTTAATCTGGTCGAGTGCATCTTCCCTCTAAATCTTTATGATATATGCCTATATATATATATATATATATATATATATATATATATATATATATATATATATATATATATATATATATATATATATATATATATATATAGAGAGAGAGAGAGAGAGAGAGAGAGAGAGAGAGAGAGAGAGAGATCATCTGAGAACTCAAAGTTTCCCGAGAACCCGAGAACTAAAAGTGGAGCGTTGGATCAAAATTTTTAATAACCTAGATCAAAGATGGTATTTTTGTAATTATCATCAATTTCAGTGGTATCATAGGTTTTTTAAAAGTAATCTCAGGGGTATATTAGGCATTAACAATTATTATTCAATAATTATTAAATTAATTAATATAAGAAACTATCCTCTCTCATTATTCCTCACGTCTCTCTCTCTCTCTCTCTCTCATACACACATCTTCATAGCCATCGCAACTTGCTCCTTCTGTAACACCTCGTTTATTTATTTAATAAATAAATTAATTAATGAGCGAATAGAAGTCCTAAAATAAATAATGATGGTCTCGTAGAGCTAACTGTCACACTTCAAGAGATTGGGGGTTAAAAGTGTAAAATCCGGACTTAATTCGTAAGTATTAATGAGGGCGGGGACTAAATATTAACTTCTGGGACTTCATTTGAAAGGATTTTAGAGGCTTAGGGGTTGTACTGTAAATTAGGGGTTTTATTTTGTAAGGAATTATGGAAGGGAGGGCTAAAATGTAAGTTTTGGATTTCATTTGAAAGAGAATTGAAGGGCAGGGTTTAATTGGTAAATATTGGATTAAGTTTGAAGAAAGGGTTATGGGGAGGGGCTATTAGTGCCATTATGGCAAACTTTTGTGTGGAGCGGGTATAAAGGGTTAAGGAAACCCTAACCCTAACTTATTTTTCTCTCCAGCTGTCATGGAGCCTCCAGCCGTCACCACCCTCTCCACTCGCCATTACCCCCCCCCCCCCTTTCCTTCCTCCGATCTCCGGCGTCGCAGCTCTCCTTTCCGTCTAAGTCGCATCCATGGCTACCGGCAACGATGAGAGCTACCGTGAAACGAAGTTTTGCGTGTTGCTGCTGCCGAGTTCCGTTAGACTGCCATGTGGTAGTCGCCGCCACCTTCCCGCTGTACTCTCCTCCTTCTGCTCCGATGTCCCTCGCCACCTCCGCTCCGAGTGGCGGACCAATTTATTCCGGCTAGAGTATGCCAGCGTGAGTGGGCGATGCTTTGAATTCTTCATGTGCGTGTGAAGCTGTCGCAAATACTCTCTCTCTCTTCTCCATGCTTTCTGGACGTCGCGAATCCTGACTGCTACCGTCAGCCTCTGTGTCGCCGCTTGGTTGCTGCTGCCATCCTAGATCCGTGCTATCGCCTCGATGAGCCACCAGGTGTGGCTGGATTTATCTTGCAAACAGAGGTGTTTGAGTGTGTCTCCATTATTAGGGTGTGTTATGTGTGGGTTGTGTAATCGAAAATTCATGGAAAGCTCACCACCACCACCGCAAGGTGGTGGCTGCCGCCATGCGCCACCGCCGACCACCACAGTGTGGCCGTGTGTGTGTGTGGGGGTCTATTTTAGTGTGTGTTTATTTTTGGAAATATGCATTGTAAATTGTAAGGAAAAAATGGAATAATAATAAAAGAAACCCTAACCACCATCGTATGGTGGTGGCTGCCGCCTCCTGCCGCTACCGGCCGTCGTGTCGGGTGGCGGTGTGTTTGCCTTGTGAGTTTGATTCGTTTGGGGGTGCTTGAAACCCTAATGGGCCCAAAGAAGCTCAAATGCGCCCAATGAATCTTAATGGACTCTAATGGACCCAATAAAACCCTAATGGGCTTAATAATATTCTAGTGGGCTTATAGGCCCAATAAAGCCCTAACTAACCTAAAAGCCCAACAAATTAATAAATGGGCTAGTATTTGGGTTGGAAACCCTAATTAGGGTTTGGAAAACCTTAATGCCATCAAAACCCTAATTTTGGGGAATTAATCGGAACACACGAGAATTATTAATAACTTGGATTAATAAATAATAATCATTGGCGGAAATTAATCTAAGCAATATTGGACTTAATGGATTAAGTCCTTAATGGGTTAAGTAGGAAACTTAACCCTAATCATCATTTTATGTGAAATCCTAATTTCACTTGGGTTTATTGTTGGGCCTTTCTATTGGGCCTTGATGATTGGGTTGTTAAATGGGCCATCCAAGATCAAGCAAATGGTCTAGAATGATTTAATGGGCCTAGGGTAAGGCCCATGTAAGGGGTTTGGGCCCAATTTGGAAAATTGGGCCATAGATGGGCCATAGTTTGGGCCTTAATGATTATATGATGTTGGGCCTTAGAATAAGACCATGTATAGGCTTGGGCCCAATTTGGAAAATTGGGCCATGTGTTGGGTTTAGATTCCTAATTGACTTTGGGCCTATGGATTGGGCCTTGGGCTTGAATAAGCCAAGCTAGGAGTAATGTAGTAATTACCCAAAGAATGTACTTATGGTTATGAAGTGGGACCCAATTATTAATTGGGTGTTATTTTGGTGTTGACAGTTCAGGAATCTGTCATCCAGCAGCTGGGGTTGAGTCTGCGGGACTTCAGCAGTATTGGATTGAGTCTACGGGACTTCAGCAGTGTGAGGTGAGTTACCTTCCAGTAGAAGTGGGTCTAAGGCCACAATGCCGGCCCACTAGTAGGAGTTGTATGATAGATGATTGTCTTTGTGATAATCATCTAAGTTTGTTACTATCTGATATGTTTTATGTGTTAGCATGATATGATGTTATGTGATAGTAGTAGTAGGGGGAATAGTCCCCGGTTACCGGTCGATAGGGCCGAATAGGGTAGTTATTACCCAGCTATGCTAGACAGATTACGGTATGTGATATGATATTATGTGGTAGTAGTAGGGGGTGAAATAGTCCCCAGAGTTCGGTTGTCAGGACCGACGGGTACGTCAGCACCCCAGAATGGCTTGACACGGGTACATCAACACCCCATAATGGCTTGACACGGGTATGTCAGCACCCCAGAATGGCTTGACATGGGTAGGTCGGCACCCCAGAATGGCCGGACCGGGTAGGTCGGGCACCCCAGAATTTCCCGGCAGTATGTATGACATGTGATTGTATGGTATGTGGTATGATGGGGGAACTCACTAAGCTTCGTGCTTATGGTTTATAGTTTTGGTTTCAGGTACTTTGTTTCAAAGGAAAGGAGCCGACTTGGTCGCAGCGCATCACACTATGTTTTCCGCACACGAGATCCTTGGGATTACACTCTGATATGGTTTCATGATATTATATTTTGATTATTAACACTTTGGTTTTGACATGAGACATTATTATGAATGTTTTTATACTAATGGTTTTATGTAATAACTTATTTAAAAATGAAATTTTTGGCCTTGAATTTTGGGATGTTACAAGTTGGTATCAGAGCCTTGGTTTGAGGGATTCGGGCACACTCTCGGGTGTGTCTGAACTCAAACTAAGGACTTGGTATGAAAATTTTCAAAAGTAAAATCATTTTATAAAAAGAAGTTTGAAAAGAGTTTGAAGGAGAAAAGAACTTTGAAAAAAACAAGGTGTGTGATGCATGCAATCAGCCGAGCTCAAGTAAGTTTTCCCCAAGATATCCATACATGTTATGATATGTTATGTTATGTTATGATATGATTATGAGAACTGCATGCTAGATTAGGGCTAAGGATCTAGGAGGATGCCTTATAAGCCTATTGTATGTGGTTGTAGACTTGCATGCTAGTACTGATCAGTCAGTAATAGGATAACCTGTTTAGGTTATGCCTGATTGTATGAGCCTTTGAATTGCATGTACAGATTCCTGATTAGAGGATAGAACGGTTTGATTGGATTATGATGGTTAGATTTTCCATTGTCTGAATGCTGTTTTCTTTGCGCTTTGTGGGACTCCTTGTGATGTGAGTTAGCTACTAAGTGAATATACTAAGTCACATGGGACACAGGCCGGATAATCTTAGAGTGATGGACTTCACCCTATTGCGCAGCTCTTGTCTGAGTCCAACCGTTCTAGGGATGGGTCTCTTACTCGAAGGATTATCATATCTCTGTTGTATGTGGCTATATTCATAAGGTAGCTAGTTGACATTACTGGGAATCTTTCAGCAGCTGAGGACTGGGTGAGTTCGGGAACCTAGGGAAGCCTAGGATATGTTTCAGTGGATTAGTAGTGAGGTTCAGTGAGACTTGGGTGTATCGATTTGAGGAAGTGACTTGGAGGATTCAGGAGGATTGCTGAGGAAAGTATGGATAGGTGTGGAAGGTAGTATTGGGCCCGTACTACTGAAAGCACAGGATCCATACTCGAATCGGTGAGAGTCTTGAAGAATCTGAGAAGCTTCAGGGAAGAGGTTGTGACCCGGTTTGGGGGCAGAGGATGTTTCAGTTGTTGCAGCTTAGCCATTGGCAAGTGAGCTGGTGAGCATGACAGGGTGTCAGACCCTGAAGGATATGACTTCCAGGAGTTGTAGATGCGACATTGGTTTGGAGCGCCCTGGGAAGAGAGGGTTATGCCAGGTGCGTATAGTAGAGGGTCCCGGGAAGAGACCCATGACTTCTGATCATCGGGTGAAAGGCCAGCAGGGCCGGAGTCAGTGCAGCATGTGTGGGAAAGTACACAAGGGGAGTTCGTCGCTCCAAGGGTTAGGCTGCTACAAGGTAGCGGGGTTGGTTATGCCAACAGAAGGTGGTAAGGATTCTTGGCTATATTCGAATCCTTGGAATGTCAGTTCGAAATGGTGTTAAGCACCCAAGAGTGAGATTCAGATTCTGGTTCCGGCTCAGGATCATGGCCTGGACCAGGCAATGCGCGATCGCAGGAGTTCATCTCATCGGAGATTACTTATAGAGTTATGGGAACGAACCTTGGTGGTCTTTCGTTCAGCCAAGGTATGATTTAAAAGCTCTCAGTAGTTGTCTCAGGGCCGTTTGGGTCAGATTTCGTAACGCCCGTGTTTCTAGGCTAGACATTAATATTGATGTAATAGTCTAGGTTAACCTTTGTAACTCATTTTGAAAAAATGAAAAGGAATTATGTGAATATTATGTGTATTATGTGTTTTATGCTTAATTACTAGGATTTAATTAATTAAGAATAAAAATGAGCGTCGAAAATAATTTTTTGATAAAGCCGATATCTATTAAGAAACTTGTAGTGGGCGTGACAAGGATTACGGATATATAAAGAATACCGAAATCCGAGTTATAACGAAGAAGTTATGACCTGTCGAAGTTTCGCGACAAAACCGGCACGGTGCCGAATGTCGTAAAAAGTGAGTTTTTGATAAACTACTTTTTAGCCTTAGTAATCTAAACGAAAGTCGTAGTGTTCCTTAAACCGAGAGTGTGTATAAAAAGAACGCCCAAATCTGACTTCGTATGAGGAAGTTATGATTTTTCTAAGTTTCAGCTTAGTAGTAGACAGCTAAAAACTCAAAATTTAGATCGAGTGATTTTTAGCAGACACAACCTAAACGAGAATCGAAGGTCTCGTAAATAGTAGTACAACGGTAAAAAGACAGACGAAAACGGACGTCGGATGAAGAAGTTATGAATTTTTAATGGATTTCCTGTCCCGGTCTGTTAAAAATAATAATATAAAAATTAAAGTCAAAATTAGCCTACGAAGTCTAGACGAAAGTTGTAGAGCGTAATTTTACCTACGTGTGCATATAAAGAACGTCAAAAATGGAGCCCGTATACAAAAGTTATGGATTTTAGAAGTTTTGGCACAAAATCCGAGGAATTTCGCATGCATGGTTCGGAATTGGCCACGTACGAGCCTTGCAAGCATGACGCTTGTCAGCCGCTGATACGACCGAAGGGAGGTCCAACCGAATTCCAGCGTGTGTCGCATCCGTGGAGGCGTCCGAAGCGAGCCACGTCTCGCCTACGAGCTTCCGACGCGCCTCCTACACCTTGGAAACGTGTCTCTCTCCCTCGCTGCCACCTGCCTTCGCTGACTCACCCCTTCTCGGCCGACCCTCGCATCTGCTGCCGCGCGCAGCCTTCTCAGCCCTCGGATCCGAGCCCTCTCACACTATAAATAGCATGCGAACCCTCCCGGCTAGATTTGGATTTTTGCCACTTTTTACCCCTAAACTCATATTTTCACTATTTTGACTTCCCCCGAAGCCCCGAGATCATTTCCAACACCCGAAACACGCCCCGAAGTGCCCGAAGACCCGGAAAATTTTATCTTTTCGGTTTTGAAAGCCCAACCCTCGCAGAGCCCGGTTTCTCAATAAAACTCCCGGTTTTATTAGAAACAATTGTTTTAGGAAACGAAGTGCTGCCCGATTATCGTTAAATAATGTGAGTGTGTAGTCACTTTCATCTTACACATAGATATGAAGTATTTTCTATAAAATACGTGCTATGTGTATACATATTGATTGTTTATTTGAGTTGGGTGTTGAATGAATGTTTTATACAGGTTTTAAAATGATTTAAATTGTATATGTATTTTTATCTACAAATATGTTGGGTATAACATGGGTAGATGAAATAGTTGATGTGTGTTAAAATGATGAGAGGCCTCGATGTTATTGTGATCCAGTCATCTAGCGGAGTATGGATGACGACCACAAACTTTTCTAGACAGTCTAGTGGAACGCTGGCAGGCTCGCAACCTGTAGGTGTTAATGAACTTGGGTGTTCATTTTCTGTACTCCATCCCCCACATGGTTGCCTTATTTGATATAAATTGTTGGGAAACCCCCAAAGCAGTGTTGTCGCCGCGATGAAAATCCTTAGGCTAGGTCCCTTGTGATAAGTGTTTAGGGACGTTAAGTGAGGATAACGGGAATGAGTAATCAGGGTTATTGTTGATTGATGAACTTAATAAGTTTATTATTATTGTGGGTTGAAAACCCTATATGCTCACCAGGCTCCCAAGTCTGACCCACTCAGCTTTTTATGTTACAGGTAGTGGACTCCGAGCATAGTCGGATGATGATGAGAGATTTTTGGATTATAGGCCAGTAGTTGTAAATAACTGTTGTAAGGCTTCTAATGTATTGTTTATGCTTTTGATCTGTATCGGAACATGACATCCCGAGGTTTTGATATGAAATGAAATTATATATTTCTTAAAGAAAGGTTTTGACAATCTTTTATCATGTTTTGTTTTGGGGACCAATTCCGCAACATCTTTTAAAAGGATTTCTCTGACTTTATTTTAAAAAGCATAAATTAAATCGGTCTTTTCTGGCCGAGAAATTTGGGGATGTCACAGTTGGTATCAGAGCATTAGTTTAAGCGAACTAAGAAATTGTAGGATTTCTAGACTTAAACTTAGAATTCTAAGTAATGATTATGAGATGAGTGACTACCATATTTTAGACACGAGCACTAGTTTATTTTAGGAAAGATGCCTAAAATGCTTTTATGTGCTAAATGTTATATGTTTGCCATATATGCCATTATTTGTTCTGATCTATGGTCTGTTGCCGACCGGATCTGGAAACCTTATGTGTGTAGGATTCTAAGCGTACGATTACGATATTAGAACTAACATGTAAACGTTTCGGAGTGATAAGGGAATTTAAATACCTATCGAGGATAAATACCTAAATTCGCCTTATTCGGTATATAGATTATAATGGCAAGAACTCGCAGTGGAGTTTCAAATGCAAACGGAAACAGGGATCAACAGCCTCAACCTCAAGTAGTTGAGCAAGTACCTGTTGTAGGAGCTGCACCTGAGCCAATGACGATGGCTGGGGTACAAGCAATGATACAGATGATGTTGGATCGCCAAATGGAGGAGACAAGGCGATTACTACAACAGAATAGGGAAGAAACTACGATACCTGTTGAAAAGCCCGAATTGAATGAAGGGCAATCAGTAGGAGGGAACTACAGTGGGACTCTTGTTCAAGCCAACCCACCGATAGTTAGACAAAACAACCAGGATGGAGGAGTTGATGGACGCGGATGCAAATACAAAGACTTCATGGCATCCAAACCACCATGTCTATCTGGAAGTCCGACACCGGTGGAAGTCATGAATTGGATCTCCGAAATGGAGACGATGTTTGAAAGTTGTGAGTGCAGCAACAAACAGAAGACCGCACTTGCAATTCCTCTGTTAAAATATGGTGTATTGAGCTGGTGGAAGTTACTAGCTGATTCGATACCCAAGGGAGAAGCTAGCAAGATGTCTTGGGAAGACTTTGTGGTACAACTAAAATTGCAATACTGCTCTGAGCAGGATCTTCTGGAAATCAATAACGAGTTCCAGAATTTGAAGAAGGGAAAGATGAGCATTACTGAATACGCTGCTAGTTTTACGGAAAAGATGAAGCTTGTTCCTTATCTAGTTCCAACTGAACTCTCCAAGGTCAACAAGTTTGCCCTTGGATTACCAACGGACTTTGGTCCGATGGTCAAGCAAGCAACCACTTTGAAAGCCGCCATCTGGGCTGCTAAGAACGTTGAGATTCAGATCAGAGAGAAGGGTCTGGAGAGGGTAGAAGTTGGCGAAAAGAGAAAGTTTGAAGGAACTTCAAGTTCCAACAAGAAAAGCAAATTTTCAAAGCCTAAGAAGTTTGGAGGAGGAGGAGGCGAAGTGAAATGGTGTGAGAAGTGCAAGAAAAAGCACTCTGGGAAATGTAGTGAGGGAGTGACTTGCTACAAATGTGGAAAGACTAGGCATTTTGCCAACGAGTGTCCATCCATCAAGAGGGTATGCTTTGGATGTAACGAAGAAGGGCACGTTTTGAAAGACTGTCCGAAGAAGAAGGAGGCAGCAAAGCCCAATCTTCCACCAAAGCCGAAGGCGAGAGCCTTTCAGATGACACTTGAAGCTGCGAAAGAAGAAGCCGATGTCGCTTCAGGTACCTTTCTCGTAAACGAATTGCCTGCCCAAATTTTGTTTGATTCTGGAGCCAATTACTCCTTTATTTCGCATGAATTTGGTAGAAAACTAGCTTTGTCTGTTGATAGACTAGTTAATGCTATAATAGTCGAGATTGCTAGTGGCAAGTTTGTACCTGTTAGCCATCGTATGAAAAACATCCTCATTGACTTGAATGGGAATAAGTTCCACGAGGAATTATTACCTATCGAGTTAAATGGTTTCGACATAGTTTTAGGAATGGATTGGCTTAGTGCCAATGATGCCGAAATATTGTGTAGAAAGAAGATAGTAAAAGTAAACCCGCCAGGAAAAGAGTCGTTTATGGTGTATGGAGACAAACGCAGAGTAAACTCTGGAATCATTTCCTTAATGAAAGCCAGAAAGTGTTTGGCCAAGGGATGTACATCATATCTAGCGTTCGTGATCGATGCTAAGAAGGAAAAGAAGGAGGTGCAGAATATACCGGTGGTGTGTGATTATCCGGAAGTCTTTCCCGAAGATCTTCCCGGATTGCCTCCTGATCGACAAGTAGAGTTTCGTATTGACTTGTTACCAGGAACGATGCCAATAGCAAAAGCACTGTATCGATTAGCACCAACAGAGATGAAAGAACTTATGACACAACTTCAGGAGTTATTGGACAAATGTTTCATTCGACCTAATTCATCACCATGGGGAGCCCCGGTGTTATTTGTAAAGAAGAAAGATGGGAGCATGAGAAGGTGCATCGCTTACAGAGAGCTGAATAAAGCAACAATAAAGAACAAGTACCCGTTGCCGAAGATCGATGACCTGTTCGATCAGTTGCAAGGTTCGAGCTATTTCTCGAAGATCGATCTTAGGTCAGGATACCATCAACTAAAGGTGAGAGAGCAGGATATCGAAAAGACTGCGTTCAGAACAAGATATGGACACTATGAATTTTTGGTTATGTCGTTCGGACTAACCAATGCCCCAGCAGCTTTCATGGATTTGATGAACAGGGTTTGTAAACCATACCTTGATAAATCCGTGATAGTATTCATAGATGATATCTTGATTTATTCGAAAAGCAAGCAGGAGCATGACAAGCATCTGCGTGAAGTGCTAGAAGTTCTGAAAAAGGAGAAGTTGTATGCAAAGTTCTCCAAATGTGAATTTTGGATTCAAGAAGTCCAATTTTTAGGTCATGTGGTTAACCAAGAAGGAATAATTGTTGACCCAGCAAAGATTGAAGCTGTAATGAAGTGGGAACAACCAAAAAGTCCTACGGAGATTCGAAGCTTTTTAGGATTAGCTGGATATTATCGCCGATTTATCCAAGGCTTTTCTTCGATTGCTACTCCATTAACAGCTTTGACCCACAAAGGAGCTACTTATACTTGGAATGAGAAGCATAAGGAAGCCTTTGAGAAGTTAAAGAAGAGATTGTGTGTAGCACCGATTCTTTCGTTACCTGAAGTAGTTGATGACTTCACAGTTTATAGTGATGCCTCTGGAGTTGGGTTATGTTGTGTTCTGACCCAAAGGGATAAAGTGATAGCGTATGCATCAAGGCAATTGAAAGAGCATGAAAAGAACTACCCCACTCATGATCTGGAGTTGGCAGCGGTAGTAGCCTTAAAGATATGGAGGCACTATCTTTATGGTACTAAATGTAAACTTTTCACTGATCATAAGAGTCTTCAATATCTCTTTAATCAGAAGGAATTGAACATGAGGCAACGGCGCTGGCTAGAGTTACTCAAGGACTACGACTGTGAGATACTTTACCACCCTGGTAAAGCAAATGTTGTTGCTAATGCTCTTAGTCGGAAGGTGAACCTTGAAAAGAAAAGGCCAAGAGCGTTGAGAATTGAAGTTATCTCTACAATTGTAGAAAGTATAAAGAAAGCTCAGGAGGAAGCTTTAGAGAAAAATGACAGGAAGGAGGAACGTTTGGGCAAAACGTTGGTGTTTGATACAGACGGTCAAGGACTGAAGGTATTCAAAGATAGGATTTGGGTACCTAAGACGGGAGGAGTAAGAGATCTTCTGATGGAAGAAGCTCACAAGACCATGTACTCGATTCATCCCGGCAGTACAAAAATGTATAGGGATCTAAAACCCTATTACTGGTGGCCGACGATGAAGCTCGATGTTGCTAAGTATGTGGCCGAGTGTGTAACATGTGCTAGGGTTAAGGCACAACATCAGAAATCGTATGGGAGTTTAGAACCTTTACCTGTACCCATGGGTAAATAGGAAGACATCACCATGGATTTTGTGACTAAACTGTCCAGAACAAGGAACGGCCACGACATGATTTGGGTGGTCGTTGATCGCTTCACTAAGAGTGCGCATTTCATAGCAGCCAACGAGAAATGGTCTATGGATAAACTTGCACATTCTTACGTGAAGCAAATTGTGAGGCTTCACGGTGTTCCGTTAACGATTGTATCCGATCGTGACAGCCGTTTTACCTCAAGGGTTTGGAGAAGTCTACAAGAGGAATTGGGTACCAAGTTGTGTTTGAGTACAGCTTACCATCCGCAAACCGATGGTCAGAGCGAACGAACAATTCAAACGTTGGAGGATATGCTGAGAGCATGTACCCTAGAATTCCAAGGTAACTGGGATGAACACTTACCTCTAGTAGAATTTTCCTATAATAATAGTTTCCACTCAAGCATCAAGATGGCACCTTATCACGCTTGTATGGAGAAAAGTGTCGAACGCCGTCATGTTGGCTGGAAGCTGGGGAAAAGCAGTTTATGGGACCTGAAATAGTCCATCAGACTGCTGAAAAGTTAAAAGTGATTAGAGAAAGGATGTTAGCAGCTCAAGATCGACAAAAGAGTTATGCTGACAAGAAAAGACAACCAATATCCTTCGAAGTTGGAGATTCGGTTTTACTTAAAGTCTCGCCATGGAAGGGACTTATAAGATTTGGTAAAAGGGGAAAGTTGAGTCCAAGGTTTATTGGACCATTTAAAGTTCTTCAGAGGATCGGGAATCAAGCTTACAAGCTAGAATTACCGGAAGAACTGGATGGTATTCATAACACCTTTCATGTGTGTTATTTGAGAAAGTTCACGGGAGATGTGCCCGACATAATTCCCATTTCTGAATTAAGGTTGGATGAAAACAAGAGGTTGATTGAAGAACCTGAGGCAATCGTTGACCGTAAGACTAAGAAGTTGCGACGCAAGATGGTCGATTTAGTGCTTGTGCGTTGGAAACATACGAATGGGCCAAATCTTACCTGGGAAATGGAGAGTGACATGATGAGTCGATACCCGCATTTGTTTGCTAATGTGTGATTCTGAGGACGGAATCATCCTAAGGGGGAGAGAATTGTAACGCCCGTGTTTCTACCTAGGCATTAATATTGATGTAATAGTCTAGGTGAACCTTTGTAACTCATTCTGAAGAAATGAAAAGGAATTATGTGAATATTATGTGTATTATGTGTTTTATGCTTAATTACTAGGATTTAATTAATTAAGAATAAAAATGAGCGTCGAAAATAAATATTAGATAAAGCTGATTTCTATTAAGAAACTTGTAGTGGGCGTGACAAGGATTACGGATATATAAAGAATACCGAAATCCGAGTTATAACGAAGAAGTTATGACCTGTCGAAGTTTCGCGACAAAACCGGCACGGTGCCGAATGTCGTAAAAAGTGAGTTTTTGATAAACTACTTTTTAGCCTTAGTAATCTAAACGAAAGTCGTAGTGTTCGTTAAACCGAGAGTGTGTATAAAAAGAACGCCCAAATCTGACTTCGTATGACGAAGTTATGATTTTTCTAAGTTTCAGCTTAGTAGTAGACAGCTAAAAACTCGAATTTTAGATCGAGTGATTTTTAGCCGACACAACCTAAACGAGAATCCAAGGTCTCGTAAATAGTAGTACAACGGTAAAAAGACAGACGAAAACGGACGTCGGATGAAGAAGTTATGAATTGTTAACGGATTTCCTGTCCCGGTCTGTTAAAAATAATAATATAAAAATTAAAGTCAAAATTAGCCAACGAAGTCTAGACGAAAGTTGTAGATTGTAATTTTATCTACGCGTTCATATAAAGAACGTCAAAAACAGAGCCCGTATGCGAAAGTTATGGATTTTAGAAGTTTGGGCACAAAATCCGAGGAATTTCGCATGCATGGTTCGGAATTGGCCACGTACGAGCCTTGCATGCATGACGCGTGTCAGCCGCTGATACGACCGAAGGGAGGTCCAACCAAAGTCCAGCGTGTGTCGCATCCGTGGAGGCGTCCGAAGCGAGCCACGTCTCGCCTACGAGCTTCCGACGCGCCTCCTACACCTCGGAAACGTGTCTCTCTCCCTCGCTGCCACCTGCCTTCGCTGACTCACCCCTTCTCGGCCGACCCTCGCATCTGCTGCCGCGTGCAGCCTTCTCAGCCCTCGGATCCGAGCCCTCTCACACTATAAATAGCATGCGAACCCTCCCGGCTAGATTTGGATTTTTGCCACTTTTTACCCCTAAACTCATATTTTCACTATTTTGACTTCCCTCGAAGCCCCGAGATCATTTCCAACACCCGAAACACGCCCCGAAGTGCGCGAAGACCCGGAAAATTTTATCTTTTCGGTTTTGAAGCCCAACCCTCGCAGAGCCCGGTTTCTCAATAAAACTCCCGGTTTTATTAGAAACAATTGTTTTAGGAAACGAAGTGCTGCCCGATTATCGTTAAATAATGTGAGTGTGTAGTCACTTTTATCTTACACATAGATATGAAGTATTTTCTATAAAATACGTGCTATGTGTATACATATTGATTGTTTATTTGAGTTGGGTGTTGAATGAATGTTTTATACAGGTTTTAAAATGATTTAAACTGTATATGTATTTTTATCTACAAATATGTTGGGTATAACATGGTTAAATGAAATAGTTGATGTGTGTTAAAATGATGAGAGGCCTCGATGTTATTGTGATCCAGTCATCTAGCGGAGTATGGATGACGACCACAGACTTTTCTAGACAGTCCAGTGGAACTCTGGCAGGCTCGCAACCTGTAGGTGTTAACGAACTCGGGTGTTCATTTGCTTTACTCCATACCCCACATGGTTGCCTTATTTGACATAAATTGTTGGGAAACCCCCAAAGCAGTGTTGTCGCCCCGATGAAAATCCTTAGGCTAGGTCCCTTGTGATAAGTGTTTAGGGACATTAAGTGAGGATAACGGGAATGGGTAATCAGGGTTATTGTTGATTGATGAACTTAATAAGTTTATTATTATTGTGGGTTGAAAACCCTATATGCTCACCAGGCTCCCAAGTCTGACCCACTCAGCTTTTTATGTTACAGGTAGTGGACCCCGAGCATAGTCGGATGATGATGAGAGATTTTTGGATTATAGGCCAGTAGTTGTAAATAACTGTTGTAAGACTTATAATGTCTTATTTATGCTTTTGATCTGTATCGGAACATGACATCCCGAGGTTTTGATATGAAATGAAATTATATATTTCTTAAAGAAAGGTTTTGACAAACTTTTATCATGTTTTGTTTTGGGGACCAATTCCGCAACATCTTTTAAATATATTTCTCTGACTTTATTTTAAAAAGCATAAATTAAATCGGTCTTTTCTGGCCGAGAAATTTGGGGATGTCACAGATTTGTCGCGGAATGTTAGGGGTTTGTTTGAAACCCAAGGTCTGTGGACCCTTAGAATCCTTTGGGAAGAAAGATTCTGTAGTTGGATCCTGTCATCAAGATCAGGATTTCGTTAGATATTCACGAGTATGTCATCTTTTGCCACTTCATGTGGATATTGGGAATTCGTACCGCTTCAGCACTTTGAGTGAGTTTGGACAAGTCAGATATTAGGTCGGTTTCTGCTACTGTCTGGGTTATCAAGGATTGTCATATGCCAATCTGCATGCCGGAAGTCCTTGATTAACCTACAGAGGGATGTATCTTGCGGAGTGGATTTCGCGTGTACGTTCTCATCCCGGATCCTTGTCGGGATCTGTGCTGGAATATTAATCAGAGAATATTGGGTCAGGATTAGAGCGATAGTTCCCCAGTGAAGTCAAAGTCCAGTGGGTCTATCATTTTTGGATATGGGTGTTGACTGTCTATGGAAGAACTTTGGAGTTCAAGGCGCTACCGTTGCTAGGGAAGGACTGGTAGCATGTAGATAGTGAAGCCATTTGTAAGTGTCAGATGCATGAGTGTTTGAATGTGGATGTTCAAGAGGAATGTACTTTTGCATGGGTTGTGATTAGTTAGAGTTCAGTGGTGCTGCAAGATCGGAAGTGAGGACGAGGATTCGTCAGCCAGAGTGAGAATTTAGACCGCTAATGGTCAACATGACAGGTGGATTGAAGTGTTAGACTGGACCAGATTTCAAGAGTGCTCTTCAAGATTACAAAGGACGGGCGATCTTAGGATGTGACCGGTGATTGATCGCTAGCATTAGTAAGGACAGGTTGTCATCAGTGAGATATTAGAAAGCGAGAAGGATTGGGAATCCTTCAATTCTCGCGTGCTGTGAAGACTTAGCCGAAGCTAAGTAGGGGAGAATCGAGCAGGTGTCCAGGAGCAGAAATAGGTGTGAAACTAGGATGAGTTTCGCATCCCCGTCAGGGGAAAGGCGGTCGAGTGGTCGTCTAGGCCGAGGATTGGGTGAGCTGGAAGTTTAGAAAACGTTCCAACATTTGGTTCATGTTTTTCCTTAGCATCAGATAGCAGGTTTGGGAATCAGTTTAGAGCTCCAGTTAAAACTCAATTTCAGTGCGTGGTAGGTCGAGTGTGTGTTCGACCGGTATGGAGGGTGTTGTAAGTCTGCGGGTGTAGTCGTAGCATTCACCAGATGGGCAGATAGTGTTAGGGTGTTGTAAGTCCGCGGGTGTAGCCGTAGCATTCACCAGATGGGCAGATAGTGTTAGGGTGTTGTAAGTCTGCAGGTGTAGCCGTAGCATTCACCAGGTGGGCAGATAGTTTTAGGATGTTGTAAGCCTGCGGGTGTAGCCGTAGCATTCATCAGATGGGTAGATAGTGATAGAGTGTTGTAAGACTGCGGGTGTAGCCGTAGCATCCACTAGATTGGTTGATAGCATGAGCATGTTCATAGATCGTTAAAAGGACAGTAGTACCCACCAGTTTGGGTGCAACATTGAGGATATGGAAATCCACGGATTGGATTTCGGAATTTCCCAGAAGGATTAGATCAGGTTGAGCCAGTGATAAGACTGTAGGAGCGCCACTACAGTTACGGGATCAGGGAAGCAATGGACCGTATAAGATTACTTGTGATATAAGGCTACCATCGGTTAGGTAGCAATCACTTTTAGCCTGTTTTTGGTGACGTCAGGATTCGACGTAGGGACCCAACCAGTTGGATCGGGAGGTTGTTAGAGCCACAGAGGCATGATAAATAGTGACAACTAGTTCCAAAGAAGGATTTCGTTAAGGAGTCGGGTGAGACGACTAAGTGGGAGTCCTTTGGCTCCGCAGCCGGGCAGAAACCCTATATTTCAGATGACTGATGGATGAATTGAGACCAGGAAGGTCTCGATAGATTTTGGGAAGCAGCTATGTAGTAGCGTATTGCTTCAGGCAGTTCAGTGTTCGGGCAGTGTTAGTAATTATGTTTAGGTTGCGAGTACGCACGAGATAGCTGGTTATTTGGGGAGTGACAAGTCACTCACGGTAGGAGTATCTGAGCCTTGGCCAGGTACAAGTGATCTGCAGGGATAAACAGGTCTGTGATTTTAGCTTTCTAGTGGAAGCCATAGGTTATCAGAAGTGGAGTAGTCAGCTAGGGGATAAACGGATTGGATTCACCGATAATGATTTGGTATGAGTGGTCTGTCAGGGATTCATACCGTTTCAAGACAGCAGATATCAGACCGAGTAGACGTGATCTTGTTGCGAGAGATTCGTTCATCTACGGATTTTTGGGCTTTGCGAAGATTGGTCGCAGCTACCCTGATGTAACGCCCGTAGATCCGGGCTAGTCAATTTAGAGACGATAAACATCAAAAATGACTTTTTGATGGAAGATTATTTAGAAGGATTAATCTTAACCAAGTTGTAGTATATGTCTCAAGGTTTCCGAAAATAAAAAGAACGTCTAAATCTGACTTCGTATGAGGAAGTTATGATTTTTCGAAGTTTCGGCTTAGCAGTGTACAACCCGAAGTTCGAATATGAGATCAAGCGATATTTAGCCAAAACAATCTAAACGAGAATTGAAGATCTCGTCGATAGTAGTCCAACGACGGAAAGACAGACGAAAACGGACGTCAGACGAAGGAGTTATGAGTTTATAACGGAGTTTTCCTGTCCCGGCCTACTAAAAATAATATAAAAATAATATAATAAAAATAAATTCAAAATTAGCCGACAAAGTCTAAATGAAAGTTGTAGATCTTGTTTTTACCTACGCGTCGATATAAAGAACGTCGAAAACGGAGTTCGTATGCGTAAGTTATGAATTTCTGAAGTTCGGGGCGCGAAACCCCAAAACTGTCAGAGACCACGACGTGGCAACAGTGGCCACGACGTGGCAGGGCTTCTGACACCTTCTGCAGCCTGACAGATCAAGTGGACGATGACGCATGCAATGACGTTCAAGCCCACGACGTGGGAGAAGTGCCCACGACGTGGGAGAAGTGCCCACGACGTGGAAAATGAGAAAACAGCCCTACAAATAGATTTAAAGGGGCAGCCGTTTGTGGTTGCTAAATCTCTTCTCTCTCACCCATATTACATCGATTTACGTGCAAAGAAGTACCCCCGAAGCCCCGGTAGCATCCCGAGACCCGAAGCTCCGAAGATCCCGAGAAGAAAAGAGTTTCCGAGTCGAAGCTCTGTCCGCGAGAAACCCGGTGTGTGAAGATATCCCGGTTTCACCGAAGAGTTACTACTTGGAGAGCCGTAGTGCTGTCCGATAATCGTATTATCAAGTGAGTGTATAGTCCCTTTCACAAACACGATTTTAATACAAGTATTTTTTGAATGTGTTAAGTATATGTTTTGTGTGAGTGTGTAGTTACTTTCTTCTAACACATAAATACGAAGTATTTGCTATGAAATACGTGCTATGTGTTTATATATTGTTTGTTTATTTGAGATGGGTGGAATGAATGTTTTATATCGGTTTTTAAATGATTAAAGATGTATGTGTATTTTATATCTACAAGATAAATGTTGGGTAGAACATGGGTAGATGAAATAGTTGGTGTGAGATGAAAGATGTTATGAGTGAACCCTGGCGACGATGTGACTTCGTGCCTATTAGATAAACCCTGGCGACGATGTGAGTTCGTGCCTATTAGATAAACCCTGGCGACGATGTGACTTCGTGCCTATTAGATAAACCCTGGCGACGATGTGACTTCGTGCCTATTAGATAAACCCTGGCGACTATGGAGTTAGCGCCTGTTAAGTGAACCTTGGTGACTATGGAGTTAGCGCCTGTTACGTGAACCTTGGTGACTATGGAGTTAGCGCCTGATAGCTATGGATTTAGTACCTGATAGATAAACTTTGGCAGCAATGTACTTTGTGCCAATTCCTCAGGTCAATCCTTAGGAACGAATGCATAAATGATAGTTGATTCTTAGGGTAAAACCTTAAGAAATAAAGAAGATAATGAGGATGGGTAATTGGGTTGATTGTTTGATGATTAAATATAATAAATAAATTATTGTGGGTTGAAAACGCTATATGCTCACCAGGCTCCCAAGCCTGACCCACTCAGTTTTCTTTGCATTACAGGTAATGGCACAAGAGTATAAGTTGGTGGACTTGACGAGAGATTTTGGATTATAGATCAGTAGTTATAAATAACTGTTGTAAGGTCTATTTTATACTGTTTATGCTTTTGGTCTGTATCGGAACATGACATCCCAAGATTTTATTATTCAATGAAAATACATTCTCTTTGAGAAATGTTTTGATAAATGGTTATCATATTTTGTTTTTGGGACAAATTCCGCAACCGTTTTCTTTAAAAGATAACTCTGATTTTAAAACAAAGTATAAACAAACCGGTCTTTTTTGGCCGTGAAATTGGGGATGTCACAGTTGGTATCAGAGCATTAGTTTAAGCGAACTAGGAATTTGTAGGATTTCTAGACTTAAACTTAGAATGCTAAGCGATGATTGTGAGATGAGTGTCTACCATATTTTAAGACACGAGCACTAGTATATTTTAGGAAAGTTGCCTAAAATGCTTTTATGTGCTAAATGTTATATGTTTGCCATATATGATATTATTTGTTCGGATCTATGGTCTGTTGCCGACCAGATCTGGAAACCTTATGTGTTTAGGATTCTAAGTGTATGAATACGGTATTAGAACTAGCATGTAAACGTTTCGGAGTGATAAGGAGATTTATATATCTATCGTAAATAAAGCTTTCTTATCTTAAATTCTCGCCCGATACACCGAACGTCTGCTTGGGTGTACAAAACGTTATGGTGAAGACTCGTAGAGAATTGAGTAAATGGAGGAAATGGAAGGCTTATGATAGTGAATGACACCTATCGGAAGATATCGTAAGAGTGGTATCTTGCCTTTAGAATATGTCTGATAAAATAACGGAACGTTTAGAGGAGTACGGTACGTCTGAAGTACACCTTCGATTGGCAGGATGATGGAACGATTGGTGTAATTCTTGAAGTTGTCCCATCGTCTGGAATTTCCATCACCAACCGAGTTGAAGTAGAATTGATGATTGAAGATACGCATGGAAGAAGTCCTAGTAGAGTCTAGGAGAATTTTTATGATGAATTGGACACATTCGTATGTGTTAAACTGTTTTGTGATTTTAGGACTTGGGGACTGCGAGACAATACTTGGGACGAGTATGAGTAGGTGTGAATAGTAGTAGAGATCTATACTACTGGAAGCACATGACTCACACTTGGATCAGGGAAAGTCACAAGGTTACCAAGAAGCTAGTGTTTGATTCCGTTTTTATTCAAGTATGTTGTTACCATTTCTTCGGTAATGACTAATGAGGTAATTGATATTCTGACCCTAGTGGTAATATCAAATTGAGTCCGACTACGATGAGTTTGTTACATGGTTCAGAGGACCAAGTTCGATATAGCATTTGACTAAAGTCAGAAGATTGAAATCAATGCGGTCATTGGTAACGCACTCGTTGTTAAAGAAGTTAGTAGCTAGAAATGCTACATGCTAAAATGTGATTATAGCACATTAGAATATGAAGGAAGGTATATTCCATTCTGGAATTTGACTCTAAGAGACCTGAGTCTAAACGTTGCATGATACGATGAGAGGTCATTAGAACATGACCCATCGATCTGTTACAATAGATAAAGGAAAGTACTTATCCTAAGAAGAAGAAGGAGTCCTCAATAAGGATTTATTTTGTAACTTGTAGGTTACAATTGAAAGTCCAACCTAGTACGAAGAGCAGGTGCAAGATTGAGCATCATGGTTATTACTTAGGATGGAAAGATAACGTATGGAATCATTATACAAGTCCTATTTTCGTTGATGATTCCGGGACGTAATCATCCTAATGGGGGAGATAATTGTAACGCCCGTAGATCCGGGCTAGTCAATTTAGAGACGATAAGCATCAAAAATGACTTTTTGATGGAAGATTATTTAGAAGGATTAATCTTAACCAAGTTGTAGTATATGTCTCAAGGTTTCCGAAAATAAAAAGAACGTCTAAATCTGACTTCGTATGAGGAAGTTATGATTTTTCGAAGTTTCGGCTTAGCAGTGTACAACCCGAAGTTCGAATATGAGATCGAGCGATATTTAGCCGAAACAATCTAAACGAGAATTGAAGATCTCGTCGATAGTAGTCCAACGACGGAAAGACAGACGAAAACGGACGTCAGACGAAGGAGTTATGAGTTTATAACGGAGTTTTCCTGTCCCGGCCTACTAAAAATAATATAAAAATAATATAATAAAAATAAATTCAAAATTAGCCGACAAAGTCTAAATGAAAGTTGTAGATCTTGTTTTTACCTACGCGTCGATGTAAAGAACGTCGAAAACGGGGTTCGTATGCGAAAGTTATGAATTTCTGAAGTTCGAGGTGCGAAACCCCAAAACTGTCAGAGACCACAACGTGGCAACAGTGGCCACGACGTGGCAGGGCTTCTGACACCTTCTGCAGCCTGACAGATCAAGTGGACAATGACGCATGCAATGACGTTCAAGCCCACGACGTGGGAGAAGTGCCCACGACGTGGAAAATGAGAAAACAGCCCTATAAATAGATTTAAAGGGGCAGCCGTTTATGGTTGCCAAATCTCTTCTCTCTCACCCATATTACATCGATTTACGTGCAAAGAAGTACCCCCGAAGCCCCGGTATCATCCCGAGACCCGAAGCTCCGAAGATCCCGAGAAGAAAAGAGTTTCCGAGTCGAAGCTCTGTCCGCGAGAAACCCGGTGTGTGAAGATATCCCGGTTTCACCGAAGAGTTACTACTTGGAGAGCCGTAGTGCTGTCCGATAATCGTATTATCAAGTGAGTGTATATAGTCCCTTTCACAAACACGATTTTAATACAAGTATTGTTTGAATGTATTAAGTATATGTTTTGTGTGAGTGTGTAGTTACTTTCTTCTAACACATAAATACGAAGTATTTGCTATGAAATACGTGCTATGTGTTTATATATTGTTTGTTTATTTGAGATGGGTGGAATAAATGTTTTATATCGGTTTTTAAATGATTAAAGCTGTATGTGTATTTTATATCTACAAGATAAATGTTGGGTAGAACATGGGTAGATGAAATAGTTGGTGTGAGATGAAAGATGTTATGAGTGAACCCTGGCGACGATGTGACTTCGTGCCTATTAGATAAACCCTGGCGACGATGTGAGTTCGTGCCTATTAGATAAACCCTGGCGACGATGTGACTTCGTGCCTATTAGATAAACCCTGGCGACGATGTGACTTCGTGCCTATTAGATAAACCCTGGCGACTATGGAGTTAGCGCATGTTAAGTGAACCTTGGTGACTATGGAGTTAGCGTCTGTTACGTGAACCTTGGTGACTATGGAGTTAGCGCCTGATAGCTATGGATTTAGTACCTGATAGATAAACTTTGGCAGCAATGTACTTTGTGCCAATTCCTTAGGTCAATCCTTAGGAACGAATGAATAAATGATAGTTGATTCTTAGGGTAAAACCTTAAGAAATAAAGAAGATAATGAGGATGGGTAATTGGGTTGATTGTTTGATGATTAAATATAATAATTATATTATTGTGGGTTGAAAACGCTATATGCTCACCAGGCTCCCAAGCCTGACCCACTCAGTTTTCTTTGCATTACAGGTAATGGCACAAGAGTATAAGTTGGTGGACTTGACGAGAGATTTTGGATTATAGATCAGTAGTTACAAATAACTGTTGTAAGGTCTATTTTATACTGTTTATGCTTTTGGTATGTATCGGAACATGACATCCCGAGATTTTATTATTCAATGAAAATACATTCTCTTTGAAAAATGTTTTGATAAATGGTTATCATATTTTGTTTTTGGGATAAATTCCGCAACTGTTTTCTTTAAAAGATAACTCTGATTTTAAAACAAAGCATAAACAAACCGGTCTTTTCTGGCCGTGAAATTGGGGATGTCACACCTGAGAAGGCTAGGGTGTGCCCAGTATGGTGACCATGTTACGAGAGTGGTTGGGTGTGCAAGGAAGGTAAGGACTGATTTCGAGGACGAAATCTAATTTAAGTGGGGGAGAGTTGTAACACCCCGTTTATTTATTTAATAAATAAATAAATTAATGAGCGAATAGAAGTCCTAAAATAAATAATGATGGTCTCGTAGAGCTAACTGTCACACTTCAAGATATTGGGGGTTAAAAGTGTAAAATCCGAACTTAATTCGTAAGTATTAATGAGGGCGGGGACTAAATATTAACTTCTGGGACTTCATTTGAAAGGATTTTAGAGGCTTAGGGGTTGTACTATAAATTAGGGGTTTTATTTTGTAAGGAATTATGGAAGGGAGGGCTAAAATGTAAGTTCTGGATTTTATTTGAAAGAGAATTGAAGGGCAGGGTTTAATTGGTAAATATTGGATTAAGTATGGGGAGGGGCTATTAGTGCCATTATGGCAAACTTTTGTGTGGAATGGGTATAAAGGGTTATGGAAACCCTAACCCTAACTCATTTTTCTCTCCAGCTGTCATGGAGCCTCCAGCCGTCACCACCCTCTCCACCCGCCATTACCCCCCCCCCCCCTTTCCTTCCTCAGATCTCTGGCATCGCAACTCTCCTTTCCGTCTAAGTCGCATCCATGGCTGCCGGAAACGACGAGAGCTACCGTGAAACGAAGTTTTGCGTGTTGCTGCCGCCGAGTTCCGTTAGACTGCCATGCAGTAGTCGCGCCACCTTCCCGCTGTACTCTCCTCCTTCTGCTCCGTTGTCCCTCGCCACCTCCGCTCCGAGTGGCAGACCAATTTATTCCGGCTAGAGTATGCCGCCGTGAGTGGGCGACGCTTTGAATGCTTCATGTGCGTGTGAAGCTGTCGCAAATACTCTCTCTCTCTCTCTTCTCCATGCTTTCTGGACGTCGCGAATGCCGACTGCTACCGTCAGCCTCCGTGTCGCCGCTTGGTTGCTGCTGCCATCCTAGATCCGTGCTATCACCGCCATGAGCCACCAGGTGTGGCTGGATTTATCTCGCAAACGGAGGTGTTTGAGTGTGTCTCCATTATTAGGGCGTGTTATGTGTGGGTTGTGTAATCGGAAATTCATGGAAAGCTCACCACCACCACCACAAGGTGGTGGCTGCCGCCATGCGCCACCACCGACCACCACAGTGTGGCCGTGTGTGTGTGGGTCTATTTTAGTGTGTGTTTATTTTTGGAAATATGCATTGTAAATTGTAAGGAAAAAAATGGAATAATAATAAAAGAAACCCTAACCACCACCGTATGGTGGTGGCTGCCACCTCCTGCCTCCACCGGCCGCCGTGTCGGGTGGCGGTGTGTTTTCCTTGTGAGTTTGATTCGTTTGGGGGTGCTTGAAACCCTAATGGGCCCAAAGAAGCTCAAATGGGCCCAAAGAAGCTTAATGGACTCTACTGGACCCAATAAAACCCTAATGGGCTTAATATTATTCTAGTGGGCTTATAGGCCCAATAAAGCCCTAATTGACCTAAAAGCCCAACAAATTAATAAATGTGCTAGTATTTGGGTTGGAAACCCTAATTAGGGTTTGAAAAACCGTAATGCCATCAAAACCCTAATTTTGGGGAAGTAATCGGAACACACAGGAATTATTAATAACTTGGATTAATAAATAATAATCATTGGCGGATTTGGAAAATTGGGTTAAGTAGGAAACTTAACCCTAATCATCATTTTATGTGAAATCCTAATTTCACTTGGGTTTATTGTTGGGCCTTTTATTGGGCCTTGATGATTGGGTTGTTAAATGGGCCATCCAATATCAAGCAAATGGTCTAGAATGATTTAATAGGCCTAGGGTAAGGCCAATGTAAGGGGTTTGGGCCCAATTTGGAAAATTGGGTCATAGATGAGCCATAGTTTGGGCCTTAATGATTATATGATGTTGGGCCTTAGAATAAGACCATGTATAGACTTGGGCCCAATTTGGAAAATTGGGCCATGTGTTGGGTTTAGATTCCTAATTGACTTTGGGCCTATGGATTGGGCCTTGGGCTTGAATAAGCCAAGCTAGGGGTAATGTAGTAATTACCCAAAGAATGTACTTATGGTTATGAAGTGGGACCCAATTATTAATTGGGTGTTATTTTGGTGTTGACAGTTCGGGAATCTGTCATCCAGCAGCTGGGGTTGAGTGTGCGGGACTTCTGCAGTATGGGATTGAGTCTACGAGACTTCAGCAGTGCGAGGTAAGTTACCATCCAGTAGAAGTGGGTCTATGGCCACAATGCCGGCCCACTAGTAGGAGTTGTATGTGTTGGGTTTTGAGCATTCTAACACTTCCTAAGTGTACATGCAACCCTAATAAACCTTGGATCTATGTTTGTCTAAAGTACATGCAAAATATTAATTTCCAAGGTTTGTAACCTATCTAGCATGGCATGGGGTACTTTTAAACATAAAAGGACTAGATGAATTACATACCTTTTGTTGATTGTTGATTCCTTGGAGTTTGAGAGCCAAGCACCAATAATGTGAATGCCTCAAATGGAAATCACAAATCACCACAAACTTGGAAAATGTATGAGAGAGTATACTAACTATTGATTTTGGCCACCACACTTACACACACATTTTGTGTCTTTTTCATGCAACATAAGCTTGTTTATATAGTGTGCATGGTTAGGGTGAAACCCTAATAACCCATGTCTTTTCCTCTTCCAAGGATCCATGGGTTAAAAGCTCCATGGATCATCCATGGACTTCCATATAAGCTTAGCCCATTAACAAATGAGTATTAGCCCACACCATATAAATATAATAGCCCATGATTTAATTAGTCTTCCTTTTAATCACTAAATTAATTCATAATTAATTCAAGATTAAAACTAATTAAATAACATGACTTTATATTAATATATTATAACTTATAATATATTAATAAATCGTAAGTATACAATTCTCATAAAATTATCCATAAACAGTTTGGGTGAAGTGCAACCCAAATGGACCATGCCGGGTCGGGTCAAGTATATACCAAATAAGTTATGGACTTAGACACCTTATCCAACAGTCTCCCACTTGGATAAGTCTAATAACTGTATTTGCGTATGTTACTTCAGGAACCAACCAGCAATCGTAGCTCTCGAAAACTCTGTTGAACTATGAAGCGCCATTTTAGATAAGTGATCATATAATCCTCTGTTCTCATGATATCATCCGGACAAATACATGGAACAACGTCGTACTTATTGTCCAGCAGTTTGTTTCTCGATTTCCGATTTGTTTGACAAAGAACTAAATTGAACACATCAATTAGGTTCTGACCGGGCCCGGTACATAGGTCAAAACAAAAATCATCGAGGGGCCCAGATATCGCTTCTAATCCTCCAAGGACTAGAAGGAACAGATAAACTTCGACTCATATACTTGTTTCTACTACTTGTTGAATTATACACAAAGGCACGTTTTATAACATCAAGTTACTGATGCATTTACGTGCAATCAATGCACAACCAACTCATAGGTAACAACTCATATCTCTAGGTTTGAAGACTTATATGATATTACCGTCTCACGATCACTCGAGATAAATTCCATGAAGTGATACAAGTGAGCGTGGGTTGAATCCAATACTCATAACTTATGAGCACTCATGAGTGTTGTAGCCATGTCCAACATCTTAGACCTCTACAACCAACTCATGACAGTCTTGATTCATATCTACTTCCAACATATGACCGACTGTGGATGGTTTGAATAACTTAATCATTCGGAAAGAATAACCTAGTTATTATGGAAGTCAAAACATGCAAAGTAAAACACAATAATAATCGAATCCAATATGGTCTCAGAACCCTTTTGAATATAAATAAAACCACCTTTTATTTATCACCATATTGATTACACATTATTCATTGTATAATGTTTTAAATAATCAACTTAATACTTGAACAAAAACAACAGTCGTCCCATGCTCCTAGCATGTACACTTTGTTTTTCTAAACAATAGTTATGCCATACTCCAAGTATGCACACTATGTTTGTCTATGATCTTTACTTTGTGAAATAGATCAATTGAACATGATTCCAATGATGCTCATTTCACAATCCCAAATCCTTATTGTAAATGTAAGAATTCCTAATTCCTACCATTTACCAAAAAAAACTGTTAGATTTTAAACTTATATGCACTGATCCTCTCGTAATGATTATGCACAAGGTCACCAAAACCTTGTCATCAGTCATTATAGAGGATTCCAAAGGAGATCAACTCTATGGAAACAAACTCTCATATTCAAAGTACATTGCTTTGAACATCCTTCTTGCATAAAAGTTTCTAACTTTCTCATAGATTCTTAATATCCAACTCCCAATATGGAAAATTTCCATATTCCTATTTTGATTATCATATCTGAACAAGAGCTACCTCTTTTCAGAATATATCCATATGGTCCTTCCAAAATTTAACACTATACTTCCAACTGTCCCTGAGCAACCAATCTTTAGTGAGCCTTAGATAGTCCTCGACAATTGCTTAATCATTTTAGTCATATCCGGTTCTATTCCTTTTTCCCTCTTAATGCTCTAAGCATTTTGAAAAATTTAGAACGGATAAATATTATAGCACATGTGACCGATCCTATATCCGAAGCATATGGGACACGATTCATGATGTCTCACATAAAGACCTGATACTAGATCAGTCTTTTGCTACAATATTTTTTATTTGCCATGTTTTCAAAAATCGACTATGAAGAGGGATGCCGTAATCATAATCGAATTTGAGAACACAATATATATAGAATTTCCTTATGTTGAACCATTCCAACATAAAATTCATATATATATCCTTGACTAAAGATGATTAAAAACTCAATCTAAGCTTTTAGAATTGAAATGAAGTATAATTCCTCTCCCTTAATTATAGCAAAACAACTTTTTCAACCCCTACAACATTACGAATTGAAACTTTTGTTTTTCTATAATTAACATTGCTAACTTGCAACACTAAACATAATAATCATGCTCCCACTAACATGATGATTATCAGCATAACACTTATGCTCCCACTAGCTCTGACATATTTTCAGAAATCAGCTGGACTTCTGAAATTTAGATTCATACACCCTTTTTTAGATAGCTCACATGTGTGTCTAAACAATTTCCAGAACTATGAAAAGGGATGCCGTAATCATAGTCTTAATTGTTTAGACCTTTGCCATTTCTCACAAGTCCATGTTAGTGTGCCGGTTAACCACACACGCTCCACTAACGACTTTGAGAATGCAAACATCACAATTGCTATCTACTTGAAATCTTCTTAGTGAAAGCATTTCCTCACCATCATTTTCATGAATCGGAGATAAACCTTATGACACTTAGATTTTATGGTGTATGAGTTCCTATCCATGTGAATTTGTCAAAACCATAATCACAAGACAAGGTTAGTAACAAATTCAGCCTTACATGGATTGAACTTGTTCAATCTTAATTTCTTGTCATCTGGTAGCACAAGGCCCACCAATGCTTCCAAGCTGTTATGCACACAGTTTAGAACTAACGGAACTCATATGCATAGTTAACTCAATAGGAACAGACACAGAAACAAGAATTATGTCAACTTAATAGGTTGCAAACCTTAAGTCGTGTGCTAGTGATAAAACTCAGGTTTTACTCTTGATTAAATCTTGAAATCCTTTCAGGATCTTTAAGACTCCCACTGTCCTCTTGACATATAAGTTTCCCCAGTCAAGAACCATTCCTTGACAAAACAAATATTCAAGGGATAGTGCAGATTCTTATCAAGATAAACACTTCACATAATTGGTCTTAGTTGGTCTTTGTCTTATCCAAGACATCACAACTTACCAATTTCAAATGTACAGGAGTAGAAAACATTTTACACTACATTTGATAAGTGTTTTAAACCTTACTTTATGTCACTCAATGTTACAATCTTGGATTATGACTCTAAGAGTTGTTTTGGAACGAAGTATGATCCATCTTCTTGATTTTAACCATTCCAACAATTCATGACCCCTCATCTTAGTCATAACAATGCACTAAGATGTCCTTAAAGTATGAATTTGTGATATGGTTTCATAATCATTAATCATAAAAACATGTATGATCCATCTTCTTGATTTTAACCATTCCAACAATTCATGACCCCTCATCTTAGTCATAACAATGCACTAAGATGTCCTTAGAGTATGAATTTGTGATATGGTTTCATAATCATTAAGATGATCATAAAAACATGATACTAAAGTACTCTCCCATCTTTTCAGATTTGAGAAACTTTTATCTCTCTGCCAAATTTGATTCTTCTCATCCGTTCTGCCATACGTTGAAACTTTTCCAATGTTACAGAATTATACTTAACCTTATAAGTATAACCATATTTACTAATCTTTAGTAAATCATGACGAATTGATCTTTGTGGTGGACCTTGACCAGCACACACCCAGTGTACCTAATTCCTTAGTCCTTCAATTGACTCACATATGCATGTGATCAATGAATTAGTCTCAATTTTACAAAGATGAAAATTCTCATTCATCATACAATACAACTTGTATGATTCCAAGTTTCTGTCTAACTGAAGCTTGGGTGATAAGAACCTTTCCTCATTTGGAAAATTCAGACACTACCACATATGAGAGAATCAAACTCATATTTCCAATATTGCTAGAAACATACAAACATCAATTTCCATAAATGCCATTGTAAGGGGATATAATATAAAATAAACTAAACAAAACTTTTATTTCTTTATTAAAATGCGGAAAAATATTCCTGACAATGCATCTTCAAATGAAAACTATGATATTACATATTTCCTAGAAATCTATCATAACTTTTAAGTAGTAGCTCAAAAATCCGATCCTCGAACCATGCGATAGAAATCCATCTTCGTGATCAGATTCAGCACACTCTTATTTTAACCTTCCTTTTGCTCGATCCTGCTAAACATCAAGATGCAACCTAGTCACATCATGTAATAAGAATCAACAATTAGGAACTTTAACAAAGTTAGATAGTGGACTTACCTGAAGCCGAGTCAAACATTTTGTCTCTACTTGCTTTCAAATATTTCAGATATTCAGGGCAGCTTCGCTTCCAATGTCCCTTCTCATGACAATAAAAACATATAGACTCTTTGGGAATGATACACGAGACAATCACATACTTAGCCTTTCCCTTTACCTTTTGGTCAACCGGGTTGACCAAGGCCGATCCCCTTCCATTGGGACGAGAAAGCTTTTCTGGACTTCCAATGTTACCATTGTCCATGTCCATGGAAGTTTGAGAAATAGATTTTCCATCAATATTTGCTCGACCATTGCGCCAAATCATTGCTGATTCAGCAGCAACAAGCAAATAAGAAAGATCTATTAGGGTTATGTCGGGATCTGTCATATGGTAGTCTTTAATAAACTCACTATATGACTCAGGAAGTGACTGAAGAACCCAGTCAACAGCGAACTTCCTTGAAATAACAGCACCCAACATTCTCAACCTGTTTATGTGTGACTTCATTCCTAAGACATGAGTGCACACAGGTCTTCCATCTTTATGTTTCATTTCTAGTAGAGCTTGAGTGATCTTGAACCTTTCAAGTCTTCGGGCTTGTGGGTCAGGGAGAATAAATGGAGGAGGTGGGGGGAGTGAAGCATGATGTTGAGGGACATCATCTTCAAGAGGAAAGCTTGTTTCAAGCGATTTGGGAAGATCATAGTTGTCTGAACCAGACATCTACAATGGGAGAAAATCAAGTTAGTTGATTCAAGTCCTTAATATAACACCCAATATGAAAAATTAAGGCTAGGACCCAACACAATATTTTATAACTTGGAAGAGGGATGCCGTAATCCAAGCTATAAAATATTTGAAGGTAGGTGAATGACGATTCACCAATTTCCACCATGAAAAACGAAATAATTTATTAGGTTTTAATTGGATTTGAAACTCCTAGATCTTTTGAGATTCATTGAACTTTTCAATGGCATGTTTCAATCTCGATTGTGCCCTTCAGGTTTTGTGACTGGGATGCCGAGGATCACAAAACAAGGTGTGAATAACCATGCAAACTCACTTGGTACCCTTAATATTATCACCTAATCGATGTGCCGGTTAACCACACACGCTCCACCGATCTATGATAAACATTAAGTCACCCTTCGTGATCCTTACTAGTCCAAGTTAGTGTGCCGGTTAACCACACACGCTCCACCAACGACTTGGTAAGGTACAAAGTGTGAATTTCATGGGTTAGCACCATATTCACATTTTCCTAAAGTAACTAAGATTGGGAATTTATAAAAGGTTTAGTTACTTTATAATATTCATTATACTTTTAATGAGAATTTAAAGTCATTGTCCTACCCGTTCGGCTAACGACCCTCCACCGATCAAGGAAGCGGTGGGTGAGAATGGACACCCATTAAGTTGCCATTTTATAGGCAACAACCTTATACCCCCCTTTTAGACCGGCTTCGTGAATGAGGCCTACTAACGGTAAAACGACTTGATCTTATACATATATATATAATAATTAACCATTAATGTTATAAATAGTATAAGGGTTGAATTTTAACTTTTAAAACTCTAAGGGTTTGGAATTAAAGTTTATTAAAGTGTGTGACACTTTACAAATTCCAAAACTTGAGGGCAAGTTTTGTAACTATCCAAAACTTTTCATTTCATAACTTATGAATTAAAGGTTCATAAAAATGAAGACTCTTCATTTTATGTAACTTATGTGTTTTAAATGTGTGTTTAAAAGAAGTGACCTTTGGAAATCCATAACTTGAGGACAAATTATGGATTCCATTAAAACACATAAATGATCAAGAATTAATCCTAAACAATTCAGCAAATAATTCCTATCATCTTCTAAATTCATAAGAACATGAACATGATCATCAAAGTTTCAAGAATTATATGAACACATACAAAGCATGAAATTTTGATATAAGCTATTGTAAATGGATTAGAACAACCATTACACCAACAAAAACAAGTTTTAAAACACCAAAACAGTTTAGGGTAATGTTTCTAGTCCATTTCCAGCAGCAAAAGTCGAAAATCTGCATTCTGAGGCTCCTACTCGCCGAGTGCACGAACCTACTCGGCGAGTAGGATGAGTTTACACATGAACTCGGCGAGTCCCCCCATGGACTCGGCGAGTTCATCAGTCAGACAGCAAAAAATCGACTTTTTATCACTATTTTGCATCAAGTATCAAACAAACAAACCTGGCTCTGATACCACTGTTGGGTTTTGAGCATTCTAACACTTCCTAAGTGTACATGCAACCCTAATAAACATTGGATCTATGTTTGTCTAAAGTACATGCAAAATATTAATTTCCAAGGTTTGTAACCTATCTAGCATGGCATGGGGTACTTTTAAACATAAAAGGACTAGATGAATTACATACCTTTTGTTGATTGTTGATTCCTTGGAGTTTGAGAGCCAAGCACCAATAATGTGAATGCCTCAAATGGAAATCACAAATCACCACAAACTTGGAAAATGTATGAGAGAGTATACTAACTCTTGATTTTGGCCACCACACTTACACACACATTTTGTGTCTTTTTCATGCAACATAAGCTTGTTTATATAGTGTGTATGGTTAGGGTGAAACCCTAATAACCCATGTCTTTTCCTCTTCCAAGGATCCATGGGTTAAAAGCTCCATGGATCATCCATGGACTTCCATATAAGCTTAGCCCATTAACAAATGAGTATTAGCCCACACCATATAAATATAATAGCCCATGATTTAATTAGTCTTCCTTTTAATCACTAAATTAATTCATAATTAATTCAAGATTAAAACTAATTAAATAACATGACTTTATATTAATATATTATAACTTATAATATATTAATAAATCGTAAGTATACAATTCTCATAAAATTATCCATAAACAGTTTGGGTGAAGTGCAACCCAAATGGACCATGCCGGGTCGGGTCAAGTATATACCAAATAAGTTATGGACTTAGACACCTTATCCAACAGTATGATAGATGATTGTCTTTGTGATAATCATCTAAGCTTGTTACTATCTGATATGTTTTATGTGTTAGCATGATATGATGTTATGTGATAGTAGTAGTAGGGGGAATAGTCCCCGGTTACCGGTCGATAGGGCCGAATAGGGTAGTTATTACCCAGCTATGCTAGACAGATTACGGTATGTGATATGATATTATGTGGTAGTAGTAGGGGATGAAATAGTCCCCAGAGTTCGGTTGGCAGGACCGACGGGTACGTCAGTACCCTAGAATGGCTTGACACGGGTACGTCAACACCCCAGAATGGCTTGACACGGGTATGTCAGCACCCCAGAATGGCTTGACATGGGTAGGTCGGCACCCCAGAATGGTCGGACCGGGTAGGTCGGGCACCCCATAATTGCCCGGCAGTATGTATGCCATGTGATTGTATGGTATATGGTATGATGGGGGAACTCACTAAGCTTCGTGCTTACGGTTTACAGTTTTGGTTTCAGGTACTTCGATTCAAAGGAAAGGAGCCGACTTGGTCACAGCGCATCACACTATGTTTTCCGCACACGAGATCCTTGGGATTACACTCTAATATGGTTTCATGATATTATATTTTGATTATTAACACTTTGGTTTTGACATGAGACATTATTATGAATGTTTTTATACTAATGGTTTTATGTAGTAACTTATTTAAAAATGAAATTTTTGGCCTTGAATTTTGGGATGTTACACCTTCGTTAACATCCATAGCTGATTATGAATCTATCGCTCTTTTTTCCAGAAGAATCGATGATATATGCCGAGTACCAGAATTTGATTTTTGTTAATTGAAGATTGATTCACTATATCTGGTTAATCTGATCTTGAACTTTCACTCCACTCTTTTGGCTCAAAATGATCCATGCTTCATTTTTGTCACTCGTAAATAAGATGTATATGCGATCTATCCTTCATTTCCATCGTTGATTCACCAACTATTGGATCCTCCGCCTCAGTTGCCGCCTTGAGATGTTGAAGTCAGAACTCTGATTCGCCTTTCTAAAATTGAGTGAAGATAGCAAATTATTGTTGTCGTTGCCACGACATAATTGCTCTGTTTATTCTCAGGTCCGACCCTTGTGTAGTTGCTGGAGACTAAGACTGAAGAGGAAGGAGGTGAGGGAATAATTTCTAATTCTGAAGCTTCTGTATCTGATAAAGTTAATCATGTGACTATCCGGTGGACAAACATCACATGCTCTCTCTCTCTGTTAAAGCTTCAAAATCGGTTAGTTAATGTTTTTAGTCATTACATGTTGAAAGCGTTCTTCAGGAATCCTGTAACTGATATATATTATGTTTATTCACATGTAATTAGCGTAAATCGTTTCACAATGAGGCCTTTCCCCCCGAACACTTGTTTTTCAAAATAGTGGATGAGGTGTGAGGTTGTTCTATGATTTGATTTGCATCAATTTTGCTTCGATTATTTAACATCCCAATTTTCAAGGCCAAAAATATCATTTTTAATTAAGTAACTCATAAAATAGTTTACCAAAAACATCACCAACGTCAAATCAATTTATAAAACTGTAACAACGCGTCTCAAAACCATATCATCCATAGTAATAAAATCAGAGTACAATCCCAAGAAATCTCATAGTGCGGAAATCATGCGTGTGTGTGATGTGCCGCTACCGCGCCGACTCCTTCCCCTTCGCTGAAGAAGTACCTGAAACAAAACTGACAAATGTAAGCACGAAGCTTAGTGAGTTCCCCCATCATACCACATACCATACAATAACATACTGTCAGGCAATTATGGGGTGCCTGACTACCCAGGTCAAGCCTTTCTGGGGTGCTTGACTTACCCAGGTCAAGCCATTCTGGGGTGCTTGATTTACCGAGGTCAAGCCATTCTGGGGTGCTTGACTTACCCGTCGGTCCTTACGACCGACATACAAGGACTATTTCACCTCCTACTACTACCACATAATATCATAGCATAAACATACTGTCAGACAATTCTGGGGTGCCCGACCTACCCTTCGGTCCTAACGACCGAACTTGGGGACTATATTCCCCCTACTATCACTATCACATATAACATATCATGCTAGCACATAAACATATCAGGTAGTAGCAAACCCAGATGAATATCACAAAGACAATCATCCAACATACAACTCCTACTGGTGGGCCGACATTGTGGCCGTAGACCCACCGCTACTGGAAGGTAACTCACCTCGATGTCGCGTAGTGTCTGCACTGATCTCAATGTGGAAGTCAACTCTCCCCGACTCCTCAATCCCTACACGACAACTCTTCCAAGTCATTACATAGAATATACAACCCTAACCAGGGTCAACTCAAGCTCAGACAGAGTCAACATTGGACAAAGTCAACATCTAGTTGACCTGACTCGCCGAGTTGGCCTACCAACTCGTCGAGCACATACTCCTCTAACCCGATACAATTCCTGTCTCCGCTCGTCGAGTCTAGCAAGAAATCGACGAGTTCTCCTTCAATCACCATCGGGACCATCTTAATTCGACTCGCTGAGTTCGACCTTGAACTCGTCGAGTTCATCTCCCTCCTACGAATACATCCAGTCTATGACTCGCCGAGTTATATGAACAACTCGTCGAGTTCATCTTCAAGTTTGGGAGATTGCCTTGGACTCGCCGAGTATGTTGATACACTCGCCGAGTCCTATGATTCCCAGGTCTCTTGATGCGTCTAAACAACCAAGGGACTTTCCATTTTAACAACTGCTCCATCCATAGAAGGGATTTGGTGGTCAATACACCCCGGCTCGTCGAGTCCCAAGAACGACTCGTCGAGTCCAACCTTGACCATTACTATCCAGTCGATTTAAATGGGTCTTAACATCTCAAAACCATAGATCTGGCCTTCTAATGTCCATTTTACACGTAAAGCTCCAAACTTGGTACACATGCAAGGGGTCTTTGGCCCAAAAAGCCATAAAAGATGGCCTCCAAAGTGCATGGGGTGTTCATGGAAACAAAATAGGCACCTTTGTGCCATAAAACCCCCAAATAGACCTGGATCTAAAGCATACACTGACTTCCAACACTAAATCCCGAATAGAACCTCTCTAGGGCTTAGAAAGATGAAGGAAAAGGCCCAAAAATCAAGATCTATAGACAAAGGTTCAGCTTCATACCTCCAATAAGCTGAAAATGAGCTTCAAAATCTGGATCTTCTTGTTTCCCCTTGGTCTCACAAGTTCCTTCCCTCTTATCAAGCTTCACAACCCACCAAAAAGCACCAAAATGGCCTTAGAACACTCAAAAACGGCTATGGTTTCGATATGATGTCCTCTAGGAGTATAAGGGACGATGGAGGCTGAGATAAGGTGTTTAAATAGGGTGCAAACCCTCAAATTTAGGGTTTCACTCAAACAGCGCCTACTCGCCGAGTCGGTCTCCCGACTCGTCGAGTAGGTCACTTAAACTCCCGCGGATCACGACTCTACTCGACAAGTTGGCCCACCAACTCGTCGAGTCCCAGAGAAAACACATAAATTTCTTTAATTAAATACGTACCAGGAATCGGGTGCTACAAATCTCCCCCACTTATTTTAGACTTCGTCCTCGAAGTTTGCTGCTGAATCTGGAAAGAGCTTGGGGTAGTGATCCCTCATCTCTTCCTCCGGCTCCCAAGTCCATTCCGACCCCTTGCAGTGCTGCCATTGCACCTTTACCAGCTCCACCCTCTTGTTCCTCAGATCCTTCGACTTCCTGTCAAGGATCGCCACTGGCCGCTCGATGTAATTCAGACGGTCATCCACCTGAATATCCTCCAAGGGTACAACTGCCGGTCGTCCACCAGACACTTCCGTAACTGGGAGACGTGAAACATACTGTGAATCTGAATGAGTTCGGCTGGCAGGTCCAGCCTATACGCCACCTTGCCCACCCAGGCGACAACCCTGAAAGGTCCAATATACCTGGGGCCCAACTTGCCCCGCTTCCTGAATCGGATAACGCCTTTCCAAGGCGACACCTTCAGGAGGACCATATCCTCAACCTGGAATTCCAAGTTCGAACGGCGCTTGTCGGCATAACTTTTCTGCCGACTCTGCGCAGTTTGAAGCCTACTCCTAACCTGCTGAATCCTCTCCGTCGTCTTGAGCACCACTTCGGTGCTCCCAATGACCCTCTGTCCGACTTCACCCCAACATATCGGGGTCCTGCACTTCCTCCCGTACAACATCTCAAAGGGAGGACGATCGATACTCGCATGATAGCTGTTGTTGTAGGAGAACTCAGCTAATGGAAGGTAGGCATCCTAACTACCACCAAAGTCTAGAACGCAGGCCAACAGCATATCCTCTAAAGTATGGATGGTCCGCTCACTCTGACCATCCGTCTGCAGGTGGAATGTTGTGCTGAAGTGCAGACGAGTACCTAACTCATCGTGAAACTTCTTCCAGAACCGGAAAGTAAATCGCACGTCTCGGTCCAAAATCACCGAAACTGGCACTCCGTGCCGAGCTACTACCTCTCGGATGTAGATATCGGCCAACTTCTCGGCCGAAATGCTCTCCTGAATCGGAATGAAATGGGCGCTCTTGGTCAGCCGATCCACGATGACCCAAATCGAATCCACTCCCCGTGCAGTCCTGGGAAGCTTGGTGATGAAATCCATAGTAATATCTTCCCATTTCCACATGGGAATGTCTAACGGCTGCATCTTTCCGTGTGGCCTCTGGTGCTCGGCCTTGACCTTCCTGCAGGTCAAGCATCGCTCTACGTACCAGGCGACGTCCCGCTTCATGCAGGGCCACCAGTAATCGGGTCGAAGATCCCTGTACATCTTCGTCGCCCCGGGATGAATCGAGAATCAGGATTTGTGCGCCTCCTCCATCAGAACCTGGCGCACACCCCCATGATAGGGAACCCACACCCTGTGGTTTAGTGTCAATAATCCATGGCTATCATAGTCAAAGGAGGAAATCTATCCAACAATACGCTCGCTCTTCCGATGCTCCTCCTTCATAGCCTCCTGCTGGGCTTTCCGGATCTGCTCCAAAAGAGGAGTCACCACCGTCATCCTCATGCAGATGCCTCTGATCGGCGCTGCCTTGCGGCTGAGCGCATCGGCCACGACATTGGCCTTCCCCGGGTGGTAAAGGATCTCACAATCGTAGTCCTTCACCACATTTAACCACCGACGTTGCCTCATATTCAGATTCGGCTGATCCATGAGATACCTCAAACTCTTATGGTCCGTGTAGATGGTACAACGGACCCCATAGAGGTAGTGTCGCCAAATCTTGAGGGTGAAGACGACCGCCCCCAACTCCAAATCATGCGTCGGGAGTTCGCTTCATGAGGCTTCAGCTGCCTCGAAGCGTAAGTGATAACGTGCCCCCTCTGCATCAATACCGCGCCCAACCCTGATTTTGGGTATTTTATGTTGCGTCATGGGCTTAGTATTGTATATCCGGATTGGGCCTGTCCATCCGTGATTATTGAATAGGGTTTAGCTATAAATAGTGCATGCATGTATGCCTTAGAAACTAACGTGATTATAGTTATTATTGCTTTGTAACTTTAAACACCTCTACAGTCGAAGTTCTTAATCGAGCTCTTTTGAGGTGTTAAAGTTTAATCATTCGACATCAGTTAAACCATTCCTGTGTTCTTCATTACGTCTTTAATTGTGTTTCTGCTTAGAATCTATCGATCCGACAAGAACTTTGTTCTAACAATTGGTATCAGAGAAGGAGACTGTGTGATCAATACACATTCCTTCTGTTTGAAGAATTCTTTAGGGTTGCCGCTTTTATCGAATATAAAGAAGTCGTCTTCTTCTTGTTGACGGTAACTCTTGTGTTTGATAAAACCCTAATCTCAAGTTTACAGGTCTGATTCTAGCAGTTCTAAGGAAAGGCTCACCATGTCTCACGAAGATTCTCAAACTAATCCCATCAACATCTCTAACAACATTGGATCCACTACAAGGGTTCCCATTCTTTACACTCAAGACTATGAAGTATGGGCGCATCACTTTGAAGATTACGTGGTTGGATCTGAAGATAATGGTTATCTCATCTGGGAAGCAATCACACTTGGGCCGTTTGTTCACTCTGGAACGAACACGACAGTGAAGACTCAAAAAGAATATAATAAGCTTGTGGCGGACGTAGATAAGATGCCACAGGACGAAAAGGACAAGTTGCTGTGTAATGTGAAAGCCATGAGAATGATCAGATTCGCACTGCAATCTGACACCTTTCGATTAGTTGGTTCATGCATGACGGCTAAAGAAATCTGGGATAGGTTGAAGGAACTCTACTCAACCGATGAAGATCTAGAACACTCTATTCAAACCTTGTTGCTCTCAGAGTTTGGAGTTTTCGAACAGAAACCTGAAGAGAAACTGATACAAACCTTCGATCGCTTCAATCATCTCCTTAGCAAGATGATCAAGCATGGTATAGAAAGAAAATTTATCGAGCAAAAGGTAACCTTCATGAATGGTTTGAGACCAGAATGGATGGCAGTGGTTTCAACAGTGAAAGCTCACGAACAATTTAAACCATACTCACTAGCGAAACTGGTGGGAATACTTAAATCCCATGAGAATGTGGTAACCAAGGAGGCGAAGATAGTTTCGAGTGTTGGATCGTTGGCCCTTGTCTCAAAAGGCAAAAGTGTTGCAGAAGAAGAGAAGGAGTCAGATATGTCTGAGTGTGACCTTACAAGCGAATAATATGCTATGATGGTCACCAATCCAAAGAAGTTTGCACGAAAGAAGTTCCCTGTCAATAAGAACCGAAAATGGCAAGGAAGTTACAATTCTGAGAAGGTGAAAGAAGAAACGAAGAATACTTCTCAAAAGGATGACGACAAGAAGGAAAGAAAGCTTGCAGGAGAATCTGGATTCGAATTCAATTACTGTCATGGCAAGAACCACTTTGCCAAAGATTGCATGCTAAGGAAGATGGCTGAGAAAAGAGATGGTGAAGATGATGAGGCATATTACATGCGAAAGTTGGAAGAAATCAAGAAAAAGAAAGCAACTAACAGTTCAATGAATGCCTTGATTATGCAGGAAAATGTGGATGAAGATGAGTTCGATGGCGTTGAAGTCTGGTCAACCGATTCTGAGGATGAAGAAGTGAGAAAGCCCACACATGGAAGAGCTTATGTGGCGAGGGATACTGGTTCGACTGGAAAATGTTTGATGGTTACAGCTGGAAGACCAACCGAAAGTAAGCATAAGGAGCCGAACCTGACTGAGGACAAGTGCTTTGTAGCCAAGCCCGTGAGTGAGAAGATCAACGACTGTGATCGACTGATCAAAAAGGTACAATTCATCCTTGAATCACTTAAAGTTCCAGTAACAAATTATGAAGAAGAATTAAATGAATTAAAATTTAAATTTTCTAACTTATGTGGTAGTCTCATGCAAACTCGCTTAGCGAACTCTAACCTAACCGACCAACTCAGCAGGGTGTCTTCAAAGAGTGAGGAGAGAAGGATGTGGATTGAGCTGAAGGAGACGGAGTTAAATAGGGCTAGGGATGAGATTATTTATTTGCAACGAGACAATTTAAAGTTTTTGAAACAACGGAATGTTTTTTGCTTAATTGCTAAACGCTTATATACAAATATTGCTCAGTTGCACTTAAGTTGTGAAATAGGGAAAAAGATTCATAAGATGATCTTACCCTTCCTTGAATTTAAGGAGGATGAGGTCATCGCTGAATGTGAATCCATAATGTCCTCAGAAGAGACATCTATCGCTTATAAAATTGGACTAGACAAGATAGAGACCTTCATTGACTCTAAGGAACATAAGTGTATGCTCAAAAATCTTTTAGATGAAAATGATAGGTTAAAAATTAAGTCCGAGACCATTCAATCATTTGACTCGTCTTACGCCAAATTACTTTCTGAACATAAAATGAATATACAAAACACGTCTGAATTTGATGAGGAAAGTGAGATGAGCGAAATCTCGGTAGAAGATGTGGTTGATTGCTCTGAATTTATGAAGAGCGAAACCGAGAATGAAAAACCACTCATATCTGAGAACTCAGTTGAGTATGCTCGCCTGTCAAAGGACAAGCCACAGAAACTCAAAGAAAAGGCAATGGTCTATCAGAAAGTTCAAACCGTGCCAAATCAGGTATATGCTGTTACAGGGGTAACTGAAAAACAAACAGCAGAATTGAAAATCTTGGTCGACGCAGACAATGCTGAAGGATGCGACGATTATTTCTAGTCCGCCCCTATTGATAATGCAGACGAAACCGTCGGCTTATCAGAACAAACCTCGTGGAGGGTAAAAGGTCGATACATTGTTGAACCCATCAACAAACCATCAAGTTTTGATAAACCAAGCACAAGTGGAACGAAAGAGATACCAGAAGAACCAAAGAAAGCATCCAAGATATCTTCCAAGACAACCGAAACTCAACATGAGAAGCCAAAATCAAGCTTCAATATTCATAAATCTCAAAAGCAGTTAGCTGAACAGAAACGCCAAAGAAATCAGAGATACATGAAAAATATGAATGAGCGAAACGGTATTGGCAATCTCAAAACCCCAACTACGTTCCTTCCAAGAAAAAGTCAATTGTCAAAGAAAATGAAATGCCAAAAGGAAAAGAAAATTTTAGTCCAAGCTCCTACTATTCCAAAGCTCAGAACCGAACGTCTAGTTTCGGTTCCAACACCAAAGTTCAGAACCGAACGTCTAGTTTCGGTTCCAACACCAACGCTCAGAACCGAACGTCAAGTTTCGGTCACAACGTCAAGGCTAACAACCGAAAGTCAAGTTTCGGTCCTTCATACTCCCAAAGAAAACTGAATTCAGTGAAGGACATCAAAGGAAAGGGAAAGCTTGATTCAGATTCTGATATAAATAATAAGAAAAAGTCAGCTAACCCTAGGATTCAAAAGAATATTCCAAAACCATCTAACAACACACCATCTAATACACCACAATTTAAACAAGATAAAAAAATCAAGGTGTATACCATCAAAAGAAAAGACCAAACCACTCTAATCAAAAGAACCTATTTGATTGATATTTCTACTGCTATTCCTTTCTCTGTAAAAGACTCACCAGGGCCCAAGAGACTTTGGGTTCCTAAATCTGCTTGAATTTGCAGGTTATTAGTGACGAGCAGTTCGATGACGAATGGCTGCTCGCGTCACATGACAGGAAGGAGGGAAGAGTTGAGGGAGTTTCGGTCCCTTAAGGATGGTGGATGTGTGAAGTATGGAAATAACTCTTATGGCACAATCAAAGGATATGGAATGATAACCAACGGAGACTTCTCGATTCGAAAAGTAGCTTATGTGGAAGGGTTGCAGCACAACCTCATCAGTGTATCACAATTGGTTGTGGGAACTGGTTTGAAGGTTTCATTCGATGATGAGGGATCAGAAATGATTGAGAAGCAATCCAAAAAGGTTATGTTGAAGTCTGAACGCAAGGGAGAGATGTATCCTTTAAATCTCAACCCAATTCGAGGAAAACCAACAATATGCCTGCTGTCAAAGGCGAACACTGATGAAAGCTGGTTATGGCATCGACGCCTATCGCACCTGAACTTCAAAGACATTAATAAGTTGGTGCTTGGTGATCATATTCGAGGCCTTCCTCTTCTCAAGTTTGATAAGGAACACCTATGTGCAGCATGTGAGATGGGCAAACAAACCAGAAAGAGCCATTCTACACGTATCAATACAAAGATTGTTGAAGCTCTTGAACTTTTGCATATTGACTTGTGTGGACCTTCGGCTATCGAAAGCTTCGGTGGTAGTAAGTTCATTCTTGTCATAGTAGATGATTTTTCACGTTCACCTGGGTTTTCTTTCTTAAACAGAAATCAGACGCGACTCCCAAGTTGAAAACGTTTATCAAGCAAGTGGAAGTACAGCTGCGAAAGCTGGTGAGGAATATCAGAAGCGGCAATGGACTTGAATTCAAGAATAAAGATTTTGAGGATTTTCTGGCTGACAAGGGGATCACTCACAATTTCTCGGCCCCCTATACACCACAACAGAATGGAATTGTTGAAAGACGAAACCGTTCCTTATGTGAAGCAGCCCGAACCATGCTAAGCTTCGCTTCCCTTCCGCTATACTTCTGGGCCGATGCAGTTGCAACAACGTGCTATACTCAGAACCGATCCTTACTTAACAAAAGATTCTCAATCACTCCGTATGAGATTCCGAACAATCGAAAGTCCAACGTTAAGTTTTTCCACGTGTTCGGTTCAAGGTGCTTCATTTTCAACTCCAAAGAGAACCGAAACAAGTTTGACATCAAAGCCGATGAGGGAATTTTTCTTGGTTATTCACTCACTTCAAAGGCATATAGGGTTTTGAATAAACGTTCCAAACGTATTGAAGAAACATACTATGTAACCTTTGATGACAACTACATGAAGAAAGTTCAAAGAAGCGAAAGTGCCTTAGGGGAAATATTTCCTGAATCAGGACAAGTCTCGGTTCCCATTTCCAACTTGTTTGAAGAATACATAAGGCTATTTGATGAACCAGAAAAGGCTGTACACTCAGAAGCGAAAGAAGCAGACAACAAAATTGATAATTTGAAAAAGATCATTGATGAAGCTGCAAAAGAAATGGAAAATGAACCTCCTAAACCGACTGATGGTCAACCCTCAACTGACCCTCCAAACAACAGCTCAACGTTCAAGGGGTAGGGTTCATCTGCATCAAAAACAACCCCTGATAGTCCAACCGAGGGGGAGAATCCAACTCCAACCGAGGGGGAAAATCCAACTCCAACCGAAGGGGAGAATCCAACTCCAACCGAGGGGTAGCATCCAACTCCAACCGAGGGGGAGCATCCTGAACCTGACATGGGATACGCTTCGCCATTTGAGGGGGAGAATGAGAATACAAATGACGAAGGTGATCAATCAGAACTTGAAGAAGAAGTAAATGCAGAGTTGGATCCAGCCTATGACCCTAATTACCCTCCTCTAACGAAATAGACTAAAGATCATCCCAAAGCACAAATAATTGGTGAATCATCTGAGCGAGTTCTCACACGTTCACAATTAAAAGCGAAACAAACTGCATTATTCTCTAATGTTGAATTTTGTATGTTTAATTCGTTTGTCTCCAAAGTTGAACCAATGACGGTTAATGATGCACTCGATCACGCTGATTGGGTACAAGCTATGCAAGATGAACTCCATGAGTTTGAACGTAATCGAGTTTGGAGGCTGATTCCCACTCCAAAGGATGCTTCAGTGGTCGGCTTAAAATGGGTCTTCAGGAATAAGATGGACAAAGAGGGCAACGTCATACGCAATAAGGCTCGGTTGGTGGTGAAGGGATATTGCCAAGAAGAAGGGATAGACTATGAGGAAATATTTTCTCCTATAGCAAGGTTGGAATCAGTTAGAATCTTTCTGGCATATGCTGCTCATAAAAACTTCGAAGTTTTCCAAATGGATGTGAAATGTGCTTTCTTAAATGGAGAACTAGAAGAAACGGTGTATGTTGAGCAACCACCTGGGTTCGTGAATGAGAAATACCCTGATCACTGCTATGTGTTGGATAAAGCTGTATATGGTCTGAAGCAAGCACCGAGGGCCTGGTATGAAACTTTAACTCGCTTTCTTAAAATGTCGAAATTTAAGCAAGGTTCGGTTGACCCAACCTTCTTCCGAAAGAAAGAAGGCGAACATCTAATGATAGTTTAGATTTATGTCGATGACATCATCTTCGGCTCCACGAATCCAAGCTTAACGGCTGAATTCAGGAAGTTGATGGAGACTAAATTTGAAATGAGCGCAATGGGTCCGATTAATTTTTTCCTTGGTTTGAATATAAGACAGGGATCAGAAGGCATTTTTATCAACCAGGAAGCTTACACGAAGAACTTGCTGGCGAAATTCGGTATGACGGGAGATTCGAAGGTGAAGGTTCCCATGGCATTTGGCACAAAGTTAACACCATCTCTGGAAAAACCTGCTGTTGACGTAACACTCTATCGTCAAATGATAGGGTCTCTTATGTATCTAACTACTAGTAGACCAGACATTATGTTCTCTGTTTGTTATTGTGCTAGGTTTCAAGCAAATCCAAGAGAACCTCACATGGTGGCCGTGAAAAATATTTTCCGTTATCTGAAGCGAACCTCCTCTCTCGGTCTTTGGTACCCTGCTAGATCTGGATTTTTTGTTCAAGCTTTTTCTAACGCCGATCTTGGAGGATGTGGTCTGGACCGAAAGAGCACAACTGGAGGATGCCAATTCCTTGACAGTAAACTTGTAAGCTGGCAGTCCAAGAAGCAAACATGTGTGTCTCTCTCAACAGCCGAAGCTGAGTACATAGCTGCAGAATCCTGTACCTCACAAGTGATATGGATACAAAGCCAACTAAGAGACTACGGACTAAGTATGAAGAAAATACCTCTCTATTGTGACTCAGAAAGCGCAATAAGAATATGTCACAATCCAGTGCAACACTCAAAGACAAAACATATTGCACTGAGATACCATTTCATCAAGGACCATGTTGAAGATGGAAACGTGGAAGTACATTTTGTTCGGTCCTCTGATCAACTGGCTGACATATTCACTAAAGCCTTACCAGAAGCAAGCTTCAATAAAATTTTACAAGGTTTGGGAATGATGGAAGCAGAGTCGGTACCGAATCCTCAAATCTCTCTCTGAAAATTAGACAAGCGAAATAGAGAGAACGCTCGGTCTATTTCGGCTCTGGAATTTTAGGGAACCGAAATGAACCGAACGCTCGACTTATTTCGCTTCATTCTTTTAAGATTTGGTTTCGGCTGTATTCTTTGTAAACTCTCTTTTAAATCTATTTTCTTTTGCTCTATTCTCTCTTTCAAGCATGTTTAGTATTGATTTCATTTTGTTTATTTTTTTTTGTTTTTATTATTTTTCAGAAAACTTCAAAAATCCAAAAATATTTTTTTATTTCGTATTTTTTTGTTTTTTTTTGTTTTGTTTGTGTGGTTTGTTTGTTTGCTTGTTCTCTTTACTAGGTCTCCAATACTTCAGTGCAACATAATTTGGAGCTAAGGCAGGTATGATTCTTTTAATATGAACTAGTTAAGTGTCCCTAGAAGCATGCTGCTGCATGTCGACCGAAGCCTCTAAGACTAAGAGCAAGGCCTTCATGAATCGATTTATACCTATCGTTTCTTTCCAATTAGGCTGGTAAATCCACTCATGTCATGAGCTACCTTACTCTTCTCAAATGAGTTAAGAGTTTTCTGCTTTGTCACGTTTATATAGCAGAGGTACTTTCGGTTCCTTAACCACCTCCTTTACATTCTCCATCAACTTTTGGTTCAACACGGTAACCCTTGAGACTCTCAGCTTTTACCACTGAGGTTTATGGTTGCATAAAATCGGTGTTTATGATCTTAGATACGTACACCACGTGCTAAGTGAGACCCAAAATCCAACACCAGCAATGAATTGACGGTGAATCTTTATATTCAAGATCTTACTTGTTACCTAACGAAATCTCATTTTATTTTTGAGTGATCTTTTATGAAATTGTCTAACACCAAGGCATTTCTTCCCAACAAGATCCAGTTTGTTTTTGTTTTTGAGATTTTAATAACATCTTTAGTCACCACAAATTATATCCAACCTACTTATTCAACAGACCATATCGGTCTCACAAGTACTTCATCCAACGTTCGGTCTTATGTTAAGAATCGATGTTCGGTTGAAGATAAGCCACCCTTAGACTATTATTTAAAAGAAGCCTTTCGGTGTTTCTTTACAAGCACTCGATCGTATTTTCTCGGGAAACCACGCAAGCACTTCAAGTCTCTCTTGACTTTGAAGGAAGAGATTCATGCCCAGAATCATCTGCTTTATGTCTTCTAACAGACATCACTCACATCCTATACACATTTTGCTTTATCTCTTGATTTTTGGCACACTCTTGCACGAAAATACTTTGTGATTTTCCAAAATTCTGGTTGATGTTTCTTATGGCTCGTTTGAAGTTTCTTTTAGGCGCGAAAGTGGTTATTATCACATCTGGAGTGAAGGTGAATTTGAAAAGACCATATGTGGATAAGATTTTGGGCGCGTGAATTTGAACGGTTCCTAAACCCACGCTTGCTGACGTCTATCTGGGGAAACCAAGCTGTCACATCGCGCTTTTTTAGGCGATGTTTCAGTGATCGTATCATCATCACGAAGATTCTTTCTCTCTCCTAGCAACGGTATATAAAGGGTTTCTCGCACAAGTTGTACCTTCTTACCTTCTTCAAATTCTCTCAAATACACAAGGCGATTTGCAACTGCTCATCTTCTTCCTTACCTCAACAATGGCGGATTCTTCATCTGTTCAAGATCAAACTGCTTCGTCCTCATTGCTCGTGATCAAACCCAATCAGAACATGATCATTCAACTGAACCCCTTTCTGTATGATTCGTACATGCTCTAGGTTGTTGAATGTCTCAAATACTCTCCTCTGGTTATCGCACTCACACAAGTGGAATCTGTCCCAATGTCTCTTCTATCCGAAGTCTATTCTACTGCAACCTTTGACAAGAACAAGGAGAGGATCTACTTTCAAATCTTCTCGCACAAGGCATCAATTTCGAAAGGGCGATTCTGTTCCCTGTTACAGCTTGCCGTCGATGCCTCTGTTATCTCTCCCGATTTCGTCACTACAACACAACTGTTTACGATGCTTTATGAGATGGGATACACTGATATTCTTACCAGAGTCACGAAGATTAAGAAATCGTGTTTGCCGCCACAATGGAATGGATTGCTTACTCTTCTCAACAAGGGTTTAGCGGAGAGGGTTGCTGTGTCAGATGGTACCAGTAAGGGTTTTCTGACCATTCTCTATGGTCTCTACAATGGAATTAATCTCGATTACGGGTCGATCATTTGGTCGCAATTGGTACAAAGTCTCAACACTTCGACGAGACATTCTGAAATTTCTTATGGATGTTTTTGGACCATTGTCACACGCAGGGCCATTGATACTTTGCAGATTCCAGTCATGAAGGATGCATTGGTCTCTTCTGTAGCTACTTTTCAGACGAAGAAGATCATCTTCTCCGATACCACCAAGTTCTCCCACAATGGTTCAATACCTGAGACGATGTATAGGTGTGTGTCAGCCGAAAGTAAGGTGATGGCTGACTACCAAAAGCTTCCTCCTAAAGGACCAAGAGAACTGACTCCTGAACAGCAAGCTACTTTAGAAGCTGTGGAGAAGCCAGCCAACCGAGGCAAAAGGGCAAATAACAAGAAAGTGACAACCGAAGGTCCTTCGACTAAAGCTGCCAAGTCTAAAAAGAGAAAGGCTGAAAAGGGTGATTCTTCGGCTCCAAAGAAGGTTAAAAAGATGGCAAAGAAATCAAAGAGTCCTTCTCCTTCAAGCTCAGACAATGATGAGGAGCGATCGGTAGATGAAGAAGAGGAAGCTCAGCATCATGGTTCACCGAGGGGTAATACACCTCCTCGTTCTCCAACTCCAACTGAACCACTTAATGACAAGGTTCCAACACCTCCTCCATCTCCACCGAAAACCACTTTTCCAGTTTCGGTTACTTCTATTCCACCACCACCACCAGTTAGTACCATACCAATCTCTACAACTCCTTTACCACCTCCTATCTTTTCACAGGCAACTATCATACCTACTCCCACCACCACAACAACCGAACCTCCAGTAAACGTCAACGTATCTAATACGGGGGCTAATACTGAAACCGAACCTCCGGTTACTTCCAAACCTCTTTCACCCTCACCCTCAACCGATTCTGGTGATACTCTCGGTGGTGACAACTTTGAGTTTGATTCGACATATTACAGTCCTTATTTCCCTCTGATGATGATGAAGAGGCTCCGGTAACAAAACAACAAGTGTAGAGTATGGATGAAAAACTTGATCAATTGTTCGCTTCTACTAAGAAGTATAACGATGTTGTACTCAAGGCTTTTATGGACACTGCTTTTGAGCAGTATACAGGGGCGATTGACAAATCAACGAAGGCGGTTGATGAATTGACATCTTCTTGCAAGAAGGCTACAACCAAAGTTGCAGAACTCCTTCATAGTACCAAGATCTTTCTAGAATCTCTTAAGGGTCATGCTGATGCAAATGCCACTAAGGTAAACGCTTCGGTTGACTCTCTCTCCAAATCACTTCAAGAGGAGCAAGCAAAATTCGAGAATGTTCATTCTGAAATTCAAGCTGCGAACACTTCTCTTCTAATCTCAGTGAATTCTCGACTTGAAACACTCCAAGCTGATTTAGCTAAGGAAGGCGCATTACGGGAGGATCTTGCTCGTCACGCCTCTACTATTGAAGTTCAGAAAGTTAAATTAGCTCAAGCTGAAAAGGAGATTTCATTACTGAAGACTAAGAGAGCTGTTTTTCGGAGTTGTGCTGGCGATGTAACGAATATGCTAACCAATATTCTTAGTGCTCATGATCCGATACTTACTCTGACCATTAGGAATCATCTGACTTCCAAACTTCTTCCTACCCTTGCACTTTTACATGAAATGAAGGGTGTTTCGGAGAGATTCGTACCTCCAAAACAAGGGGGAGAAGGTGTTCAAACGACTCAACCGAAGGTCACTGTCAAAACCGAACCGAAGGGTAATGAAGCTTCGAAGTATGGTAATCAAGATAAAAAGAAGGGACTTGTTGATGATAGTTATGAAGACGAAACTATTGCCGAAGCCCTGAAACGAAAGAAAAGGGATAAGGAATTGGATGAAACCCTTCGGGTTGCCAAGGAAGCAGAAGAGAGGGAGCAAAAGAACAAAGAAGTACAAGATGCCTTAAATTGCAAGAAGGCCTTGTTTCCTCTTTGGACTAGAGAAACGCTCATCAAAGAAGCAATAGAGTTTCCAAGCATGTACTGGCTGGAACCTGTAGCTTCATTTGATTGTGAGAATTCGAGGGACTCACAGTTTGATATGCCTATAACACGAAAGACAATTACTTTTCATTGCTTTGATTTGACTGTTCAAGTTCCCTCACCGCATCCTCAAGTTGATCGTTAACTTATCGATTTTTATCTCAAGTTCGGTCAGCCTCAGTACCTGACATGGAGTGCACAAAAGATTACAACTGTCAAGGTGCTGAAACCTTCGCCTGTAGGGCAGTTTATCAATGTTCGTTTCAAAATAACTCGAGGTTCAGCAAACTCGGTTTCGGTTATATCCCTGGCAGATCTTCCAAACTTGAATCCTCATGATTGGATCTTGTTGTTTAACATACTGCTCACCAATGCGAAAGAATATGAGCCGATCCTAGATCATCTAAAGAGGATGTTGGCCTCCTATATCCATGAAGTAGCTGCAAAGGATCAGGAGATAGCTAAAGTTTTGACGAAGAAACCCACTGTAAAGCCAACTGCAAAACCTGGAGATGTGAATAAAATGAGGATGGGTCAAATTGATTCTAAACATCTCACAGTGATGTTCACAAGAAGCGAAGCCAATAGATTTCTTTTCGCTCTTGTCGACAAGCATCTGTTCTCAACGGACTGCTTAGAGCACATAATTAGTATCATCCATCGGTGTAAGCAGAACTCTGAGGTAGACAAGAAGAACTTCACGGACATGCTTCGGTGGTATATCACTTTTCGTCATACTCTTTTGGCCATCATACCGAAGGTGTTCAAGACTGTCAAGAAGTCTTCTATAGCTCAACCAAATTGAGCTTTCGGCTCCATTGACGCAAAGGGGGAGATTGTTGGGTATTTTATGTTGCGTCATGGGCTTAGTATTGTATATCCGGATTGGGCCTGTCCATCCGTGATTATTAAATAGGGTTTAGCTATAAATAGTGCATGCATGTATGCCTTAGAAACTAACGTGATTATAGTTATTATTGCTTTGTAACCCTAAACATCTCTACAGTCGAAGTTCTTAATCGAGCTCTCTGAGGTGTTAAAGTTTAATCATTCGACATCAGTTAAACCATTCTTGTGTTCTTCATTACGTCTTTAATTGTGTTTCTTCTTAGAATCTATCGATCCGACAAAAACTTTGTTCTAACACCTGAGATGGACGCGTCACAATATACCACAAAATCCTCCACGCCCTCGGGCAGGGCGAGTATCGGCGCCTCGCATAGTCTCTGTCTCAACGTCTCAAATGCTGCCTGCTGCTCAGGCCCCCAACGAAAGACAACGGTTTTCTTTGTCAGCCGCGTCAAGCGTACGACTATTTTGGAGAAGTCCTGAATGAATCTCCGATAATAGCCTGCCAATCCGAGGAAACTCCGAATCTCAGATGGAGACTTCAGAACCTCTCACCTCATCATGGCCTCCACCTTGCCCGGGTTAACCAATATCCCGTTCTGGTTGACAAGGTGCCCAAGAAACTGCACCTCGCGCAACCAGAACTCGCACTTGGATAACTTGGCATACAAGCTCTCCCTCCTCACGGTATCCAAAACCTCTCGCAAATGCTCCTCATGCTGCTCCTGCATCTTGGAGTAAACCAAGATGTCATCAATGAAAACTATCTCAGACCGATCTAGCATCGGTCTGCACACGCGGTTCATGAGGTCCATGAACGCGGCAGGAGCATTGGTGAGCCCGGAGGGCATCACCACGAGCTCATAGTGACCATAGCGAGTCCGAAAAGCAGTCTTCTATATATCCTCATCCCTGACCCTCATATGATGGTAGCCTGACCGCAAGTCAATCTTGGAAAACCAAGATGCTCCCTGAAGCTGGTCGAACAAGTCATCTATCCTTGGGAGTGGGTAACGGTTCTTTACCGTTACCTTGTTCAGCTCCCTGTAATCTATACACATACGATGCGACCCGTCGTTCTTCTTGACAAACAGGATCGGGGCTCCCCAAGGCGAGCTACTCGGCCTGATAAATCGCTTGTCCAACAGCTCCTGCAGCTGTGTAGACAACTCCTGCATCTCGGGAGGAGCCAACCGATATGGTGCCTTGGCTATCGGAGTCGCACCAGGGACTAGGTCGATCCTGAACTCCACCTGTCGCTCCGGAGGTATCCCCGGCAGCTCCTCTGGGAATACATCCGTGTAATCTCGCACCACCGGAACATCGCTCACCATCGTCTTACCCGCCTCCCGGGTATCCATAACATAGGCGACATACCCAGCGCAGCCCTGCTGAAGATAGCGCCTAGCCCTCGCTGCTGAACATAGTGCTGGTCGGCGATGTGGCCTCTCGCCCTGGACCACCAGCTCTCCCCCACTCGGGGTCCTGATCCGAACCAACTGCTGCGCGCAATCGATCACTGCCCCATTGGGGCCCCAACCAATCCACGCCTATAATCACCTTGTTCCCACGCAACGGAATGGGAACCAAGTCTACCAAATAACGCTCCTCGAACAACCTCAGAATACAGTCCCTGAAAACCTCTGACGCTCGCACTGATCGATCATCTGCAATCTCGACCTCTAGAGGGCAATCCAACATGGCTGACGACTCAGAGAACCTCTTGCTAAGCGCAAGAGAGACAAATGACCGGGTAGCACCCGAATCGAACAACACCTGAACTGGGATACCATTCACATGGAACGATCCTAAACAAGACATATCATATGGCACATCAATATCATAAGAAACATAAAATAAAATCTAGAGGGAAGAAATCATACCCGTCACCACATCGGGTGCGACGCGTGCCTCCTCGGTAGTCAACTGGAAGGCTCGGCTCCTCACCACTCGAGCCTCTGTCTTGCCCTGCCGGCCATCAGTAATCCGCAGGGTCGCTGGAGCTGGTGCCTTCACTGGCGTTGCTGCTGTCAACTGAGGGCAATTGGCCTTCTTATGGCCTCGCTGGTTGCAGTGAAAGCACAACAACTCTGATGTCTGGAAAGTGGGCGCAAGGGCGGTACAATCCCTACTGAAGTGCCCCGTCTTGCCGCACTTGTAGCAGCCCGATGATACCATCCTACAAACCCCCTCATGAGTCCTGCAGCGGCCCTGGCCCTTCGACCTAGAGTCGGATCCCTTGGGATTCTTCCCTGAAGCCCCAGTAACCTCTCCCTCCTCCGCCTTCCTCTTCCTGATGTGCTCCAAGTCTATCTCTCTCTCCCTCGCCCTGGCAATCATGGAATCCAGGGTCGGACATGCGGAGAAGCTAACATGCTCCCGAATATCCGCTCTCAACATGTCGTGATAGCGGGTCCTCCGCATATCCTCATCTCCCGCATACTTGGGCACCAACAATGCCCTCTCCCGGAACTTGGCGGTAATCTCTGCCACCGTCTCTGTCGTCTGCCTCATATCCAGAAACTCCATGGCCAGCTGCTGAAGCTCCACAGCTGGCGAGAACTCAGACCGGAACTTGGTCACAAAGTCCGACCAAGTCATAGCCTCAATCGTCGAGGCTCCCATCGAGTCGCCAACCGACTCCCACCAATCTCTGGCCCTATCTCTCAAACAACCTGCATCATATAGCACCTTCGAACCCTCAGGGCAGAAGCTCGTCAACTGTGTAGACTCAATGTCTGCAATCCACCTCCTGGCTGTGATGGGGTCTTTAGCCCCATGGAAATCCAGCGCACCACTGCCCCTAAAGTCCTTGAAGGATAGTATGCATGACCTTGACTGGCTGTGTGCCATGTCACTCCTGAACGCCCTGAGGCGATCCTCCATCAACTCAATGATCCCTTCCTTGATCGACCCGAAAATCACCGGGGTCGACTCAAGGATACCTCTCGTGATCTCAGAAGCAATGAATTCACGTAGCCCCTCATAAACTGGCTCGGTACCTGCTCCCGAACCTGATCCTGAACCGGATCCTGGCCCTGAACCTCCTCCTCCGTGTCGTGTGATCATCACCATTCTGAAACATAATACATTACTGTCAGAATCATACATAAACCTCGAGAGGTTTCATACACTCTACAAGTTTCCTGGTTCCATCTCGGCCCTCCTCGATTCGAGTACGGATCCTATGATTTCAGTAGTACGGGCCCATACTACCTTCCACATCTATCTGTACTTTCCTCGAGGATTGCTTCGACTTCACCAAGTCCCTCCTATTACTGTTGCAGTCTTTTCCAATCTCGTCCTAGGCTTACCCTAGGGTAACTCTCCGACCTACTCTCCGCCATCAGCTCCATAAGGAACCCCTGCTACCTTTACCTAACTAGCTCGCGAATACCATTACATATTACTAAGACCAGATAATTCTTCGAATGAAAGGTCCTACCCCACAACGGTTGGACTCAAACAAGAGCTGTGCAGTAGGGCTAGACCTAACCTTCTGGAATTATTTCTTCCTCGCAATATGTAACTTAACGTATTCGTTTACTAGTTAGCTAAAGATAACCAGGACTCCCGAAGCACAAAGCAACAGCATTAGGGCATCGAGTAATCCAATCCAATCGTACTCTATCCAAGCTATCATATAACTGACTAATCAGTAACATCTCACAGCTCAAAAGCACATATACCATGCATATCAGGCATCCTCCTAGATCCTTAGCCCTAATCTAGCATGCATTTCTCATACATATACAGTAGGCATATAAGGCATCCTTCCTAGATCCTCTAGCCCTAATCTAGCATGCAACTCTCATAATCATATCATATCATAACATAACATGTATGGGTATCTTGGGGAAAACTTACTTGAGCTCGGCCGGTCGCGCACATCACACATCTTGTTCTTTTTCAAAGTTCCTTCTTCTCTTTTCAAACTTCTTTTCATAAAGTGATTTTCTTTTTTGAAAATTTTCTTACCAAGTCCTCAGTTTGAGTTCAGACACACCCGAGAGTGTATCCGAATCCCTCAAACTAAGGCTCTGATACCAACTTGTAACATCCCAATTTTCAAGGCCAAAAATTTCATTTTTAATTAAGTAACTCATAAAATAGTTTACCAAAAACATCACCAACGTCAAATCAATTCATAAAACTGTAACAACGCGTCTCAAAACCATATCATCCATAGTAATAAAAATCAGAGTACAATCCCAAGAAATCTCATAGTGCGGAAATCATGCGTGTGTGTGATGTGCCGCTACCGCGCCGAATCCTTCCCCTTCGCTGAAGAAGTACCTGAAACAAAACTGACAACTGTAAGCACGAAGCTTGGTGAGTTCCCCCATCATACCGCACACCATACAATAACATACTGTCAGGCAATTCTGGGGTGCCTGACTACCCAGGTCAAGCCATTCTGGGGTGCTTGACTTACCCAGGTTAAGCCATTCTGGGGTGCTTGACTTACCCAGGTCAAGCCATTCTGGGGTGCTTGACTTACCCGTCGGTCCTTACGACCGACATACGAGGACTATTTCACCTCCTACTACTACCACATAATATCATAGCATAAACATACTGTCAGCCAATTCTGGGGTGCCCGACCTACCCTTCGGTCCTAACGACCGAACTTGGGGACTATATTCCCCCTACTACCACTATCACATATAACATATCATGCTAGCACATAAACATATCAGGTAGTAGCAAACCCAGATGAATATCACAAAGACAATCATCTAACATACAACTCCTAATGGTGGGCCGGCATTGTGGCCGTAGACCCACCGCTACTGGAAGGTAACTCACCTCGATGTCGCGTAGTGTCTGCACTGATCTCAATGTGGAAGTCAACTCTCCCCGACTCCTCAATCCCTACACGACAACTCTTCCAAGTCATTACATAGAATATACAACCCTAACCAGGGTCAACTCAAGCTCAGACAGAGTCAACATTGGACAAATTCAACATCCAGTTGACCTGACTCGCCGAGTTGGCATACCAACTCGTCGAGCACATACTCCTCTAACCCGATACAATTCCTGTCTCTGCTCGTCGAGTCTAGCAAGAACTCAACGATTTCTCCTTCAATCACCATCGGGACCATCTTCATCCGAATCGCTGAGTTCGACCTTGAACTCGTCGAGCTCATCTCCCTCCTACGAATACATCCAGTCTATAACTCGCCGAGTTGTATGAACAACTCGTCGAGTTCATCTTCAACTTTGGGAGATTGCCTTGGACTCGTCGAGTCTGTTCATACACTCGTCGAGTCCTATGATTCCCAGGTCTCTTCACGCGTCTAAACAACTAAGGGACTTTCCATTTTAACAACTGGTCCATCCACAGAAGGGATTTGGTGGTCAATACACCCCGGCTCGTCGAGTCCCAAGAACGACTTGTCGAGTCCAACCTTGACTATTACTATCCAGTCGATTTAAATGGGTCTTAACACCTCAAAACCATAGATTTGGCCTTCTAATGTCCATTTTACATGTAAAGCTCCAAACTTGGTATACATGCAAGGGGTCTTTGGCCCAAAAAGTCATAAAAGATGGCCTCCAAAGTGCATGGGGTGTTCATGGAAACAAAATGGGTACCTTTGTGCCATAAAACCCCCAAATAGACCTGGATCTAAAGCATACACTGACTTCCTACACTAAATCCCGAATACAACCTCTCTAGGGCTTAGAAAGATGAAGGAAAAGGCCCAAAAATCAAGATCTATAGACAAAGAACAGCTTCATACCTCCAATAAGCTGAAAATGAGCTTCAAACTCTGGATCTTCTTGTTTCCCCTTGGTCTAACAAGTTCCTTCCCTCTTATCAAGCTTCACAACCCACCAAAAAGCACCAAAATGACCTTATAACACTAAAAAACGGCTAGAGTTTCGATATGATGTTCTCTGGGAGTATAAGGGACGATGGAGGCTGAGATAAGGTGTTTAAATAGGGTGCAAACCCTCAAATTTAGGGTTTCACTCAAACAGCGCCTACTCGCCGAGTCGGTCACCCGACTCGTCGAGTAGGTCACTTAAACTCCCTCGGATCACAACTCTACTCGACGAGTTGGCCTACCAACTCGTCGAGTCCCAGAGAAAACACATAAATTTCTTTAATTAAATACGTACCAGGAATCGGGTGCTACTGATTAGTTCTTGTAGTTTTAATTTCATTAATTACTTTGGATTTGTATTTGGTTTTGGTTTTTGCTAGCTTTTGAGTTATTAAGTTCTGGCAAATTAAATGGAAAAATGATGAAGTTTCAATCGATCTTTATTTGAGTACTTATGTTGTAAGTTTATAATCAACCTTATGATATGTGTTTGAGTTTCTATGTAAATCTTACATATACATATTCTAGAATTCATCCAAAAGGAATGACACATGAATGGTGCAATATGGTTAGGGTTTAACTAGACAAATGCTACTGTAGGGTTTCATATTGCTTTTGGGATCGATCATATTGTCGTAGTTATCAAGATTCTTCATGAAGCTGAGTAGTATCAAACTTGACCTTTAAAGTTTAAATGTATCTCTACTTTGTTAAAACACAAGACCAATCTTTGAACTTTGTTGCATCACTATGGCATAAACTGTTAGGGTCTGTGCATATAATTTTGTAGTAATAAGTTCTGGTGTTTGATAATCTGTATAAGGGTCATGATTTGGTTTGAGATAGTTTGGGATCCAATCCCTTGACCAGACCACATTGATATTTAATTGAAACTGTAATATGTAGTAGACTAGTAGTTCAGACCCGCCAATTTGCCTTTCTATGTTCTTATGATCTTAATATAATTTCATCGAAAAGTTATAGCTTTCTATGTAGATTAACTCTTTTTTTTACAGGGATACATTAAATGCAATTATGACCAGGGGTCACAGTAGAGTTCCTGTTTATTCTGGAAACAAAACAAATATTATTGGAATTATCCTGGTAATTTTTAATATGTTCCTAAAATCATAAAAATATAAAGAAATAATTAATTACTATATTAAGATTTTATCCCTTCAGGTTAAGAATCTGTTGATAGTTGATCCATATGATGCAATTCACAGTAGAGTTTTTGTTTATTCTGAAGAATTAGGTAAACCACGTATAGGTGCCATGTCACTTTGCATATCATTGTTGTTTGACCATGTGGCTTTTGGTGCAACATCACCCATGGATGCCCCGTTTGACCCACCATTTGCCTGAGTGGCAGAGTCTGCGTTTGGTTGGATTTCATTGGCAAAATCAATGGTGACAGGTGTACTGTTGGCATCTTTCTTTTGTTCATCCACGTCAGCATCGCCATTCTTATCTTGGTTTTCCTCTTCAGCATCAATGTCAGCATTTTCTTCAACTGAATTCGTGTTTTCATCTTCACCATTGTGTTGACTTTTCATATGAATGATTCACTGTTTACTTTCTGTGTGTTGCTACACCTAGGTGCTAATTATTTTTATTTACAAATTTGTCCCTGAAGTCAACTTAGAAGTATCAGTTATTGTCAAAAAAGTCCTGTGTATTTTGACCTTTTTTTTGAAAAGGCCATCCTTCTTTTTAACAAAAAAGTCATGTGTCTTTTTTGGTTTAAAAAGGGTCAAAATACACAGGACTTTTCGGAGAATAACCTAGGATTGATATTTTTGTGTTAACATTTCTTTTATTGCGCACAGAAAAGAACTACAAGTTGACAATTCATGGGTTCTCAAGTGAAGAGAAAAAACAAAAACAAGACAATGTAAGTTGACTCTTTTTTTGTGTAGAAAATTAAAATTAAAATGTAATTGGTTGTTTGAAACTAAAAAGCAACCACTAAGTGATTTACACAAGAAGCGTCTGGATATGGTGAGAGCATTATCTATTATATATTATATGTTTGTGATTAATTGATTTATTATTATAATAAAGTGGTTAATTATTTAATGAGTATTCATTCTTATATAATGGAAGTGGGAATTAAAGTGTTAGACTATTTATAAATCACAAGTGAATGACATATGAGTTACATGTGATTCATATGTAATTTACATATGAATCACATCTAATTCACAAGTAAATCACAAGTGATTCACATATGAATTACATGTGATTCACATGTAAATCACATGTAATTCACATGTAAATCACTAGTGAATCACATATGAGTTACATGTGATTCATATGTAATTTACATATGAATCACATGTAATTCACAAGTAAATCACAAATGATTCACATATGAATTACATGTGATTCACATGTAATTCACATTTAATCAAAAGTGAATCACATATGAGTTACATGTGATTCATATTAATTTACATATGAATCACATGTAATTCGCAAGTAAATCACAAGTGATTCACATATGAATTACATGTTACTCACATGTAAATCACATGTAATTCACATATGAGGTATATGTGAATCATATGTAATTTACATATGAATCACATGTAATTCACAAGTAAATCACAAGTGATTCACATATGAGTGACATGTGATTCACATGTGATTCACATGTAATTCACATGTAAATCACATATGAATTACATGTAATTTGCATGTAGACCGCAAGTGAATCACATATGAATTACATGTGATTCACATGTAATTCACATATGAATCGCATGTAACATACAAGTAAATTGTGACAACCCGAAATTTCTTTCGTCCAAACTGTTAAAAATAAATCAATTTAGAATTTATTTCTGCTCTTGTCAGCATTATCTCGGGTCTAATTAAATATTTTGAACTCAGTACAATCAATTTTTGGGTTCAAAAACGAGGTTTTCTAAGTCAAAGCATAGCATCCTGACCAAACACCCCTTCGAGAGGAGTGTACGGCCGCAAACTCGAGTTTACGGCCGTACACCCCCACCCCACCCCTTGGCCGAAAACTCACCCCTATATAAGGGATGAATGACCTTCATTTCACACTTTACACATCTCATAAGCTTTCTCTCTCTACTCTCTCTCTACAATTTTCGAGTTTTTGCTCAAGGATCTTCAAAATGTAAGTGAGTCTTCACTTCTATTGTGTTTCAATCCCTTTTCTAGTGATGAATCCATGTTTCATCTCATAAATTTCATCTTTTTCTAGATTTTCTCTCTCACCAAGAACACCAAGAACACACACTAGTTCTTGGTGGCTAAAAACCTCATTCCAAGCCTCTTACAGTAAGTAACTACTCCCTATGCTTGTTATCTACTAGGAATCACTTGTTTTCACCTAAAAATCGACCCGAAATCATGAACACGAAATGGGTTTACGGCCGTACACCCTTCAATGGCCGCAAACTCCATTTTTGGTCGATTATTGGCCTTTAAACCCTACTTTGAGCCGTGCATAAGGCTTAAAACATTTCCAAGAGGCTAGAAAGGACCCTGGAACACCAAAAATCACACCTCTCACCAAATGTTTACGGCCGTAAACCCATAGGCCGTAAACCCATGGGCCGTAAACCCATGGACTGCAAACACATGGGCCGCAAAATCATGGGCCGTAAACCCTGTTGGGCCGCAAACCCCTGACCGTACACTCCTGATTACGGCCACAAACTCCCCATCTTCAATCACGTGTGATTCTAACACTTAGTTTCCAGTGTTTCCTAGTCCCTAAGGTGGTTTCCTTCCATAACAAATAGTGTTATGTCCTCATCTAATATGTGTATGTGTAATCATATGTTAATAGGGTCCACTTGAGTACGAAATATCAGTTGACACTCAGCACTCATTCCGATCGTACACTCAAATTCTACGTTAGACAGTGAGTTCATACCCCTACGCTTTTTCCGAGTTTTTCATGTTTTCAGGGGGAATACAAGCAAAAGTACAAGGAAACTTGTGCTCAATGTATATTATTTTGTATAAGATAATTATATTTTCAACATGCTTTTAAACACAGAAAACAGTTTTACCAAACGATTAAGAAATCAACTCGTAGAAACAGTTTTCAAACTAAAGCAATGAACTCGTGAAACATTTTGTTAAAATGTATATCATACAGATTTTAAACAGGATTTTTAGTATTATTACTTGTAAATTGTTAGACTAAAGTTGGGGACACGTCCTTGGTAATACTCCCACCGAATTTGAGAGTGTAGGACTAGCACTTGTAACCAGAATCTCTTGTAGGGAGAGTGTGACTGTTGTGTATAGATCTATACGGGACTGACTATCCCGCACCTAAACTGCTAGCTACAGTTAGGCATACATGCCTGGGGTGACAAAGTCATAAAAGGATACTGGCCCCGTTACGTGCCATATCAAGTTTAAGTACGGTTATGACACCCACAATCCAGATAACAGAAATTTACTTTTGTAATAATGAATCAAGTGAACTAATCTCAACGTAATAACCGATTCGATTACTAGAGGGTATTAATAACACCCTTAGGAATTAGTTCACCACTTATTTATTAGTTTTATTTATGTAATAAGGCTAATATACCTCACAGGAAACAAACAAGGTTTTTCAAGAAAGCTACGTCTAACGATACAAGTATGGTAGATACTTGTACACCTCAGACAAGAACAGATAACCAACTATCAACTTTTAGGGAAAATATAGGATTTTCCCGGGATAACTCAACCTTTCATAAACGGACTGTTTAACAAATAACTAACGGATAATCAAACATCTTTCATAAGAAAATACAGGGTTTTCTTGGGAAACACTTTTCAAGGGATCATAGAAAGGTTTTTCACCAGAACTAAATACTTATGAACTCACCAGCTTTATGCTGATACTCTTTCAAACTGCTTGTATTCTCAGGGCAGCAATAGATAGGTACTTTTATCAACCTTTGACGAAGACGGAGCATTTGGAGTAACGTCTTTTACTTTTGTTATATACTCTTATGTACAAACTATGTTTTCAAACAGATGTAAATAATCATATTGTAATGTAATGGTTGTGTTTACTTTGCTTACTATGATACAACTGTTGTGATACTACGCATGACGTCACCCGTCTCCGAACGTTTCCGTCGATATTTCTGACGGTTCGGGGGTGTGACAGATTGGTATCAGAGCTATTGTTTATAGTGAACTAAGTATACCGAACCTTACATGGTATACAATTATAAACACTAAAAGGGGTTGAAGTGCTCTGAACTAAAAGTATACTTTTAAAATATAAGTATTTTTACAAAAGTATACAAGTATACCTACATACCAGAAACAATATCATGAGTAGAACAAAACAAAAGTATTTGGATGTTGAACACTGCGGTTAAACCTGAGCAGTTATGTAATCATGTCTAGGGTCAATATAGCCTGATCAACTATATTCATTCGAGACATGACCAACATGTGCTTGGGAGTGACTGTGGTGTTGCAGCAGGCCTAAAACTTACCAAGTATCCATACAACAAGATGTCAGTAGAACAAAACAGACACCTTAAAATACTATAGGAGTATTTTACTAGAGTCAAATTCATTGCAGAAACTCACTTCTAAGTGTTGCTACTCATTCCTTTTAGTGATAACTTAATTGCATTGGTAGCTTTACCTTGTTATCGCTTAGTAGAACACTCTAGCTATCATCTCGAGATATACCTTGTTTCATATCTCTTGATTCAAAAGTCTGAGGGGTTTGTCATTTTCTTCTTCCTGATATAGTACAAGATGCCTCCAAAGAAAAGACCTAACAGAAAGAACAACAATCCTCTAACAGATCCAGCTCCTCCACCTCCTTAGTTCGATCCCGCTATGTTTCAGGCAGCTGTTACTGTTGCTGTGGCTGGCGCGATGTCACAGATAAATCCTGGTGGATCTGACGGGCCTGGAGGTGGTACTCATCCCCAAATTCATGAAGGTAATCAGGGACACCAGAAGGAGTGCTCCTATAAAGATTTCATGAACGCAAAACCCACATCTTTCGAAGGCAATGGAGGTATTATTGCCCTGACTCGATGGTTCGAGAAGATCGAGTCCATTTTTGAAATTTGTTCATGTTCTAAAGCCAACAAGGTGAAATTAGCCGCTTGCACTTTCACCAACAGAGAATTGACCTGGTGGAATGGTCGGGTCAAATCTTTAACCCTGCCAATAGCAAATGCTATGGGTTGGGAGAGCTTGAAGGAGCTCATGCTAGCTAAGTACTGTCCACGAGGCGAAATGCAGAAACTGGAGCACGAACTCCGGAACCTAAAGATGAAGGGTTCCGACATTGCTGCTTACACTTCTAGGTTTGAAGATCTAGCACTTCTTTGCCCGGGTATGGTCACCCCAGAAAGCAAAAAGATTGAGAGATACATTTGTGGACTGACACAACCAACCAAAGGAAATGTCTTGGCTGCTCGGCCAACTACGTTTGATAGCGCCAAGTATCTGGCGCAGACTCTGATCGATCATGGAGTCGATCTTGATGAGTTGACAATTGTTTCTGAACCACAGACGGAGGGTAGTGGGAAGAAGAAATTTTGGAACAAACGCAAGGGCCAGCCCTCTCGTGAGCCCTCCAAGAAACAACAAACTGTGGCAGTCCACGTTGCTACTACTCCTGTCGCTGCTTCTGCAACTCAAGTACCTACCATTAGATATGCTGGTTCCCTTCCTCGTTGCGACAAGTGCAGTTACCATCATAATCCCGGCCCATGTCGTGAAATGCTTTGCACCAGCTGTGGCAAAAAGGGGCACATAACTCGAGCTTGTAAGGCACCAGTCCAATCAACCAATTAGGCATCTGGAGCAGGTGTCGGTCAAGCCTGTTATGGCTGTGGTGAGGTCGGACACTATAAGAGAAACTCCCCCAAGGCAACCACAACTGGCAACACAGGGAGACTATTAGCGATGGGGCAAGAGGAGGCAGTTGCTGACCCTACCGTTGTTACGGGTACGTTCCTTCTCAACAACTCTTATGCATGCATTCTTTTCGATTCTGGTGCAGAGAGAAGTTTTGTTAGTCATGCATTCAAACATCTTCTCAAACATAAACCCCAAACGCTAACCAAAACATTTACCGTCGAGATGGCCAACGGTGAGAAAGAGAGCACTAACGACATATTCGTAGGCTATACCCTTACCCTAAACGATCATTCTTTTCTGATCGATCTTATGCCAGTTTCCATAAAAAGCTTCGATGTCATCATCGGCATGGATTGGTTGAGCCCCAATCGTGCTGATATCCTTTGTTACAAAAAAGCTATCCGTCTCAATCTTCCTTCTGGTGAAACCCTCATGATTTATGGCGATAAACTCAGCTCGAACCTCTGCATCATCTCGTGCATCAAAGCCCAAAAACTTCTACGAAAGGAGTGCCATGCATTCCTAGCCCACGTCATAAATGAGAAACAGGAAGTTAAAGACCTCGAGAGCATCCCCGAATTCTGCAACTTTCCTGATGTCTTTCCCGAGGAGCTTCCGGGAATTCCTCCCGAGCGCCAAGTCGAGTTTCGCATCGACTTAATCCCCGGAGCTACCCCCGTAGCTAAATCCCCATACCGCTTAGCGCCAGCAGAAATGCAGGAGTTATCCAGTCAGCTCAATGAGCTGCTCAGCAAAGGATTCATAAGACCGAGTTCCTCACCCTGGGGAGCCCCGATCTTATTCGTGAAAAAGAAGGATGGATCCTTTCGGATGTGTATTGATTATTGAGAACTGAACAAGCTCACTGTCAAAAACCGTTACCCCCTTCCCCGAATCGACGACCTCTTCGATCAACTTCAAGGAGCCAGCTACTTCTCCAAAATAGACCTAAGATCAGGGTACCATCAGCTGCGAGTCCATGAGAGCGATGTTCCTAAGACAGCATTTCAGACTCGGTATGGTCACTACGAATTTGTAGTAATGCCCTTCGGTCTAACCAACGCACCGGCAGTATTCATGGACCTGATGAATCAGGTGTGTCGTCCTTTCCTGGACAAGTTCGTTATCGTGTTCATCGACGATATACTTGTCTATTCCAGACTCGAGGAAGATCACAAACAGCACTTGAGAGTAGTGCTGGAAACTCTAAGGGCGGAAAAGCTTTACGCGAAATTCTCCAAGTGCGAATTCTGGATTAGAAAAGTAACCTTCCTAGGTCACGTGGTAAGCGAGGAAGGCATACATGTGGATCCCTCAAAAATCAAAGCGATAGAGAGCTGGTCAGCACCGAAGACGCCCACAGAAATTCGTCAATTCTTGGGTCTCGCTGGCTATTATCGCAGATTTATCCAGAATTTCTCTAGAATTGCCAAACCCTTAACCACTCTGACTCAGAAAGGCGTACCTTTCTGTTGGAGTGAAAAGCAAGACACTGCGTTCCAAACGTTGAAACGGGCCCTATGCAGCGCACCTATCTTGTCTCTACCCGAAGGGACGGAGGACTTTGTGGTCTAATTTGATGCATCCAATCAGGGCTTAGGCTGTGTGCTCATGCAGCGAGGAAAAGTTATTGTTTATGCCTCGAGACAGCTGAAAGCACACGAAGTCAACTACACAACGCACGACCTGGAATTGGGAGCAGTGGTCTTCGCATTGAAGATATGGAGACATTACCTCTACGGAACGAAGTGCACTATCTTCACTGACCATAAGAGCCTACAACATATTTTCGATCAGAAGGAGTTGAACATGAGACAAAGGCGATGGGTTGAGCTACTCAGCGATTACGAGTGCAAAATACGCTACCATCCCGGCAAGGCCAATGTGGTGGCGGATGCTCTTAGCTGAAAAGAGTACATGGGTCGCAATGCGAAAGCACTAACTATGACTATCCATTCCCACTTATCTGCACAAATCAAAGAGGCTCAGCTGGAAGCCCTAAGACCAGAGAACATGAAGGATGAAGCCTTGAGAGGAATGGATAAGAACCTAGAGATCAAGGGAGACGGAGTCTATTATTTCATGGACCGGATCTGGACCCCAAGGTTCGGTGGTTACAGAGAGGTTGTCATGAACGAAGCTCACAAGACTAGATACTCAGTTCATCCAGAAAAACTGTACTGGTAGCCAAACATGAAAGCAAAGATCGCTACCTTTGTGGGCAAGTGTCTGACTTGCGCTAAAGTGAAGATCGAAGATCAGAAGCCCTCAGGTTTGCTTCAGCAGCCGGAGATACCTGAGTGGAAGTGGGAGAGGATTATTATGGATTTTATCACCAAATTACCCAAATCTCCGAGTGGGTACGACACCATCTGGGTGATAGTCGACCAACTAACTAAATCTGCCCACTTCCTGCCGATCAAGGAAAACTTCAAAATGGAGAGACTCACACGAATCTATATCCAAGAGATAGTCCGACTGCACGGTGTGCCAGTGTCCATTATCTCCGATCGAGATAGCAGGTTCACCTCGAGATTTTGGCAGTACCTGCAGAAAGCTCTTGGAACTAAGCTGGATATGAGCACAGCTTACCATCCTCAGACAGATGGTCAGAGTGAGAGAACCATCCAGACTTTGGAAGACATGTTGAGAGCATGTGTCATCGACTTTGGTAAGTCGTGGGACACCCATTTGCCCTTGGTAGAGTTTTCCTACAACAACAGTTACCATACCAGCATCAAGGTTGTGCCATTCGAAGCCCTCTATGGCCGCAAGTGCAGATCCCCTCTGTGCTGGGCTGAGGTGGGCGACACGCAGTTAGCCAAGGGGCAAGTCCCTGACAGTACTCTCACTGGTCCAGAAATCATCCGTGAAACCACAGAAAAGATCATACAAATCAGAGAACGACTGAGAGCTTCACGAGACCGACAAAAGAGCTACGCCGATAAACGACGAAAACCCTTGGAGTTCCAAATTTGAGACCGTGTCCTGCTAAAGGTCTCATCCTGGAAAGGCATGATACGCTTTGGAAAGCGTGGAAGGCTAAATCCAAGATACATAGGACCCTTCGAGATCCTCGCTAGGATCGGTCCCATAGCCTACAAACTTCGCCTACCCCGAGAACTTAACAACATTCATCCTGTCTTCCACGTTTCGAATCTTAAGAAATGCTTATCCGACGAAACCCTTGTGGTCCCTCTCGATGAGATTGAAATCAACGAGAACCTAAACTTTGTGGAAGAACCGGTCGAAATCATGGATAGAGAAATCAAACGAACGAAACAAAGTCGCATCCCGATAGTGAAGGTTCGCTGGAATGCCAAGCGGGGGCCTGAATTCACTTGGGAGCGCGAAGATCAGATGAAACAGAAGTATCTGCATCTCTTTCCTAATACATGATTTGTATTCTATGTTCGAATTTCGGGACGAAATTCCCTCTAACGGGGGGATGATGTGACAACCCGAAATTTCTTTCGTCCAAACTGTTAAAAATAAATCAATTCGGAATTTATTTCTGCTCTTGTCAGCATTATCTCGGGTCTAATTAAATATTTTGAACTCAGTACAATCAATTTTTGGGTTCAAAAACGAGGTTTTCTAAGTCAAAGCATAGAATCCGGACCAAACACCCCTTTGAGAGGAGTGTACGGCCGCAAACTCGAGTTTACGGCCGTACACCCCCACCCCACCCCTTGGCCGAAAACTCACCCCTATATAAGGGATGAATGGCCTTCATTTCACACTTTACACATCCCATAATCTTTCTCTCTCTACTCTCTCTCTACAATTTTCGAGTTTTTGCTCAAGGATCTTCAAAATGTAAGTGATTCTTCACTTCTATTGTGTTTCAATCCCTTTTCTAGTGATGAATCCATGTTTCATCTCATAAATTTCATCTTTTTCTAGATTTTCTCTCTCACCAAGAACACCAAGAACACACACTAGTTCTTGGTGGCTAAAACCCTCATTCCAAGCCTCTTACAGTAAGTAACTACTCCCTATGCTTGTTATCTATTAGGAATCACTTGTTTTCACCTAAAAATCGACTCGAAATCATGAACACGAAATGGGTTTACGGCCGTACACCCTTCAATGGCCGTAAACTCCATTTTTGGTCGATTATTGGCCTTTAAGCCCTACTTTGAGCCGTGCATAAGGCTTAAAACATTTCCAAGAGGCTAGAAAGGACCCTGGAACACCAAAAATGACACTTCTCACCAAGTGTTTACGGCCGTAAACTCATGGGCCGTAAACCCATAGGCCGTAAACCCATGGGCCGTAAACCCATGGACCGCAAACACTTGGGCCGCAAACTCATGGGCCGTAAACCCTGTTGGGCTGCAAACCCCTGACCGTACACTCCTGATTACGGCCGCAAACTCCCCATCTTCAATCACGTGTGATTCTAACACTTAGTTTCCAGTGTTTCCTAGTCCCTAAGGTGGTTTCCTTCCATAACAAATAGTGTTATGTCCTCATCTAATATGTGTATGTGTAATCATATGTTAATAGGGTCCACTTGAGTACGAAACATCAGTTGACACTCAGCACTCATCCCGATCGTACACTCATACCCCTACGCTTTTTCCGAGTTTTTCATGTTTTCAGGGGGGGATACAAGCAAAAGTACAAGGAAACTTGTGCTCAATGTATATTATTTTGTATAAGATAATTATATTTTCAGCATGCTTTTAAACACAGAAAACAGTTTTACCAAACGATTAAGAAATCAACTCGTAGAAACAGTTTTCAAACTAAAGCAATGAACTCGTGAAACATTTTGTTAAAATGTATATCATACAGATTTTAAACAGGATTTTTAGTATTATTACTTGTAAATTGTTAGACTAAAGTTGGGGACACGTCCTTGGTAACACTCCCACCGAATTCGAGAGTGTAGGACTAGCACTTGTAACCAGAATCTCTTGTAGGGAGAGCGTGACTGTTGTGTATAGATCTATACGGGACTGACTATCCTGCACCTAAACTGCTAGCTACAGTTAGGCATACATGCCTGGGGTGACAAAGTCATAAAAGGATACTGGCCCCGTTACGTGCCATATCAAGTTTAAGTACGATTATGACACCCACAATCCAGATAACAGAAATTTACTTTTGTAATAATGAATCAAGTGAACTAATCTCAACGTAATAACCGATTCGATTACTAGAGGGTATTAATAACACCCTTAGGAATTAGTTCACCACTTATTTATTAGTTTTATTTATGTAATAAGGCTAATATATCTCACAAGAAACAAACAAGGTTTTTCAAGAAAGCTACGTCTAACGATACAAGTATGGTAGATACTTGTACACCTCAGACAAGAACAGATAACCAACTATCAACTTTTAGGAAAAATATAGAATTTCCCTGGATAACTCAACCTTTCATAAACGGACTGTTTAACAAATAACTAATGGATAATCAAACATCTTTCATAAGAAAATACAGGATTTTTTTGGGAAACACTTTTCAAGGGATCAGAGAAACATTTTTCACCAGAACTAAATACTTATGAACTCACCAGCTTTATGCTGATACTCTTTCAAACTGCTTGTATTCTCAGGGCAGCAATAGATAGGTACTTTTATCAACCTTTGAAGAAGACGAAGCATTTGGAGTGACGTCTTTTACTTTTGTTATATACTCTTGTGTACAAACTATGTTTTCAAACAGATGTAAATAATCATATTGTAATGTAATGGTTGTGTTTACTTTGCTTACTATGATACAACTGTTGTGATACTACGCATGACGTCACCCGCCTCCGAACGTTTCCGTCGTTATTTCTGACGGTTCGGGGGTGTGACATAAATCTCGTATAAATTACATGTGATTCACATATAAATCACAAATGAATCACATATGAATTACGTCTATACGCACACCTGTATTTTTGTTAGTTTTCTCGCATTAATCAATTTTTTTTTAATTTTCTTGTAGATTTGGAATAATTTGTGGAAAATATTGAAGAGGTGAAAAGTGATAAATTAAAGAAAATATGGAAATATTGACACGAAGACATGAAAACGCTTTGAATTTTGTAGTATTTTTTGTTTTTTTATATTTTATTTTGTATCAAATAAAATATTTGTACTATCGTGTTTATAGATTATTAAAAAAAATGGATTTTTTTATTTGATTACTTACGAATATTATAGTATATGAAAGATGCATATACGTACTTGAAAAATATGCATATGTGCACTTAAAACGTTGATTTTTTTTGTTAAAAAAATATAGTTTTCTTTATAAATATTCCAGTTTTTTTTTAATTTATTGATTTTTCAAAATTTACTATTTTTATAAAATTTGCAGTTTTTAAGAAAAATATTTTTTCAATTTTTTTTTAAAATTAAAGTTTTCCAAAAAAAATCTGCATTTTATAAAAAATCGAAAAATTTTATTTAAAAAAAATATACGAAAATTAGGTTTATTATGTTAATTTTAAGACCTTTTTATTAATATTTCCAATTCACAAAAAATTGAACATTAAATGAGATTGTTAAGATGACGATCAAACCCTTAATGAGTTTACTTTGATCTAACGCTCCACCTTTAGTTCTCGGGTTCACGGAAAACTATAAGTTCTCAACCGATCTCACCCTATATATATATATATATATATATATATATATATATATATATATATATATATATATATATATATATATATATATATATATCGGGTGTGGACTCTTTTTAAAATAAGGACACCATAAAAAATTGAAAAAAAAATACAAATCATAAAATCGAGCATAGTACTATATCGGAGAGAAAAATAATTTGAAATTTTTTTTTTGAATCATTAAAATTGAAACATGGATCATTTTTTATGATCCATGATTCAATTTTAATGATGCAAAAACAATTTCCAATTTTTTTTCTCCCGGATATAGTACTATGCTCGATTTTATGATTTGTATTTTTTTAGATTTTTTTTCAATTTTTTTAAGATGTTTTCACGAGTCCTCACTTTAAAAAGAGTGTTCACCGGAACCGGACCCATATATATATATATATATATATATATATATATATATATATATATATATATATATATATATATATATATATATATATATATATATATATATATATAGGGCTAAGTTATTGTGTTTCTTATATTTATTGTGTGCTACAATGCACCAATAGGAATTTAGTAAAATTAAATAATTATTTAATTAAATAAAGATATATATTAAATTATTTCCATAATTGTGTGTATATTAAATGATATCCATAATTATAATTCTCTTACTATTGAAACTAATTAAATTCATCATTAATGTCAGCAATAACATTTTTTCAGAATGAATTCGAAAAATGAGAGTGTATTCTACTAGAATACACTCTCATTTTTATGTATGGGTTCGTTTTTTATTTCAGGAGTCACTCACTTAAAACACAATAAAGTTGCATGGAATATGAAAAATGAGAGTGTATTCTACTAAAATACACTCTTATTCTGCTAGAATACTCTCTCATTCGTCTAGATACGAATTCATTCTGAGAGAATATTATTGTTGCCATTAGTGAAGAATTCAATTAGTTTCCATAAAAATGAATTATAAGTATGGATATCATTTAATATACATATAATTTTTACTAAATTATTATTGGTGCATTCTAACACACAATAGATGTGAGAAACATTTGAACCTATATATATATATATATATATATATATATATATATATATATATATATATATATATATATATATATATATATATATACAGAGAGAGAGAGATAGGTTCAAGTATATGTGTGGTTTTAGGATTTAATATGAGTCAATCATTCCTATAGGGTATTAGTGTAATCTTACCATATATTTAATATTTTCGGATTAATTAATTATGTTAATTATCTCAATCAAATTCCTATATATTAGGCAATTATTTATGAATCATATCAACCATATATATATATATATATATATATATATATATATATATATATATATATATATATATATATATATATATATATATATATTCATTGGTATCGAATGCGTTTTCTTCTATCCCAGATTATTCATTCATTATTTTCATATCGTATTTCTTTTCTGAGCTTTCGTGAATGGATGTATTTTTTTCATGTTTATCTTTTTCATTTATTCTTTCTTTATTTATTTTTCGTTTCATGGATGTTATTTAACAAATTCATTGTTTTTATTATATTTGGTTTTATTCTCAGAACGAAGATAATGCTGATAACAAAAACAATGACATTTCTGATAACAAGGTTAGTCATGTCAAGGAGTCCAAAGTGAATCAAGATTTGAAGAAAAAAAGAAGATGTGGGATTTATTTTGGTGTTGGTCATGATTGGAGGAATTGTCCTCATGCATTGGTCAATAGAGAGTAGAAGTTCAAAAATGTTTTCAATTTAGGCGTATAAGCTTTTATGGAGTTTTATTTCACTAATATAAAAATATGGATTCATGAGTTTTAGGGGTTTTTCCTTGTATTTTCAGTTATTAAATAATAATAATATTTCATGGTTTGATCAATTTTATTGTTTGTTCATTAGCCTGTTCATTAGTTTTTTTATAATCAAATGATTAACTGTCTAATAGTTTCCATATGAGTTTATCGTTTATAGTTGTCTTACAGGATGATCATATGCAAGTGAAACATTTGTGATGTTGATTTATTTTGATACATTTTGTTATTTATGATATGCTAACAGAATTTTTGTTTTAAATGTATTTTGTTTTTGTATTCTTAAAGCATAATTGTGTTATACATATTGTTTCTGCAAAGATTCTTATAGAATTATTCTTAGTAAAATATGCAGAATGCTAGTGTTTAGTAAAATATACAGAACAAACAAATGTACAATTTAATAAACCATAAAACTAAAAAAACTATTATGTTTTTATATAAATCCGTCCTTAAAAGATAACATACATATGTTATTGTTGTTTCACTTATTCTGACAGAATAAGAGATTTGTATCTCCATTTTCTTCTTAATATCTGCGTTGTTATTCTTATGCCATAAATAATCAATAATCATATATAACTTCATATGAAATAATCGTGTTTATTAAAAATTGCTAAAGAAATCAATGTAAAGTCTTATCTATGGAATATGATGTATTGTGAAGTCTTATCTATGGAAAGTCTTATCGATGGAATATGAATTTGTCAAATAATAACAATATCATGATCAATAATAGAATTTGGAGTTGATTCTTATCTTTACAATGTTTCAAAAAATAAAAAAATAAATAAATCATTCATAATAATGACTGCAGATATCACGCATTTTTAGTTACATATCAATCATACGGTTTTCCCTTTTTTAATATATATTTATTTGGCTCAGAGTTAAGAAGATTTAATTTACACGGCTTTCTACAATCTATTGGTGTTAAATCGGGTTGTTAGTTATCTTAGGATGACGAACTATCAGCTGGTGATGATCATATTCATGATCAACATGAATATCCTATGATTATGCAGACGATGATGAAGATTTCGAGTTTTCTGATCATGATTGTCTACATAATATCGATTTTGAAATAGGCGAGAATAGTAATCTTAATGGAGGTGATTTCTCTTTTTAAGTTTATTTACGTGTTAAATGTTATAGCAATAATGTTGAACTTGTATATTGTTATTTGCATTATGGCGAAATTTTAACTTAAAAAGGGGAGGATCCATTAGAACACATTCAAATTATATTGATGTCAATTCCGACTATCATTTCGGTACTAGTAATCATAACCAAGGTGATGTATTTTAATTCTTTATTTGTTTTTTATATATGTAATCAGTGTTGTAAAACTCGTCGAGTTGGCCGATTACTCTTCCGAGTACTCGCTACTCAGCCCTTTACTGAGGCAAGTTATAGAATTCCGAATACTCCCCGATCGGCCACTTACTGAACTGAGCAGTGTTTTAAAACTCGGTCAACTCGATGATTAATATGTATAATATACTTAATGATTTATTATTTAACACACACACATGTGATTATTACTGCATATATATCTTAAATTTTCAGTAGTTATTCACGAAGTGAGACCACTATGTGTTTTTTCAGTTGTTGTGTATTTACATGTATCTAATTTTTTATATATTTCAATCAACTTATGATTTTGACAATATAATTTCCCTAAAAATATTTGTACATGAATTACCGAATCCGAGTACTCCTGAGTACTCGCTACTCGGTAGTTGGCCGAACAGGTACCGAGTAACGAGTTCTACAACCTTGTATGTAATTATTCCATTACACTAATTCTATTAAAAGATGCAGAAAACGAAAATGAGTTCATTGATGATGAGACAGATGATACTATAGCCGATGATAGTATAGATTTACAGAAAGGTAAGCACACCAATAACAAATTATTTTAGAACATTTTATTATTTCGTTTCGATTGTTTGCAATTTGCACATCGACGACATTCATTTGTTTCACTGTATACGTATTTTGTGGTATATAATTTAATGTTTTTTTTTATGCAGAACAATCATATGTTACACATGATTACGTTTCTCCTGGTGGCTCACCTTATTGGATTCCTGTTATTTCAAACCACATTAAACCTAAAATCAACTCAACAGTTGATTCATATGGTGCAACATTATCAATGTATAAAAACTATGCATCAGAAGCAGGTTTTGATGTCAGGCTTGGAACAATTAGAACAACGAAATCCGACATTATCACACAACGACATTTTCTATGCAATCGGGAAGGTAAACCAAGATCCGCTAAAGTGGATACTCTAGACCCTAAACATAATAAGATTCAAAGAAGGAAAGACACATTTAGGTGAGAATATAAAGCAAAAATTGTTTTTATTCTACTACATGGTACTAATAAATATATTGTTGATGATTTTGTCGAACAACATACTCATGAGTTGTTTGGTAAGGACAACATGTTTTTGTCTTGTACAAAGAGGAAACTTGATTATTCTCAAGAGATGTTTATTCATAACTTGTCAAAGAAAAATATTGGTGCCTCAAGAGCACATAGATCGTATACCGGACTTCAGGGTGGGTCTTACGTTCGAGGTGGTTTGGTTTCCGATTTCAAGAACAGTACGAGAAATCTTAATTCTTTCATAGGTTCCAGGGATGCAAAATTTTTTGTCGTCAAGATGATGGAAAGGAAAAAAAATATCCCAACTTTTTCTTTCGAGTTTAAAGTCGTACAGAAAAAATTGAATGCGGTTTTCTAGGCTGATGAAAGCGTAAAGTATAACTACAATGCTTTTGGAGACGTTGTATCCCTTGATGCCACATTCAGCATGAATAAGTATATTTTACATTTATAATGTTATCACCAATTTTTATATTACTTCCATTAATATTAATTAATTTTTTATTTTTAAAACATATATGATATGGTTTTCGTACCGTTCACTGGGATAGATAACCATAAGAAATGTGTAACTTTTGGTGCTGGACTTTTGAGTAGAGAAGATGGTAGTTCTTATTCGTGGCTGCTTAGAGCATTCTTGAAAGCATTTAAAAAACAACCTAAGCTTGTTCTCACAGATCAGGATCCATCTTTGAACAAAGTTGTAAATGAAGTTCTTCCAGTGTCATCACATAGGTTTTGTATGTGGCATATTACGAAAAAATTTCCAAACAAGGTGCACATTTATTTTCTATTTACAAAAATATTGTTCATACATTTATTTTACTAATACATCTGGTTCTTTCAGAATACAATTATGATAGAATCAATTACCATCATTCTGACAGAATTATAGCATACATACATAATTCTAACAGAATACATATAATACCATATTTTGGTATCATATGCGACTTATACCAACATTTTATTTTTTACTATAATGGCATATCTGTATTTTTCTTCAGATAACATCACAGCTAGCCACAAATTCAGATTTTCGGAAGCGTTTTCACTCTATAATTTGGAATTCTAAGGTGGAACCACATGATTTTGATAAAGCATGGGAATCTTGTTTAGTTGAGTTTAAGATTTCAAATAACAAGTGGATGAAAGAGATGTATGTGTTGCGGAGACGTTGGGTACCTGTATTTTTCAAGCACATACCAATGTATGGTCTTATGAGAACTACATCATTGTCTAAAGGCCAAAATTGGTCATTTCAAAACACCACCCTAATCGGTTCTTATCTCTTAATGTTTATGATGACTTTTAAGGGTGTAATGGAACGTTAAAGACGTAATCAACACTGCCACAATTGTTCCTAGATTCATCACATCTAGTCCAAACGAACCACATGCTTTAAAGGTCTACACTCGTAAAATATTTTATCAGGTTCAGAAAGAGATTTCAGATTCTGAAAATACTCGTTTCCAAATGAGCGTGACTTCTTGCAATGGTGTTGACACAATTATTGTTTTGGAGAAGCAAAAGAACATAAGCACAATGCAACCAACAAGTCATGTTGTTGATGAAAAACTTGAGGAATACCATTACGATTGTCTTACAAAGGATACGCAATACACGGTATGTTCTTACTTCATTATATAATCATTTATTTTTAATCACATACTAAGACTTTCTAACATATAGTCATCTACTATCATACATATTTGAGGTTACCCACTCAACAATAGATGGTTCATTCAAGTGTAGCTGCACGCATTTTGAACATGTCGATCTTTTGTGTAGGAACATATTCTGTGTTTTTAAGTTTTACAGTGTTGAACAGATTCCTGAACAATACATTATGAGACGTTGGCGTCGGGATGTTATTCCAATAGAATTACTTAAGAGGCGTTTCTCTAATTATTTTGTTGATTCAAATTCTGACATGACGGCTATTGAAATTTTTTCAAATGTAGACTGTTGTGTTTCATATTTGAGTCATGATTCTTCTAAGTTAAAGTCATACCTTGAAGAGCTGAATAAGTTGAAGAAAAATTTGTAGATAAATGTCCAGCCCGTGAGATTCCCTCAAGAGAATCATTCTACAACCAAATTATAGGTATTGAGTCAATTAATGATGTGCCTGACATTGAGAATCCATCTAATATTCGTAATAAGGGAACTGGTAGTTGTGGTAAGAGATTAAAATCTATAAAAAAATGCTGGAAAAAGAAAGTTTGAAGCCTAAGCGAAAGTGTGGTTCATGTAAACAGATGGTTTCGCATGATAAACGAAACTGTCCTCTAAAAAACGTGTCAAAGTAGTTTAATTTTATATAGGTTTTTTAAATTATGATATTACAGTAACATTCTTGTTTCATGTGTTTTATTGACATTCATTTTAATTGTGTGCGTGTTTTATGAAATTATTAAATATGGTTATGCACTATTGCATATTTTTTTCTCATTCATTATCCAAGCATGTTACACCAACATTACAATCATTTATAAGCATTAATTTTCACAACTACTTTGTAAGACCAACAAACATACCATTTCCCAAAGATTGAATCAACTAACTCGCTAACATATTCCAACGGAACTATATATTCCAACCAATAATTAATACATATGTATACAATTTCGTTATACCTACATATATGATAAAATTCAAAATTACACAATGTTTATCTAAACACACTCATTTCTATAGAATACTATAGTAAATCACTAAACAGAATGACTATAATTTCATACACTATTAAATTCTTTCAATTAAGGATACATTTTATTTTATTATATGTCATAACATATTTTGATGTTTACATTCTTTAATAATAATGCCATATGGAGATTACTAATTTTTATAAAAACAATATATAACAATTCATAACCAGAATTTTAATGACTTCTCATCATTTTCATTCTTTAAGAACAATGTCATATTATTTTGTTTATTTATATTTTAAAACACTATAAAAACAATATAAAACAGCACACAAACTAAATTTTAATATACTTTTATTAAACTAAATTGAAATTATAAACTATGCACAAACAATAAACAAAATGACCGTTAAACATTTAAAATCCAAAACATAACTTAATTTCATAATTTTCATAACCAAAAAAACATTCTAATATCAGTCACTTTCTAATGTTTCCCAAACAAAGACAACAATCCCAAAATAAAACATGCTACCATATATCAAGAACTAAAGTCTCCCAACTAAAACCATTATACCATACTTAAGTAATTAAAACAATTTGTCTATCTTAAAAACGACGCCTTCCACGTCTCTTCTTCTCCCTAGCTTCCTTCACTTCATTCATTAGAACCATCTTCTCCAATGGATCAAGCTTGTCATAGGCTTCTGCATCTCTCTCCAACATACTTTTATACTTGTTGTAGTCGAATTTCATAAGTCTTGCCATGTATTTAACTCTTAAATTATTTAAAGAAATTACATCACTTTGTTTTTTACGTGTAAAACTGCAATCCCAATGCCCTTCACCTTGCCCCATATACGATTCTATATGCCTCATAAGATAAACTCCACAGTCTGATCCTTCATTTGCTACTCTCCATGTTATATTCATGACACGAGGTTTAATTTTGTTGAAAGCAATTGATTTTTGGTAATGTTGTAATTTTAAGTAGCTGCCAAACAATTTTTTATGTGATACAATACAATACATTTATTATACATAATATGTAACAATACAAAACAAGTCATATAAAAATACTGATATGTAATTCTTAATCTTACCATAATACTTGGTTTTGCTTCGATATATACTCTCAAAAGTGCCTGTTTGGTTGACATGATCAATAATGTAGTAGGCGGGTACCCTTAGATCAAATCATAGTAAATAATATTTACTCCCCTCAACTACTGGAAAGAAAACCTGGTATACAACATAATTAATAACAATAAACTATATATGTATAATAAATAATTTAACATATAACACAATTCTTAATCAAATTACCATACCAACATCTCTAAAACTTGGTTTAATTGGTAGACTCCTAATGTGGAGTCTCAACATCGAATCAAATATTGATTGGGTTGTACTTTATGCAACTGATACATCCAGTATCTCATCTGCCTGTAAACATAAATGAAACATGAAATTATTCAACATAAAACCCAAATTAATATTTCATAATAAACTTAAAATTACTTCATACCAAAACGTTTGTATCAAAGAAAACTCTAGCAACTGATCCTACATCCCTTAGTTCCTCTATTTTGTTGAGTAATGTTGTCCAACAGTCAATGATTATAACATGTATAAATGTGTTGCTTTTAAATTGATATGCAAATCCTTGATGCAATACGTGACCGCTCCCAATGTCCCAAATCTCGTCCCTGCTCAACATTTTTCATCAAATCCATTATACAATTATATTTTATAAACAAATCAGTATAATATATATTCTCAATTACCCATATTCTCTTTTTGATGCAAAAATTGAATTATATAATGTCATCTCATCCTTTTTCACTTTGTCACCTATTCGAACAATTCTTTCAACAAACGGTGACTTTCCATATACAACTAATTTTTGTCCTCTTTTCCCCCTTTTTCCATTATCAGCATCTTCCACACCTTCGGCAATCTCCTTTCCTACATTTTTGGTTTTATATTCTCTATCTACTGCCACTGTTTCCAATATTTCTTTTCATTTTTTCTTTTCTCTTCTATAATTGTTCAACACAGCCTCATCTGTCATTTCTATGGCTTTCGTTAAAACCTCAGGATGCTCCAAAAACTGTAAACAAGTTAGATGGTCTGTACAATCAACTTTTTCTACAATTGGAGTATTAAAAGTTCCACCATCATCCTTTTTATCCCCATAAATTACCAAAGCTCTAACTGTAGAAATTCCTCCTTCATTACCACCATCGTCCGCTCCTTTGTTTACATCATCATCAAAACCATGTTCTTTATCTTTCATTCCTCCACTTCCTTCATTCTTGACTTCACTGAATAATTCATCGTTTTTTCGTACCACTCCTTCAATAGTATACTATCTGGAAAATTTTCCATTCCACCTTTCAAAGCCATTTTCATAGTCTTCTTTTCGGACAAAACTATCCCATAGCTATGCTCGATAACAGCCGCGTAAGCCTGAAAAAGGTAGATCAAAGTTTGAGTACCAAAATTCTATTAGAATAAGTTGTCAAAAGAATATTTGTACCTATTAGTTTTAACTTTTAGCTCAAAAGTATACATCTACTACCATGTTTATGAATATAACATATTTTTTATTATAAATTTATGTCTTACCTCCTCATCCCCATAATCTCGCTTAAGACCCTCCAACATTTCATCTTCATCCATCATTTCATCATGAACATAAACATCTTCAAAGTCCTCCTATAGTTGCCTTCCAAACCCTCCCATATTAATGTCCAACGTATCTATTTTTTCAAGAACATCACCCGTAACATGTCGGACAAACAGTACCCTTTTCATTAACTTCACGTTTGAGAACTTCATGTTATACACATACACCGGCTACATCACAAAAAAAAACATCAAATTATTAATTCAATATACATTAAAGTATTCATCTATTTAACATAACAAGATTACCGTCAAAACGAGTATAGGTCCACTGTAATAGCATGTCTTATCATGCCTTCTCCACAACAGTTTTATGCTAACCAAATGTAACATACACGTTTTGAAATCGTGTTATGTAAATTAAAAAGTTAATAATATTATGAAATATTATGATAAATTGAGTATTGAGCTCTAACATATAGTTTTTACTAGAAATAAAGTAAAACTATGTTTAGAATCACTTATAAAATATTGGAAGTCTTATCTGATTCCAATTAAAAGCCAAATAGTGAAATTTAGCGAAAATATAAAATTTGAAATAAGTAAACTTCTATTATTTAAAGTTGTAGATAATCTAGTTAGAAACATGTAGGCGAAAACCTCGTCGAAATCCGAGTTATAACGAAGAAGTTATGACCAATCGAAGATCCGCGATAAAACCGGCACAGTACCGAATGACGTAAAAATTGAGTTTTTGATAAACTACTTTTTAGCCTTAGTGATCCAAATGAAATTCGTAGTATTCGTTAAACCGAGAAGTTCGATAAAAAGAACGCCAAAATCTGACTTCGTATGAGGAGTTATGATTTTTACAAGTTTCAGCTTAGCAGTAGACAGCTAAAAACTCGAATTTTAGATCGAGTGATTTTTAGCCGACACAACCTAAACGAGAATCGAAGGTCTCATCATTAGTATTACAACGGTAAAAAGTCTGATGAAAACGGACGTCGGATGAAGAAGTTATGAATTTTTAACGGATTTACCAGTCCCGGTCTGTTAAAAATAATAATATAAAAATTAAGTCAAAATTTTCCAACGAAGTCTAAACGAAAGTTGTAGAGCATAATTTTCTCTACGCGTGCATATAAAGAACGTCAAAAACGGAGCCTGTATGAGAAAGTTATGGATTTTACAAGATTGGGCATATTTTTCGAGAAATTTCGCATGAATAGTGATTGCCACGTCACCCTCGCTCGGAGCTGGCCACGTGTCCGAAGCTGCTGCGTGGCATATCCGAGAAGCGACGCATGTCGCACAGGTGTCCGGAGAAGCCACGTGATCTCGCATGTGCCCCACGTGATCCGACCGGCGTGTTAGCTCCTGATTCGACCGATGCAGCCGACCCGATCCGAAGCTAGAAGCCGCGTCATCCGACCAATGCGAAGCGAGCACCTGTCCATCCGAGCCTCGCCCTGCTGCCACCTGGTCCAAACCTCGCATTCACGTGCCCTCCTCCCTTCGCTTCGGATCCGAGGCTCGCACCTATATAAGGGGTGCGAGACCTCCCGGTTAGATGTTTGAAATTTGTCCTTTTTCACCCTTTTTCAACATTTTCTTACATTCCGACTTCCCCCGAAGCCCCGGTACTTATTCCAAAGCCCGAAACGCGCCCCGAGATTCCCGAGAAGCTCGAAAAATTTATCTTTTCGGTTTCGAAGCTCTACCTTCGCAGAGCCCGGTTTTCAAGAAAACTCCCAGTTTTCAACGAAGAAAGTAATATTTAGAGCCGAAGTGCTGCCCAAATTACTATTTTGACCCCCAGTTATTTCACGTTGAGTTTAATACATAGGAATAATTGTATGTTATGTGTTATATGTGCTATGTGCTTTTCCATGTTATCATCTCGAGTTGTTGTTTCCGCTATTTTTATAGCAAGGTTGTACCTCTGACTTGAAGTGTATGACATAGGCATCACTTGGGTATTGGTATGAACCATTGACCACGAAGTGTATGACATAGGCATCACTTTCGCTTCGGTAGTATGCTAAGATAAGGCTGAAATCCTAAATATTCTAGCTAAATAATATTCCTGAATATTTTCTGTGCCATTTGTGCTGAAACTTTATTGATTTTATATCAAGTATGCAAATTGTTATGTCTCATTGATTGATATGGAAAGCTTTTAGCATTATGCCTTTGTTGTTCCTTGATCCTCTTTGCCTCTGTCATATTGAAGTATATATATATATATATATATATATATATATATATATATATATATATATATATATGGCACATATAACACATATATGGATACAAACCAGTCCCGGATTTACCGACGAAGTCTAAACGAAAGTTGTAGAGCATAATTTTCTCTACGCGTGCATATAAAGAACGTCAAAAACGGAGCCCGTATGAGAAAGTTATGGATTTTACAAGATTGGGCACATTTTTCGAGAAATTTCGCATGAATAGTGATTGCCACGTCACCCTCGCTCGGAGCTGGCCACGTGTTCGAAGCTCTACCTTCGCAGAGCCCGGTTTTCAAGAAAACTCCCAGTTTTCAACGAAGAAAGTCATATTTAGAGCCGAAGTGCTGCCCAAATTACTATTTTGACCCTCGGTTATTTCACGGTGAGTTTAATACATAGGAACAATTGTATGTTATGTGTTATATGTGCTATGTGCTTTTCCATGTTATCATCTCGAGTTGTTGTTTCCGCTATTTTTATAGCAAGGTTGTACCTCTGACTTGAAGTGTATGACATAGGCATCACTTGGGTATTGGTATGAACCATTGACCACGAAGTGTATGACATAGGCATCACTTTCGCTTCGGTAGTATGCTAAGATAAGGCTGAAATCCTAAATATTCTAGCAAAATAATATTCCTGAATATTTTCTGTGCCATTTGTGCTGAAACTTTATTGATTTTATATCAAGTATGGAAATTGTTATGTCTCATTGATTGATATGGAAAGCTTTTAGCATTATGCCTTTGTTGTTCCTTGATCCTCTTTGCCTCTTTCATATTGAAGTATATATATATATATATATATATATATATATATATATATATATATATATATATATATATATATATATATATATATATATATATATATATATATATATATATATATGGCATAACGTTATATTGTATCTATTATTGAACTCATTAAGCGTCACCGCTTACCCTCTCAATGTTTAACAAATTTTGCAGGAGATAAGTGACCAGTGTAGTCATATACTGTTGAAAGGTTTAGAATAGTTGTAATATTACTTTTGTATTTAGGGATCATGTTTGTATAAATTTACAATATCCTGGGTAGTTATGTAAAATATTAAAACATAGTCGGTTTGTATCCAATCGTTTGTAATCACTTTATCAATGTATGATAATGTTTTATAAATATGCATGTAGCATGTTTTGGAGTAACTTTATTGTCTAGTATGAAAGTTTAGAAAGGGGTTCTTTCAATCATGGTATCAGAGCAGTGGTTTAAGTGAACTACATTCCATGGATTGGTATTTAGACTTAAACTATTGGAAGTTCAATATATGAACTGAATCATTGTAAATATATGGATACAAACCATAGGAAACACTTATGTGGGGTATTGGGTAGTGATAAACCCTAGTATTCTAAGATATTAAGTCACTTCAAAAATTTTAGAGAATTAGTTTATATGAACTAGGAATTTTGAGAATTTCTAGATTTAAACATAAATTGTTAAGTGATGATACAATATGTATCTGGTATACTTTTGGTTGGATACCTAATGGACACAAGCACTAGAATATTAAGAGGGGATATGCCTTATATTCTAAGATGTGCTAAAGGATAAATAAATATAGCATGCCTTAAGTTGCTTAGCTATATTGCTATTATTTGAGAAAGTTTAAGGTCTGTTGCCGACCTTGGTTTAGAAAATTTTATGTTCAGAATTCTATGAATTTTCGTAATAGAATTTACATAAAACTTTTCAAAGTAATAAAGATACTTATGATAGTTGACATTGATAAGTTTATTGATAAACGATCGAAGGATATCGTAAAATAATAAATATGAAGTGTTATCGTAAATAGTGTATTAATACCAATAGAGTGGTATTATACATTTAAAGTATGTTTTATATATAATAACATCTTTGGAAGAAAGATGTGCGTTTGGGCAAGATAAATGTGTTGGCATAACCGATGAAGTTGTTCCACCACTGTCCAGATTGAAGCAGTGATTGTTTATAGAGTCAGAAGAACCGAAGATGGTGATAAATACTTCGACAGTATTGAAATTAATGTGGTACAAGATTTAGAAAAATTAAATGAAGATCAAAGGAAAGTCTAATGAAGTTTTTAGACTCAATAGGCCAAGACTTTGTGATGTAGTATGTAGTTCGAGTAGTAACCCTATACAGGATGCTCAGACTTAGTATTTAATAATACTGAGTGATGATTGACTTCTATCACATCTTTATGGAAGTTCCATTGTGTGTTAAGCCGACTTTAACATACAAGATAGGGATAGTGAAATAGGTTATTTGGTTGTGAAAAGGCTGAGTTGCTTACTTGTTAAAGTAAGGTAGAGTACCTAGTTGAAGAAGATATACACTCATATTATTATATGAGAAGAGATGTTGTAGTTAGGAATGACAGAGAACCAAGTTGAAGCTAGTAGAGCTTGCTGAGATGCAGCTATAATGCAGACTTCTTAGGATAGACTCCTATGAAGTAGACTTAAAAGATACAACCATGAGAAGAAGACTTACTCAGATACAGGAATGATGATGTCATGAAAGGATAATGAAACCAACAAATATGCATGATGGTTTGCATGAGCTAGAAGATGATGTAAGTAGTTGGAAACTATTTGTCTTTACACTGCTAGAGGAAATTTTGGGTGTAGTATGTCTTGCAGAGTAGACACTACCTGAGAAAGAATTTATATGAAGAATTGGAAGTAAAATTTCTATCGACCTATGAAAGAGTATTAGGATATGCTAGATCGATCTTATACATAAAAAGAATGCTAGAAGGTAAATTTAAGTAATCCAAGATATGTTTGATAGAAACGCGAAAACCCTAGTTGAGTCTAGGAGAAATTGTTGTATGTACTTGTTTGAACACACTTAGGTGTGAAAATTTGCTTTGTGAAAACTTTTGAATGGTGACTTGGGAACTGCGTGACAATACTTGGGACGAGTATGAGTAGGTGTGAATAGTAGTAGAGGCCTATACTACTGGAAGCACATGACTCACACTTGGATCAGGAAAAGTCACAAGGTTACCAAGAAGCTAGTAAATGATTCCGTTTTATTCATGTGTGTCGTTACCTTCGTTTCGGTAATGACTAAGGAAATAATTATCGTTCAAATCTTAATGTCATAAAGAGTGGAGTCCGATTAATATAAATCTACAAAGATAAAGTTGATTGGTTTAGAAAGCCATGTATTGAGTAATGACGAAACTTCAGTAGGAATACTGAAAAAGTAAATGGTCGAGGTAGTCGATAGAAATATAACAATCTTCATTAAAGAATTGAGCAATAATTAGCCAGAGATGTGACTTGCTATGTGGTGTTACTGGCCACAAGAAATGTTTCCGCCCTACTCTTACTAGTCAAATGGCGGGGAGTCAAGTTTCCGTTCAACAATCAAAGAGTACTCCAACTAAAAAGGAGGAGGTGCCAAAAGCTAAAAGATGTATATGTCCGAAAGCACGAATTAGAGATACGTGGTGCTATTCTTTCTGTTCCAAAGCATCCACGTGTTGATCAAACTCTTTTCATATTCTTTATTCCATCAGCTTGATTTATTCGATCTGATTCTAATACAAGAGTTTGGTTCGTTATGTGTCTTGTGTGTTATAAAATTAAAGGTCATTAGAATAAGACCATTCGAGTTGTTGTTATAGCAAAAGTAAAGACCTTATCTTGGGTTTAGTCTATAAACCAAGAAGGAGCAGGAGTCTGCAATGAGAATTGAGTTTTAACTCAAAGATTAGGATCGAAGGCCCAATAGAGAATGATGAGCGGGTGCAGGTTTGAGCACCGCTAGTAATTAAGAAGTTTGAAGAGTTTGACAATCTTTTGCCAAACCAAAAGTTAAATATCATAGATTTTAGATTACCACAGAGGAAGTAAGTTAGGACTCGAATGTTGTGACTAGTAATTTCTCGTAAACTTTAGATCTGCTCACATCTTATTTGATTGTGATGCCTCAGATTCTTTCGTGCCTTATAAATTCGCACATTCTTTTCAAATTGCTTGTTACGCAATTGTCCAATCATTTCATATATATAACATAGGAAATATATCATTACTTGCTGACAAAGTCTATAGAAATAGTGTCATAGGAATTGAAAGTTATAATCTTCCTGCTAACCTAATTCCTATTTTCTTTCCCAACTTTGATATTATTCTCGACATGAATCGATTGTCAAAGAACTACGGAGATCTCTTGTGCTACGAAGAGATGATATGCATCCCTATCGAAAGGAAGGATTCTTTTATGTCTACGGTGAAAATAATAAATTTCTTTCTTAAAAACTCGTAAATTTATATCGAAGGGATATTCTACTTATCCGGCTTATACAGTTAATACCTTGAAAGAGGAGAAGAAAACTGTGAATGATAGCCTTTGGATAATTATCGACCGGTTGATTAAGAGTGCATATTTTCTCGGTATACGTACAACGGTTCTAATGGAGAAATACGCACAAGTTTACTTAGACGAAATTGTGGCGAGACATGGTGTGCCACTAAAGATTATTTCCGATCGTGATACTCGTTTCACTTCTCACTTTTGGGCGAGTATGAAAAGTGAATTGGGATCTCGAGTTGCTCCCAACACAGCTTATCATCCCCAGACAGATGGTTAGACGGAGAGAACAATCCAAACAGTAGAAGATATGCTTCGTGCATGTGTCTTAGAGTTCGGTAGTAACTGTGAACACCATTATGTTGGCATAATGTAGGACAGAAAATCCTTGGTGGTCCTGAAATGGTTCAAGGCACCACTGATAAGATTCAAATTATACCTAGGGAAAATAAGAATGAGATAAGAGCGACATATCCTCATTTGTCTAAATCGTTGTGATTTCGGGGACGAAATCCTCAAAAGGATGAGGTATTTGTAACATACACGTTTTGAAATCGTGTTATGTAAATTAAAAAGTTAATAATATTATGAAATATTATGAGAAATTGAGTATTGAGTTCTAACAGATAGTTTTTACTAGAAATAAAGTAAAACTATGTTTAGAATCACTCATAAAATATTGGAAGTCTTATCTGATTCCAATTAAAAGCCAAATAGTGAAATTTAGCGAAAATATAAAATTTGAAATAAGTAAAATTCTATTATTTAAAGTTGTAGATAATCTAGTTAGAAACATGTAGGCGAAAACCTCGTCGAAATCCGAGTTATAACGAAGAAGTTATGACCAATCGAAGATCCGCGATAAAACCGGCACGGTGCCGAATGACGTAAAAATTGAGTTTTTGATAAACTACTTTTTAGCCTTAGTGATCTAAATGAAATTCGTAGTATTCGTTAAACCGAGAAGTTCGATAAAAAGAACGCCAAAATCTGACTTCGTATGAGGAAGTTATGATTTTTACAAATTTCAGCTTAGCAGTAGACAGCTAAAAACTCGAATTTTAGATCGAGTGATTTTTATCCGACACAACCTAAACGAGAATCGTAGGTCTCATCATTAGTAGTACAACGGTAAAAAGTCTGATGAAAACGGACGTCTGATGAAGAAGTTATGAATTTTTAACGGATTTACCAGTCCCGGTCTGTTAAAATTAATAATATAAAAATAAAGTCAAAATTTACCGACGAAGTCTAAACGAAAGTTGTAGAGCATAATTTTCTCTACGCGTGCATATAAAGAACGTCAAAAACGGAGCCCGTATGAGAAAGTTATGGATTTTACAAGATTGGGCACATTTTTCGAGAAATTTCGCATGAATAGTGATTGCCACGTCACCCTCGCTCGGAGCTAGCCACGTGTCCGAAGCTGCTGCGTGGCATATCCGAGAAGCGATGTGTGTCGCACAGGTGTCCGAAGAAGCCACCTGATCTCGCATGTGCCCCACGTGATCCGACCCGCGTGTTAGCTCCTGATTCGACCGATGCAGCCGACCCGATCCGAAGCCAGAAGCCGCGTCATCCGACCAATGCGAAGTGAGCACCTGTCCGTCCGAGCCTCGCCCTGCTGCCACCTGGTCCGAACCTCACATGCACGTGCCCTCCTCCCTTCGCTTCGGATCCGAGGCTCGCACCTATATAAGGGGTGCAAGACCTCCCGGTTAGATGTTTGAAATTTGTCCTTTTTCACCCTTTTTCAACATTTTCTTACATTCCGACTTCCCCCGAAGCCCCGGTACTTATTCCAAAGCCCGAAACGCGCCCCGAGATTCCCGAGAAGCCCGAAAAATTTATCTTTTCGGTTTCGAAGTTCTACCTTCGCAGAGCCCGGTTTTCAAGAAAACTCCCAGTTTTCAACGAAGAAAGTCATATTTAGAGCCGAAGTGCTGCCCAAATTACTATTTTGACCCCCGGTTATTTCACGGTGAGTTTAATACATAGGAACAATTGTATGTTATGTGTTATATGTGCTATGTGCTTTTCCATGTTATCATCTCGAGTTGTTGTTTCCACTATTTTTATAGCAGAGCTGTACCTCTGACTTGAAGTGTATGACATAGGCATCACTTGGGTATTGGTATGAACCATTGACCATGAAGTGTATGACATAGGCATCACTTTGGCTTCGGTAGTATGCTAAGATAAGGCTGAAAGCCTAAATATTCTAGCAAAATAATATTCCTGAATATTTTCTGTGCCATTTGTGCTGAAACTTCATTGATTTTATATCAAGTATGGAAATTGTTATGTCTCATTCATTGATATGGAAAGCTTTTAGCATTATGCCTTTGTTGTTCCTTGATCCTCTTTGCCTCTGTCATATTGAAGTATATATATATATATATATATATATATATATATATATATATATATATATATATATATATATATGGCATAACGTTATATTGTATCTATTATTGAACTCACTAAGCGTCACCGCTTACCCTCTCAATGTTTAACAAATTTTGCAGGAGATAAGTAACCAGTGTAGTCATATACTGTTGAAAGGTTTAGAATAGTTGTAATATTACTTTTATATTTAGGGATCATGTTTGTATAAATTCACAATATCCTGGGTAGTTATGTAAAATATTAAAACATAGTCGGTTTGTATCCAATCTTTTGTAATCACTTTATCAATGTATGATAATGTTTTATAAATATGCATGTAGCATGTTTTGGAGTAACTTTATTGTCTAGTATGAAAGTTTAGAAAGGGGTTCTTTCACCAAACAATCTAAAATATACTTACACCAATCATTTTTGGAAAAGTCTTTCACCAACACCAACTTATTAATAACATTTATTTGATTTCTACCACTCAATGTTGATTCTACAAATGTGTTAATGAAAAGGGTAAGGAAATTCAGCCTAAACATCAGATTGTCTTGCTTTGTGTTTTTGGTCCTCTTCAGGTATTCTTCACCATTAAACCCTTTTTTTCATATTGATTCTTCCATTATTGCATAATTTCATTTTCGTTTTCACAATTTGGCATCAACATGAAGTCTTCCACATCCTTTGGTAACCCCAACATATGCACCGTCTCTTTGGTAATTGTAATCGCAGAATTTTCTAGAACTAGACGGCCACTTTGTGGATCATAGTTATCTAAGAGATAGTAGTTAAGTAACCCCGGAGTACTGTCCATGTCAATATTTAGATGTGATCGAAAACCCATAGACACAATCCCATATTTTTGTGCAGGGGACATCGATCACTTTCACAGCTGCACTAACCCTTCCAGGATTCATTCTAGTCTTCTTAAACCTTTTGAATGCTCCTTACTGACTTTTCTAACCTTTCCCTCCATCTTTTTCACATTCACATTTTCATATTCTTTTTCCCCCTTTTTTCTCTTTGGAGATTGCTTTGATTTTGGATCATTCACTACCTTTTTACCTTTACTAACAACTTCCTTAACTTCCACATTCATACCAATTTCTACCTTTTCATTTTTTCTCTTTGATCCACTCATACTCTCCACAAGTAATTCATTCAAACTTTTTGGTTTTTTTTTCTTTAGAGACCTTTCTTCTACAGAATTCTTATTCTCCTTTTCAAGTGTTGATCTTACAGAATACTTCCTTTTTACCCTTTTTACACTTGTACTAACAATATTAATCGTCACCTGTTCACCTTTGGTAGCAACTACTGAATCACATAAACATACTTTGTTATGCTTCACTCATTATTACACAATATGTATTTAATTACTCATTACCATTATTTAACTATACAATAGAAGTTTTATAAATCATTATGTTAGAACATTTAATTGTATACTAATTGTCACAGAATTATATATTATATAATTACAAGATTTACAATAAAATATTTTAACTATCCCACTACTAAACCAAATAAGAAAATAATTCAAATTAAGGAATTACCTGAAGATCCAGAAGCTATATTATCTTTCTCAGGTGCTGATCTTGAAGAATTTTTCCTATTTACCTTTGTTTCACCTGTACCAACAATATTAATAGGAACATGTTCACCTTGTTCACCAACTACTTAATCACATAAAAACATATAGTTATTTTCCAAACATTCGGACAGAATATAAGTCTTTCCTTCAACATTCACTTATAAGTAAATAAAACATACAATTAAAATAACTCATTATGATAGAATTCTTAGTATGTACACTAATTCTTAAAGAATTCCATATATTAACATTATAAAATATTCTAAAATAATTTGTATTAAAACTCTTAAACCAAATACAAAAACTACCTGTAGGTTGAGAGACGATCTTGTCCTTTACAGGTGTTGATCTTGTAGAATATTTCCTTTTTACCTTTTTTTCACCTGTAGTAACAACATTAATAGGCTTCGGTTGAAACATCCTAAAAATACAGTCCAAAAATTTTGTTTTAATTCAGAAAATAAAACCATCAATATCATCCATCACATAAAATTCACTACCATGTATCTCAAAATATCATAATATCTGTTAATGTATCAAAATCATATATCATAAATCAGAGTAAATCCTCTCAGGCTAAAAACAATGGTGTGTGTCATGCAGTCATCCCGAGCTCTTCCCCTTACTAGCGGAAGTACCTGAAACCAAAACTGAAAACTGTAAGCACGAAGCTTAGTGATTCTCCCCAACTACCACATACCATGCACATATCACATAAACATATCTTGGGCCCCACCCCTGCTACATCAAGTCAAGTTCGGCATCAGCTTTCCCGACATCGGGCCCCGCCCGGCATCGGGCCCCACGCGGCATCAAACTCTATTCGGTATCGGGCCTCGCCCGACATCGAGCCTCGCCTGACATCGAGCACATCTCAGAATACATGTGAGCATAATCAAATAATACACATAAACCTAAACATATAACATTAACATTTAAAGATTCCTCGGGCCCCGCCCGGCATCATATCGTAATCCGGTAACATACTAACATTCCTCGGGACCGCCCCGACATCGGACCGAATTCCGGAAACATACAAGTACAACACATGCATGAATCACAAAGACATCAAGCATACAAGCATTCCTCGGGACCGCCCCGACATCGGATCGGAATCCGGAACAGCATATAAACCTACATCGGGCCCCGCCCGACATTGGACCATGGCCCGGAACTACTACTAACTAAACGGGCCGACCTTGGTGCCTTAGACCCGTTCCTACTATAGAAAAACTCACCTCGTATGCTAGCTGTGAAATCTCGTGTAAGGAATCTCTGACTGCTGCTCCGATGACTCTCCGACTATCAATTTCACAATAACCCTTAATCAAAATCTGATAATCCATCTTACGGTAAAATGACCATTTTACCCCTGGTCAAAGTCAACATCCTGGTCAAAGTCAAAGTCAAGGTCAACTCCCAGCCACCTCAACTCGTCGAGTTACCTCCTAACTTGACGAGTTCCTATACTATTTAGACACATGGTTAACCGAGTCAACTCGTCGAGTCCCTTACAGAGTCGTCGAGTTCCATCTGGCATAGAATCGGGACAACCCGACTTCAACTCGTCGAGTCCCTCTCTGGACTCGCCGAGTTCCCCTGTCTGTTTGGGCTATCTTAATGGATTAAGCCCCAACACTTCAGATCCAAGCTTCATACTTCACATAAACCCTAAAAATGTCCCTTTAAGGGTAAAGTTTCTGACTTTACCCATTAATACCTCTTCTTAAAGGGTTTAGCTCAAACTCTAATTCCTCGGGACCCAGAACTTGGTCCTTAAGCCATCCATACACCAAACTAAAGCTTACAACCTCAGATCTAAACCCCTAACACTACTTGGACACGTAAAGTTCCCACCTTTCCCCACATGCATGGCCTTTTGGGGCTAAAAAGGCCAATATGACACTCTATGGCTTGCATGGGGGCTCCAACGGCATAAATTTTGCACCTTAATGTCATATGAGCCCCTCAAGGTCTTAGATCTGGAAGAATACCCACTTGGGTCGATCATTCTCCAAAAGCTATCACTCTTGGACCAAAAACCCACATAAAGAGGACATAAAGAGATCTAATGAACTAATAGCCAAGATAGAAACTTGATTACCATAAAATGTAGCAAATATAGTGTAGTTTCTGGATCTACTCTTTCCCTCTTGAGCCCTTTATCTTCTTCTTCTTCCACAAGCAAGAAACAGGAGTTACAATTCTCCCCCACTTGTCTTAGACTTCGTCCTCAAAGTCTGCTGTGTCTGAAAACAACTCTGGGTAGTGCTCCCTCATCTCCTCCTCGGGCTCCCAAGTCCACTCAGAACCCTTGCGGTGATGTCACTGCACCTTCAGTAACTGAACAACTTTGTTCCTCAAGGTTTTTGTCTTGCGATCCAGAATCGCCACCGGCCTCTCAATGTAGTTCAGGCTGTCGTCAACTTGAATATCCTTCAAGGGAACAATCGCTGAATCAATGGAAAATGATGTGGATCTAACTGAGCTTTGCTAGCAGATCCAACCGATACGCCACCTTGCCCACCCGGGCTATAACCCTGAAAGGACCAATGTAACTGGGGCCCAGCTTTCCCCATTTCCGGAACTGGATAACACCTTTCCAAGGTGACACCTTCAGGAGGACCATATTGTCCACCTGAAACTCCAAGTCTGAATATCGCTTGTCGGCGTAGCTCTTCTACCGACTCTGAGCAGTCTGAAGCCTGCTCCGGACCTACTAGATCCGCTCTGTAGTCTTGAGTACTACCTCAGTACTCCCTGTGACTCTCTGACTAACCTCGCCCCAACAGATTGGGGTCCTACACTTCCTCCCGTAGAGCATCTTGAAGGGAGGTTGGTCTATGCTGGCATGGTAACTGTTGTTTAACGAAAATTCCGCTAACGGAAGATACGTATCCCAACTGCCATCGAAATCCAAAACACATGCGCGTAGCATGTCCTCGAGAGTCTGTATCGTCCTCTCACACTGTCCGTCTGTATGAGGGTGGAAAGCGGTGCTGAAGTGGAGACGAGTACACATCTCCTTGTGAAACTGCTTCCAAAACCTGGAAGTGAAACGAACATCTCGGTCTGACACCACCGAGACAGGCACTACATGTTGTGCCACTATCTCGCGCATGCATATGTCGGCCAGCTTCCCGGCCGAGATACTCTCCTGGATCAGGATAAAATGCACACTCTTGGTCAACCGATCCACGATGACCCATATCGAATCTACTCTATGTGCGGTCCTGGGAAGCTTGGTAATGAAATCCATAGTGATATCTTCCCATTTCCATATGGGAATGTCCAACGGCTGCATCTTGATGTGGGATCATGGATGCTCAACCTTGACCTTCCTGCAGGTCTAGCACCTCTCCACATACCACGCTATGTCCCGCATCATGCAGGGCCACCAGTAATCAGGGCGAAGATCCCGATACATCTTGGTCGCCCCAGGATGGATGGAGAACCTCGACTTATGGGCCTCATCCATCAGAACGTGTCGTACTCCGCCCCAGTACGGAACCCAGACCCTCCCATGCAGGGTCAACAACCCCCGACTGTCATAATAAAACGAGGGCAGTCGGCCTATGATCCGCTCGCACTTCTGGCGCTCCTCCTTCAGGCCCTCAACCTGCGCCTCTCTAATCTGCTCCAGCAATGGAGTAATCACTGTCAGCCTCAAACATATATCTCTAATCGGAGCCGTCACCGCCTTGCGGCTCAGGGCGTCGGACACCACATTGGCCTTGCCCGGGTGGTAAAGGATCTCACAGTCATAATCCTTCACCACATCTAACCACCGACGTTGTCTCATGTTCTGATTCGGCTGATCCATGAGGTACCTTAAACTCTTGTGGTCCGTGAAAATGGTACAACGGACTCCATAGAGGTAATGACGTCAAATCTTGAGGGCGAAAACCATAGCCCCCAGCTCTAAATCATGCGTTGGATAGTTCGCCTCGTGAGACTTCAACTGCCTCCAAGCAGAAGCTATCACATGACCCTGCTGCATCAAAACTGCACACATGCCCGTAATCGACACGTCACAGTAAACCATAAAATCATTGACGCCCTTTGAAAAAGTCAGCATCGGTTTCTCGCATAACCGCTGTCTGAGAGTCTCGAAAGCTGCCTGTTGCTCAGGTCCCCAACGGAAGGTCACCGACTTCTTGGTCAGCCGGGTCAAAGGAACAGCGATCTTGGAGAAGTCCTGAATAAATCTCCGGTAATAACCCGCTAGACCAAGAAAAATCTGAATCTCAGTTGGAGACCTCGAAACCTCCCACTGCATCACGGCCTCTATCTTGGTCGGATCGACCAAAATACCCTAGTGGTTGACAAGATGCCTAAGAAACTACACCTCGCACAACCAGAACTCACACTTGGAGAACTGTGCAAAAAGTCTCTCCCTCCTCAGTGTCTCCAGCACCTCTCTCAGGTGCTCCTCATGCCGCTCCTGAGTCTTGGAATAGACCAAGATATCATCAATGAAAACGATCACAGACCGATCTAGCATCGGTCTGCACACTCGGTTCATGAGATCCATGAACGCGGCTAGAGCATTGGTGAGCCCAAAAGGTATCACCACAAACTCATAGAGACCATAGTGAGTCCTAAAAGTCGTCTTCTTCACATACTCCTCTCTGAATCACATCTGGTGATTACCCGATCATAGATCAATCTTGGAGAACCAAGATGCACCCTGTAGTTGGTCAAACAAATCATCAATCCTCATGAGGGGATAACGGTTCTTCACCGTTACCTTATTCAGCTCCTGGTAGTCTATGGACATCACATGCGACCCGTCCTTCTTCTTCACAAACAGGATCGGGGCTCCCCATGGCGAACTACTTGGTCTGATAAATCCCTTGTCTAGCAGCTCTTGCAGCTGTGTAGACAACTCCTGCATCTCGGGATGAGCCAACCGATATGGTGCCTTGGCTATCGGAGCCACACCAGGGACTAAGTCAATCCTGAACTCAACCTTCCTCTCCGGAGGTATCTCAGGCAAATCCTCCGGGAATACATCCGAGTACTCTCGCACGACCGGTACATCATGCACTGTCGCCTCACCCTTATCTCGGGTATCTATAACATAAGCGACATAATCTACGCAACCCTGCTGAAGGTAACGCCTCACCCTCGCTGTTGAACATAAAACCGGTCCGCACTATGGCCTCTCGCCCTGGATCACTAACCCTCCTCCACTAGGAGTCCGAACCCTCACTAGTTGCTGCTGGCAGTCGATCACTACCCCATTGGGGCTCAACCAATGCATACCCACTATAACCTTATACCCTCGCAGGGGAATAGGAACCAGATCCACTGAAAACTGCTCATCGAATAACTGTAGCGTACAACCTCTGTGAACCCTCACAACCCTAACGGTCTTGTCATTTGCTATCTCCATATCCAGTGGGCAATCCAGCTCCCCCGGAGATCATACGAATCACTTGCTGAGCGCGAGCGACACAAAAGATCGGGTTGCACCCGAATCAAACAGTACCAAGGCTGATATACCGTTTACTAAGAACGATCCTATAACAAACACATAAACATAAGCAATAATCAAAACAAATAAAGAGATAAGGATAGAATACATACCCGTCACAGTATCGGGAGCCGCACGTGCCTCCTCTGCAGTAAGCTAAAAAGCCCTGCTCCTCGTCGTAGGCGCCTCTGCCCGGCCCTGACAGCCATCTGTAATCCTCAACGTGGCAGGAGCGGGTGCCGCCATCTGTCTTGCTGCTGCCAGACTTGGACATTGGGCCTTCTTGTGGCCCCTCTGATTGCACTGAAAGCAAATCAGATCTGAAACTGCTGTGGTGGTTGTGGTAGTTGTACAATCCCTACTCAAGTGACCCGTTCGGCCGCACTTGAAGCAGCCCGAACCCCCCGCCCTGCACGCCCCCTCGTGCATCTTTCCGCACTTGCCACACTGGCTACGACCCTACTGGCTCCTGAATCTGTGATCTGATAACTTGGGCTTCTTTCCCGAACTGCCTGTCTGAACCCCATCTGGTTTCCTCTTCCTCTCCATCTCCAAATCCAACTCTTTCTCTCGAGCCCTAGCAATCATATCCTCCAGCGTCTTGCAGCTGGAGCGGCTCACAAACTGGCGGATATCACTCCGCAACATCTCATGATATCGGGCCTTCTTCATCTCCTCTTCTTCCACGTACTGCAGAACGAGAAGGGCCCTCTCCCTAAACTTGGCGGTGATCTTTGCCACAGTCTCTGTTATCTGCTCAAGATCCTGGAACTCCCTCGCTAGTTGTTATACCTCAATAACGGGTGCAAACTCGGCCCTGAACCTGGCCGAAAAATCACTCCAGGTCATAGCATCTAGAACCGTATCATCCCCAATGGCTCGTCCGACCTCCTCCCACCAATCACATGCCCTGTCCTTCAGAAGACATGATGCAAGTCGGACCTTGTCCCCCTCAGGACATCTGCTCGTACGGAATGTGTTGGCGACATTAGCCAACCATCTGCTGATAGCAATAGGGTCACGAGCCCCATGATAGTCGGGAGCTCCACAAGCCCTGAACTCCCTGAAAGTCAGTGTGCGTGACCGCATCATGGCCGCCACCTCAGTACGGAAAGCACTCAACTTCTCATCTAGAAGCTCCAAAATACCCTCCTTGACCGAACCAAAGATCACAGGAGTCTGGTCTAGTATGTTGCGTATGATCTCAGACGAGATGAACTCCCTTGTATGCTCATCTAGCTCCTCGACTCTAGAGCCCGAGCCTGATCCCTCACCAGTGCCTGAAGTGCCAACTGGTCTAGTGCGTAGCGTCACCATACTGAAATTACACCATAACAAACATCAGTATACTCATCATAACTCGAGGGATCTCACATTCTACAAGTTTCCTGGGTTCATCTCAGCCTTCCTTTATTCGCGTACGGATCCTCTTCTTTCAGTAGTATGGGCCCATACTACCTTCCACATCTATCCGTACTTTCCTCAAGAACTGCCTCGACTCCACCAAGTCCCTTCTACTACTACTTCTGATCTCATGCTAAACTCATCCTAGGCTAGCCCTAAGGTAATCACCAACCCACTCTCCGCTATCAGTTGTATAAGAAGTCCCTGCTATCTCCCCTAACTAGCTCGTGAATACTATTACATATCACTAAGACTATATAATTCTTCAAATGAGAGATCCTACCCTACAACGGTTGGAATTAAACAAGAGCTGCACAATAGAGCTAGACCTAACCTTCTGAAATTATTTAGTCCTCGCAATATGTAACTTAATATATTCATTTACTAGTTAGTAAAAGATAACTAGAACTCCTAAAAGCACAAAGCAAGCAACATTCGAGCATCGAGTAAACATAATCAAACATATCACATTCATGCCATCACTGACTAATCTGTACTAGCATGCAGTTCATAAAGCTAAGATACATATAACAGGCACATAAGGCATCCTTCCTAGATCCTTAGTCCTAATCTAGCATGCAATTCTCATAAAGTTGATACACATATAATAGGCACATAAGGAATCCTTCCTAGATCCTTAGTCCTAATCTAGCATGCAGTTCTAATGAACATATCATAACATAAACTTGTATGGGTATTTTGGGAGTACTTACTTGATCTCGGCTGATTGCATGCACCACACCCTTTTTCTCTTTTCAAAGTTCTTTTCTCTTTTCAAAATTCTTTTTGTAAAAGTGAATTTTCTTTTGAAAGTTTTCATACCAAGTCCTTAGTTTGAGTTTAGACGCACCCGAGAGTGTGCCCGAATCCCTCAAACCAAGGCACTGATACCAACTTGTAACATCCCAAAAAATACAGTCCAAAAATTTTGTTTTAATTCAGAAAATAAAACCATCAATATCATCCATCACATAAAATTCATAACCATGTATCTCAAAATATCATAATATCTATCAATGTATCAAAATCATATATCATAAATCAGAGTAAATCCTCCAGGCTAAAAACAGTGGTGTGTGCCATGCAGTCATCCTGAGCTCTTCCCCTTACTAGCAAAAGTACCTGAAACCAAAACTAAAAACTGTAAGCACGAAGCTTACTGAGTCTCCCCAACTACCACATACCATGCACATATCACATAAACATATCTTGGGCCCCGCCCCTACTACATCGATTCAAGCTCAGCATCGGCTTTCTTGGCATCGAACTCTATTCGGCATCGGGCCCCGCCCGACATCGAGCCTCGCCCGACATCAAGCACATCTTGGAATACATGTGAGCATAATCAAATAATACATATAAACCTAAGCATATAACATTAACATTTAAACATTCCTCGGGCCCCGCCCGGCATCGGATCGTAATCCGGTAACATACTAACATTCCTCGGGACCTCCCCAGCATCAGACCGAAGTCCGGAAACATACAAGTACAACACATGCATGAATCACAAAGACATCAAGCATACAAGCATTCCCCGGGACCGCCCCGACATCGGATCGGAATCCGGAAAAGCATATAAACCTACATCGGGCCCCGCCCGGCATCTGGCCGTGGCTCGGAACTACTACTAACTAAACGGGCCGGCCTTGGTGCCTTAGACCCGTTCCTACTGGAGGAAATTTCACCTCGTATGCTAGCTGTGAAATCTCGTGTGATGAATCTCTGACTGCTGCTCCGACGACTCCACGGCTATCAATTTCACAATAACACTTAACCAAAATCTGATAATCATTCTTAGGGTAAAATGACCATTTTACCCCTGGTCAAAGTCAACATCCTGGTCAAGGTCAACTCCCAGCTGCCTCAACTCGTCGAGTTACCTCCTAACTCGACGAGTTCCTATGCTATTCAGACTCGTGGTCAACCGAGTCAACTCGTCGAGTCCCTTCACAAACTCGTCGAGTTCCATCTGGCATAGAATCGGTACAACCCGACTTCAACTCGTCGAGTCCCTTTCTGGACTCACCGAGTTCCCCTGTCTGTTTGAGATATCTTAATGGATTAAGCCACTACACTTCATATCCAAGCTTCATACTTCACATAAACCCTAAAAATGTCCTTTTAAGGCTAAAGTTTCTGACTTTAGCCATTAATACCTCTTCTTAAAGGGTTTAGCTCAAACCCTAATTCCTCGGGACCCAGAACTTGGTCCTTAAGCCATCCATACACCAAACTAAAGCTTACAACCTCATATCTAAACCCCTAACACTACTTGGACACGTAAAGTTACCTCCTTTCCCCACATGCATGGCCTTTTGGGGCTAAAAAGGCCAATATGACACTCTATGGCTTGCATGGGGGCTCCAATGGCATAAAGTTTTCACCTTTATGTCATATTAGCCCCTTAAGGTCTTAGATCTGGAAGAATAGCCACTTGGGTCGATCATTCTCCAAAAGCTATCACTCTTGGACCAAAAACCCACATAAAGAGGACATAAAGAGATCTAATGAACTAATAGCCAAGATAGAAACTTGATTACCAGAAAATGTAGCAAATGGAGTGTAGTTTATGGATCTACTCTTTCCCTCTTGAGCCCTCTATCTTCTTCTTCTTCCACAAGCAAGAACCAAGCGTTACACCGGTTCAGCTTGGGCAACAACTGATGAATCAAAGAAATACAGTTACTTAGTAATATTTTCCAATATAATGATCCAGAATTCAACCACATACAAGAATATGTATGTTTTGATTCTGACAGAATGCAATGTATCATCACTAATTCTTACAAAATACAAGTCTTTCTATAAAACCTTCATAAAGTAATAAAATACATAATTATAATGAATTATTCTTAAAGAATTGTAAATCATATACTAATTATGGAAGCCCTAAAATAACCAAATAACATACCCCCAAAAACACAGCCATAAAAAATAACAAAAACAAACTTTATATTCTTCAAAAATACATAATATATTTATTTTATTCAGATTAACAAAACCACAATCACATCCCCTATTATTCAATAATTCGTATAGATTTTCCATATTCGATTTGACAAAACCCTAATTAAAAAATTACGCCTCTTTTGCATATATTTTATCAACTTTATTCTATACAACTTCAAAAACACATATAAATACTACATTGTTCAAACATTCAAACATAATTTGAAGGATTCAACCGTAAAAATTAAAAAACTAAACCAAAAAATACCTCTAGGGGGAGAAACGAAATCATCATCGTCTCCATCAATATACAACACCATTGTAGGTGTGTTCTTAAATTTCGTCTTGAAAGCAGTCGACCTTGTACTCCTCATTCTTCTCCAAATTTTCTTTTTCGAAATAACCCAACAAAATCTACCGAGTTTTTTTGTTGATTCTACTAAATATTCTTTGATTTTGTGTTCCGATAGAAACGAAAATCGAATCAGGGCATGTGCGATGATCTTGGGATTATGTTGTAGTTGAAATGAAAATCGATCGTTTCCTATTTTAATGGTAATGAGAAATGTACACAAATACCCTTATGCACCCGTTTTCATTTAATGTGATGGTTTTATATTTTATTTATATTAATTAAATATTATTAAATTTTTATTAAAACTTAAAAGATTTATTGACCCACATTTAATCCTACATCCATACAATAATTACTTGGAATACAATAACCTAAGCCTATATATATATATATATATATATATATATATATATATATATATATATATATATATATATATATATATATATATATATATATATATATATAAGTTCCATTGAGATTATAAAAAAATAGAGATATTGAGATTCAACCTCAGCCACATATTTCTCATTTGCCGCTCTAACGTTCCAACATACCGACAACAGCGGGGTATGCCTAATCATAAATGATATTATATATATATATATATATATATATATATATATATATATATATATGTTTACAGATTGAGTAATCATATATGATTATGACAAGTTGGTAGCAGAAGAGGTGGTGGCGGTAGAGGTGGCAGTGATATAAGTGTTGGAGGTGGCAGTGGTGGGGTCGGCTGGTGGCAGAGGTAGTGGTAGTGGTGGTGGCGGTGAGGGTTATGGTGGTGGGGAAGGTGGTGGAGGAAAAATGAACAGGCGACGCTACATAATCATTTATGATTATAAACTCTCCGGCCGTGCCGGTACGCCTAAGTTTAGAACAGCAAATGAGAAATATGTGGTTGAGGTTGAATCTCAAGATCTCTATTTTTTATAATCTCAATGGAATTTCTATATATATATATATATATATATATATATATATATATATATATATATATATATATATATATATATATATATATATATAGAGAGAGAGAGAGAGAGAGAGAGAAAAAACACAAATTTTATGATACAAAACAGTTTAAGGTAATGATCCAAATCCAATTCTGGCCAAAAAACCCGAAAATCTGCCAACATACTGTTGAACTCGTCGAGTCGGATAATGGACGCGTCGAGTTCATGATGAACTCGTCCAGTTCATGAGTGGACTCGTCGAGTTCACCCTGGCATTGTGCAGAATTTCATTTTTTTCATCTTTGAACAATTCACTAATGCATTTATATAACAGAAAACTACCCATGGCTCTGATACCACTGTTGGGTTTTATGTACTATAACACTCCTATGGTGCACATACAACCCTAATAGCTTTGGATCTAAGTTTTCTCTAGTTATACATGCAACAAAAATTATCCAAAGCATGAAGCCTATAACTAGCATACAATTTGACATATGAATCATAAAACTGTTAGATGATTACCTCTTTATGTAGCTTGTAGAATTTGGATTTTCAAGAGCTTAGGACCTCAAGTGTGATGCCTCAAATGGTTCACAAACACCATGAACAAATGGAGAATAATGAGAGAGGTTATGGAGCACACAAAATCGTCCATCTCTTAGAATAATCCACCCTTGGTTGGATTTTTTGGCTTTAGTGGGTTACATATATAGTGTAGAATTCCAAGAGTTATATGTAACCCTAATTCTTACACTTAGGTTTATGATCTGTAACTTATTTGGACTAATAATTTATGAACTTTCACATAAGCTTAGCCCATTACAAATAAATCATGAATCATTAGCCCAAACCATATATCTCACTGATTTACATAATCAGTCCCCGTTAATTTAATTAGTCTCTTTTGATCACTAAATTAATTGCAAATTAAATCTTGATCAATACCAATTAAATAATATGATTTCTCAATTAATATATTATTCATATAATATATTAATAAATCACAAATAACCTCTTTCTCAAATATCCATCTTATCAAATTATTCAGGTGAAGGCAACCCAAATGTACCATGCTACTATCGGGTCAAGTACATACCAATTGTAGTTATGGGCTTAGACACCTAATCCAACAACTTTCCTTGTGAATTATGTGCCTGCGCTTGTGTTGTTTGACTCGGGTGTGAGTCGGTAATTTGTGTCATCTTCTTTTAGTCGCAGTTTTAGTATTTCGTGAGAGACCTTGAGCAGGCCCTTGAGGGTCTCAATACCTGATGAACGTCTTGTCTTAGCTACTGATGTCTACCGGGGTTGTGTGTTAGATATTTTCGGTGTTGGATATCCGATAGAGCTCATCCCTATCTCGATGGGGGAAGTTTGTGTAATCGTGGGTATGGATTGGTTGAGTCGGTTTCGGGCTCTGATAAACGGTGAGTGTTAGTTAGTGACAGTCTGGGATCCTAGTGGGGGAGTGCTGACTGTCTATGGCGACGGTACTAGATCAGGATCAGCCATCTGTTCGGCCACCAGGGCAAGGCAAAGTTTACATCATGGGTGTATGGGTGTTTTTTACATATGTGGTGGATACTCGGGTTGAGAAGAAGGGATCGATTTATGTTTCTAATGTTCTGGTGGTATGTGATTTTCTTGATGTTTTTCCCGAGGAGTTACTAGGTGTGCCTCTTGAGAGGCAGGTGGAGTTCCGGATTGATCTGATTCTGGGTGTGGCTCCGATTGCCAAGGCACCGTACCGTCTTGTGCCTCCCGAGATGCAGGAATTATCCTCTTAGTTGCAGGAGCTGTTGGTGAAAGGGTTCATTAGACCGAACAGTTCTCCATAGGGAGCCCCAATTCTTTTCTTCAAAAAGAAGGATGGTTCGCACCGGATGTGCATTGATTATCGGTAACTGAACAAGCTGACGGTGAAGAACCGTTACCCATTGCAGAGGATAGATGATCTTTTTGACCAGCTTCAGGGGCGTCTTGTTTTTCCAAGATTGATTTGAGGTCCGATTATCATCAGATGAGGGTACGGGAGGAGGATATTCATAATACGGCAATTCGTACTCGTTATAGGCATTATGAGCTTGTGGTGATGCCTTTTGGGCTCACCAATGCACCGACAATGTTCATGGACCTCATGAACCGGGTATGCACGCCCATGTTGGATCGATCGATGATCATTTTTATCGATGATATTATGGTCTATTCGAAGACTAGGGAACAACATTAGGAGCATCTGCGAGAGATTCTTGGGGTTTTAAGGATGGAGAGGCTTTATCCCAAATTCTCTAAGTGTGATTTCTGGTTGAGAGAGGTTCAGTTTTTGGGGCACCTCGTCAATCAGAACGGTATTTTGGTCGACCCGGCCAAAATTGAGGCGGTGATGCAGTGGGAAGTGTCGAGATCTCCATTTGAGATTCAGAGCTTTCTTGGTTTGGCAGGCTATTATCGGAGGTTCATCAAATATTTCTCCAAGATTGTTGTCCCTCTCACCAATTTGAGCAGGAAGGATGTTGCCTTTAGTTGGGGGCCTGAACAGCAGACATCATTTGACACTCTTTGCCAGAGGCTGTGCGAAGCCCCACTACTTTCCCTCCCGGAGGGAGTTGAGGATTTCGTAGTCTAATGTGATGCATCCATTGCGGGATTGGGGTTTGTATTGATGTAGAGAGGGCATGTGATAGCCTACACTTCAAGGCAGCTGAAACCTGATGAGGTGAGGTACCCCACTCTTGATTTGGAGTTAGGAGCGGTGGTTTTTGCCCTTAAGATTTGGTGACACTATCTCTATGGTGTTCGGTGTATCATCTACACGGACCATAAGAGCCTGAGATACCTTATGGATCAACCTAATTTGAATATGAGGCAAACGAGGTGGTTGGACGTAGTGAAGGACTACAATTTTGAGATCTTGTACCATCCAGGCAAGGCCAAAATGGTGGCTGATGCCTTGAGTCGGAGGGTAGCAAGTACCCCAATGCGGGATGTATACATGAGGATGACCGTGATGACTCCAGTTTTAGAGATCATCAAGTAAGCGCAATCAGAGGCCATAAAAGAAGAAAACCGGAAGAGTGAGCGGGTGATTGGTCAGATTTTGGCATTTGATATGGACAATAGAGGGCTTTTGACTCTTCATGAGGGGGTATAGGCACCGTAAGCGGGTGTGGCTAGGTGGATTTTGATGGAGGAGGCCCATAAATCGAGGTTTTCTATCCACCCGGGGGCCACAAAGATGTATCTTGACCTGAAACATAATTATTGGTGTCCATGTATGAAATGAGATGTGACATGGTTTGTGGAGCGATGTTTGACCTGCCGGAAGGTCAAGATGGAGCACGAGCGGCCTCATGGCAAGTTGCAGCCTCTGGAGGTTCCCCTATGAAAGTGGGAGTAGATCACGATGGATTTCATTACCAATTTACCGAGGACTGCGAGGGGTGTTGACATTATCTGGGTGATAGTGGATCGTTTGACGAAGAGTGCTCACTTCTTAGCCATTAGTGGGAATTCTTTTGCGGAGAAGTTGGCCGAGATTTATATTCGTGAGGTGGTGGCTCAGCATTGGGTGCCGACGTCTATTGTGTCTGACCGGGATGTGCGTTTTACTTCTAGATTGTGGAAGAGATTTCATGAGGAGTTGGCTACCCAGCTATATTTTAGTATCGCGTACCACCCGAAGACGGACGGGCAGAGCGAGCGGATGATTCAGACGGTTGAGGGTATGTTGCGCGCCTGCGTTATTGATTTTGGTGGGAGTTGGGACTTCTATATTCCTTTGCCTGAGTTCTCTTATTATAACAGTCATCATGCCAGTATCGTATGCCCCCGTTCGAGCTCTTTTATGGTCGGAGATATCGAACTCCTATTTGTTGGGGCGAAGTGGGTCAGAGGGTCATGGAGAGCACGAAAGTTATGCTCAAAACGACTGAGCTTATAAAGCAGGTTCGGCAGAGGCTGTTGACCGCGCAGAGCCGCCAGAAGAGTTATGTGAATCGTCGACGCTCTGAATTAGAGTTTCAGATGGAGGGTTTTGTGCTCCTCAAGGTGTCACCCTGGAAGGGTGTTATCCGCTTAAGGAAGTGGGGCAAGCTGGGCCCCAGATTCATTGGCCCTTTTCGAGTGCTGGCTCGTGTGGGCAAGGTGGATTACCGATTAGAGCTACCGGAGGAGCTGAGTCAGATCCATGATACCTTCCATGTATCCCAACTAAGGAAGTGTATAGCTGTCACACCCTAAAACCGGAACGGCGGAAACGTTCGGGGGTGGAGGACGTCATGTTTAGTATCACAAGACATGCATCATAGTAATCAAAGTAATAAACAACCATTTCATTAGAAAGAAAGTGTTTACAAAGTATATGTTCACATAACATAGACTACAAAGTAAATAACAAAATAAGACATGAAGCTATACTGCTCCATCTTCTGAATCCCAGTGCGCGGACCTGTCTACTGCTCTCCTGAGAATACAAGTTATTTTGAAAGAGTAGATCAGCATTTAAGCTGGTGAGTTCATAAGATTTTAGTGATGTAAGTAAGTTGTAAGAAAGTTGTAGTAAGTTGTAAGTTCTGTTTAGAAAAGTTCGTCTGTTCCTCCAGAAAATCCTATATTTCCTGCTTAGATGAAAGATAAGTAAAAATGACTCTACAATCCTTTCTATAAGTACCAAATGGATACAAGTTATATAAAACCAAGAGTAAACAAACAGTTGGTTCTGTGTATCTGCCCTAAGCCCACAACCAAACAAGGAACAGGAAATGAGACGGAAGGCACACATCCCATTGTTTGTTAGATCATCGTTGTATATAACCCTGGCGTATTCACTTGGTACTCACGGAGTTAACCGTAATAATTCCTTTATATTTGATGAAAAGCTTCTTTAAGAAAACCATTATTTCTTTTAGTAAAAATGGTAACCACAGTGGTTCCTTCTATAATCACTTAGTTTATACTAGCTATATATAATCTAATATCGAACAGATAGTTAATTATGTGAATCTGCCCTAAGCCCACAACCAAACAAGGAACAGGAAATGAGGTAGAAAGCACACATCCAACTACCTATCGGGTATTAATTATATATAACACTGATGTATAAACTAAGGTATTATAGGATTTACCACCTAAGGTCCTTTAAGTTTATACTGGTTTAATAAAATGGATTAAACCCTTACTGGTAAGTTTCTAGTTTTGTATATCAAATGATTTTATTTGAAAAGTATGTTTTGTACTAGAAAACTGTGCATTGAATTAGTGTCCTATGACCTGGCCCATACCTGGTAGCCCTTATGATTACTTGGTGTATACAGAACATATATATATATATATATATATATATATATATATATATATATATATATAGCTAAGATCGGATAGATAGTAGGCTGGGTGAATCTGCTTTAAGCCCACAACCAAACAAGGAAAAGGAAATGAAGCGGAAAGCACACATCCTATTACCTGTCGGATCCGATTAATATATATTCCTGATGTATAAACTAAGGAATCATAAAGTTAGCATTATAGGCCCCTTTCTACTGAATGTACTAGACTCGACTGTTTTGTTTGTAGTTTGAAAAGATGTAAGTTTTCCCTAGTTTATAACTATCTTGACTCGAAAATAGTTTGCATTAACTTTCTTGTGGAACTGTCACAATATGAAAGTAATGGGAAAAATGTAAGCACACAGTTGTCTTTTGATATGACATCCTGACGTACTGATTACCTTAAAACATGTTTGTTTTATTAAGGTCATAATGTGATGAGTAGTACCCATACTATACGCTCTCCCTGCAAGAGATTCTGGGGACCAAACGCGACTTCCGCAAACAAATTGCTAGGCCGTGTAAATTCACATTAAAGTCATATGATCATGTATACCCAATTTACTATCACATTTTCTTTAGAACAATGAGTTAGTGATTATTGGTATAATTAGATCCTGTATTGTTCTCCTGCTATAGCATTAGTATGTTCGTTCTGTTATAGTATCTTCCTCCGTGTTTCTCTTTATAGTATGTTCTCTATGTTATCGAGTATTGTATCTACCTCCCTGATTCTCTTTATAGCATGTTCTAGCATCTAGTATGAACTGAACCCCTAAACTATACCTACTATAGTTTACTAGTATGTTTACTTGAACTGTTATTGAAAAGACTCATTTATCTACTAAGTTATGATTGTACTTTAAAAACGGAGTTTTATAAACTATAAAGTAACATAACTTAAAAAGAGTTTTTGAAATGTTTTGATCACTTATAAAAGACATAAGTAATCTTTTGAAAGATGTTTATAAGAAACATTTACATAATTATCATTGTGTTCAACTTGTATTCCCCCACCCCCCCCCCCCCCGCCCCTTAAAAGCATTTAAAACAATTTAAAAGATTGATTATAGGGGTATGAACTCACTGTTGGATTAATGTCTAAGTCCATAACTATATTTGGTATGTACTTGACCCGACCCGGCATGGTCCATTTGGGTTGCATTTCACCGGCACAATTTATACGGATAGTCTTTTGAGAATAGTATATTTATGATTTATATTAATATATTATAAGTTCTAATATATTAATATGGAATCATATTATTTAATTAGTATTGATCAAGAATTAATTTAGAATTAATTAAGTGATCAAAAAGAACTAATTAAATATGGACTCTTATATATATGGAATGGCCAAATTTATTTAGGTTGGGCTAAGCTTTCATGGATGGTCCATGGAGCTTTTAACCCATGGATCCTATGTAAATGAAAGGTCATGGGTATTAGGGTTTACATGGATGTAACCCTAATCCTCCATAATATATAAAGGGGTCCTTGGCTCACAAAATTGGCATAAGTGTGTGAAAATAAGAGTGGGCCGATTTTAGTGTGCATACATATTCTCTCAAGTTCTTCCAAGGTGTTTTGGTGATTTGTGATTCCATTTGAGGCTTCCACACTATTGGGGCTAAGCTCTTAAAGCTTGAAGACATCAAGCTACATCAAAAGGTATGTCATCTAACTAGAACTTTGTAGTATAGGTGCTTCATAATATGCTAGTTAGGATGAAACCTTGGAATAGTTAATATTTGCATGTATAATAGAGAAAACATAGATCCAAGGTTTATAGGGTTGCATGTACACCATAGGAGTGTTAGAATGCTCAAAACCCAACACTCACTTTATGTGGGTGATTCAAACGAATATACGCGTAAGGATGAGAAGTTCCACGAATGAAGTCCCGAGACACAAACGGGTCCTAAATGACATATAATGGCATATATTGGCATGCATATAGTGTTTAGAAGCAACCACATGCAAGGAAACACCTTTAGGGACTAGGAAACATTTGGACCAAGTGTTAGAATCACATGTGATTCATCTACGGGGAGTATACGGCCACTAAATGGAGTGTGCGGCCATGGGTGTACGGCCATGGAGTGTACGGCCGTACACTCATGGTAACAAGTGCACAAAAGTTTGCTTGGATGATAGGGAAGCTTGTGGGACAATTGCTCATCAAGTGTTGAAGCTAGATTTGCATTTTAGAGGCCCTTTAGGGGTGTTTTGAGGGGTGTATGGCCACACATGGGTGTACGGCCGTACACTCCTTTGGATCTTGAGTTTTGGTCATTTTTAGGGTGTTAAACTAGTGTTCCTAACAAGTACTAAGCATAAGGAAGGAGTACTTACGATTTGTAGGCTCAAGAGGGTTCACAATCACGAAGAACAAGTGTGTGTTCTTGGTGTTCTTGGTGAAATGGATGAAGATTTGAAGATCTACCCAAAAGATGATTTGCATGAATGAAATCAAAGGGTGTTACTAGGTGAAGAAGGATAAAAACAAATCAAAACGGAAGAAAGGCTTACATTCTTGAAGATCGGGGTGAAAAGCTCGATGATAGTTGAGAGATAAATCGATGTTCTTCACTTGGAAACTGAGGAAATGGCTTAGAAATGGAAGGATATCACTCTTATGGAGGGGGTGTACGGCCAACATGGGTGTACGGCCGCACACACATGTGTGTACGGCCGTACACTCCCTCACATGGAGTGTATGGCTTGATTTCAAGGCTAAGAACTTATGCGACCCAATCCTATACTCATTGCTTGAATGTAATGAGCTTTAAACACTTAAATATACTTTAAATAAGGCTAACTGATAGCAGAAACGAGTCTTACACACTGTTGGATTGAATGGCTGAACTTACAAGGCAAAGATTTTCGGATTGTCACATCATCCCCCCGTTAGATAGAATTTCATCCCGAAATTAGCTTTCGTAGCAGAACTACTGGGGTTGCGCTCCTCTGATTGGCAGAATACCCACTCGTAGACTTGGCAACTTTGGCCTACTATTCATGATAGGATTCATACTGGGTCCATCTATCATTACCTCGTGTATACAAGTCGTATATAATTAAGATTAGTAAGACGGTCGGATGTGCGACTCTACCCCAGGACAACAACCAAACAAGGAACAGGAGATAGGGCCGAAGCACACATACTAAATCTGCATAATCATAATCATATACCACCCTTGCGTATACACTGAATAGTGATAGGTGGGATGTATTCGTCCTTAGCCTTTGTGCTCGAACTTGGTCTGCTGGACGAGTGGTATTTCGGAAAAGTCTGCTGAACATACGGCGGCAAGGCTTCGGAGGGCAAAGTACTCTTCACACGAGTACTTCGGGGTTTAGAATACGAAGAAACAAAACTGAGATCTGGGTCGAACTGTCGTTACGAATGACGAAGGTTTCGCGAATTGACGGGCAAGGCGATAGAAACATATGAACTTAGTATGGTGAGGACCACGCCAACTCATGACGAATGATAGAAATAGACTCTTTACTGAATAAAAGTTTGGCCGATTTGAAAGAAACGTCTGCTATACGATGATGTACTCCTAGTGTGCTCGACAATGTACTCTTTGTAAACGTTCTAGTGCTTTCTGTTTTCCCCTTGATGTTAACACTTCTACGTATCGTACCGCGATGAGCGAGTACATACAGTGAAAGTGCTTTGATAACTAGTGTCGATACTTTATACTACGATCCTCCTTGGTACCACTACGATCGCCTGGAATATACAAGTCATGAATAATTAAGATGAATTAGACAGTCGACTGAGTAACTCTGCCTCAAATCCACAACCAAACAAGGAACAGGAATTAAGGCGGAATCACTCACTCTAAGTCTGCAAAATCTTAGCTATGCACAACCCTGATGTATATACTAAGCCATCATAGCTTCTCTGAACGGATCTTTTAGTCCTCGTGAATACTGTGACTTGTTTCAATAAGTGAGTAATTATAATTACTTTTAAGTGTTTTCCCCAAGTTTTAATCTTATATAAATATAAATTAATTTTTAAAGTAATTCTTATTTTATTTCGAAAACGTACCGCTGCTAGCTGGCGACTCCGGGGTTGATTCTCCTGCGGTGATCATCAGAATTCGTCCATCCACTCCTGAGTTCTTTGTTATCGGGCAGTCCCTCTGGTAGTGTCCGGTCTCACCACAGCCATAGCAGGCTTGGTTTTCTTTAACTACGGGAACTTGGGAGATCGGTTGAGCTGGTGCCCTTCAGAAACGGACTGTGTGTCCCTTTCAGTGGCAGTTCAGACACTGTATTTCCCGACATACACCAGTGTGGTGATAGTTGCACTTTCCACACTTCGGGAGGGTTCCAGCATACCGACTGGCAGGTGCTGGAGTAGCAGGTGTTGTGGCGGCATACATAGTACTCGTTTGTTGCTCGTGCGGGGTTTCCTGTGTTGTTCGCTTCTTCTTCCTCTTGTTCCCCGACTTCCGTTTATAGTCCTCTCCCTTTGATGGCCCGGGAACGGGGAGTTCCACGCCATGGCGAACTCCATGGTCAATGAGTCGTTGTGCCAGGCGTTTGGCACTATCGAATGTGGTTGGGTTAGAAGACAGCACATCTCCTTGGGTCGGGGCAGTTAGACCCCAGATGTATCTTTCTATCTTCTTGCTCTCCGGGGTAACCATCCCGGGGCATAGTGCTGCCAGATCGCTAAACCTGTCAGTGTAGGTCACTATGTCTGAGCCGACCATCGTGAGCTCCCATAGTTCTTGTTCCACCTTTTGAACTTCGCCCATCGGGCAGTATTCTTCCAGCATTAACTCTTTTAGGTTTTCCCAACCTATTGAGTTAGCCACTGATACGGTCAGTGACTTAACATGGCTATTCCACCATGTTAGGGCTCTGTCTGAGAAGGTGCAGGCAGTAAACTTCACTTTGCTCCCTTCTGGGCACGAACAGATTTTGAAGACCGAATCTGTTTTCTCGAACCATCGCATCAGAGCGATGACTCCACCATTTCCATTAAAGGAATTGGGTTTGCAGTTCATGAAGTCCTTATACGAACACTCTCTTGGGTGTCCGTGAGTAACTCCGGGGTTGGCTAAGTGGGTACCGCTACCAGATCCGAAGGTACCACTTTCGTCGAAGTGAGCTAGAGCAGTTGCCACTGCGGAGGATATCGCTGCTTGGAGAGCGGCAGGATCGAATTGTGGCGTTGGAGTTGGAGTTATCGGAGCAGTGCGTCTGTTTGATCTGCTAGGAGGCATCTTTGCTAAAAGAATACAAAGACGATATGGAATAAGTCTAAAGCAGTGGATATAAGCCGAAAGCTGAAAGACATGGTTATCCTAGTTCTGAGCGTTTCTGGTTCTGGAAATAATTCATAAAGGAAGTCTATACAACTAAACTTTATGAATAAGAAGTAGTTATCCTCGAATGAATATTTGTGACCTGAATAACTGTTACCAGTTGCACGAAAGAAAATAATCCTAACACATAATGTGAGCAGTGTTTCCACTAACTCATTAAGTTAAACAAGATTACTATTTATTAGTGTGACGCATAAGACGTTTTGGTTACTTCGGTTGATCCTTCTTTGAAAGCTTCTCATGAACTTGCTCTGGTTCCTCCTTGACACTTCTGTTGACTGCTATGAGGAAGTGGTTACATCTATCTGGGCTTGTCGTGCGAGAATGGAAGTGTCTAAAGAATCTATGAGATTAAGTGAAACATTATGGGGTGATCCTTATAGAGTCCTCCTATAATTGTACAATGTATACAAGTTGTATATAATTTAAGATTAAATAGACCTTTGAATAAGTGATCCTACTCCAAAACCACAACCAAACAAGGAACAGGTAGTGAAGCGTAGATCACAAATTCTAAGTCTATAAAATCTCAATTATATATAAACTTGGGAGTATACATTGCAAGATTATAGACCTATCCGTAAGGGTCTTTTAAGTTATCACATAAGTTATTTACATAATGCCTAAAATACTCCTATAGTATTTTAATGTAATGCACTTGGTATGTTTTAAACTTGTTATCGTTTTATAGAATCATAAAATACTCGCATAGTATCTTATCTTTATGTTCTGATCTAGAATTCCCTTGAATAGAGTTAGGTAAGTTTTAAGACTGTTGCAACACCACATCACTCCTAAACACATGTCGGTCACATCTCGAATGAATATAGTTGATCGGGCTATATTGATCCTAGCTATGATTACATAACTGTCCAGGTTTGACCGCAGTGTTCAACCTTTAAATACTTCTGTTCTGGTCTTCTTGTGATACTTGTTCTAGGGAAGCTTGTGGGACAACTGCTCATCAAGTGTTGAAGCTAGATTTGAATTTTGGAGGCCCTTTAGGGGTGTTTTGAGGGGTGTACGGCCACACATGGGTGTACGGCCACACATGGGTGTACGGCCGTACACTCCTTTGGATCTTGAGTTTTGGTCGTTTTTAGGGTGTTAAACTAGTGTGCCTAACAAGTACTAAGCATAAGGAAGGAGTACTTACGATTTGTAGGCTCAAGAGGGTTCACAATCACCAAGAACAACTGTGTGTTCTTGGTGTTCTTGGTGAAATGGATGAAGATTTAAAGATCTACCCAAAAGATGATTAGCATGGATGAAATCAAAGGGTGTTACTAGGTGAAGAAGGATAACAACAAATTAAAATGGAAGAAAGGCTTACATTCTTGAAGATCGAGGTGAAAAGCTCGATGATAGTTGAGAGAGAAATCGATGTTCTTCACTTGGAAACTGAGGAAATGGCTTAGAAATGGAAGGATATCACTCTTATGGAGGGGGTGTACAGCCAACATGGGTGTACGGCCGCACACACATGTGTGTACGGCCGTACACTCATGTGTACGGCCGTACACTCCCTCACATGGAGTGTATGGCTTGATTTCAAGGCTAAGAACTTACGCGACCCAATCCTATACTCATTGCTTGAATGTACTGTGCTTTGAACCCTCAAACAAACTCTAAACAAGGCTAACTGATAGCAGAAACGAGTCTGACACACTGTTGGATTGAATGGCTGAACTTACAAGGCAAAGATTTTAGGGTTGTCACAATAGCCGATGAGGCGGTTGTGTCTCCCTAGGAGGACATTCAGGTCGATGATCGCCTGGATTATGTGGAAAAGCCTATAGCCATCTTGTATTGAAAAGTGAAAACCTTGAGGAACAAGGTCGTGAACTTGATCAAAGTTCAGTGGCAGCACCGTAGAAGTTCGGAGTGGACGGATCCTTAAGTTAGCCAGCTGGCGCTCCACACCAAGTAGGCGTCTCTCGTACTCTGACTGGTGTGTTCGGAGCTCTCTGACTTCGGCTCGGGTTGTAGCTAACTCTCGCTGCAGAGCTTCATTGTTCCTTCCAGCTCTCGCATGAGCAATCTCGAGGCGACGAATGCGATCCGTGCTGGTGTTCGAATCCGCTTCGAGCTCCACAGTTCACTGAAGGGTTGCCATACCTAGCTCCACATTGCGAGCCACTCGGCATATCAGGATTGGAAGGGCTCTATTTGCGGAGCCTCCTTCGTCTACATTGTAGAAGTTGCGATTTCCGTCGTATGGGAGGGGTTGGTCTTGCTCGTGGCTCCACCTATTCAAACTCCCGACCCACATAGCCGTTGGACCTTGGAATTCAACTCGGGGGTTAGGATTTGGCATTGGGGCCACTTGGGGTAGGTTCTCGACTTTGTGTTCCGAGTCAGTCTCTTCAGGAAATGGTTCGGCAAAGTCATCGTCCGAAGGAATTTCATGATTTCCTTCTGGCTCTGGCTCGATCCATCCATCATCTCCTCGGTTGGGAAAGTATGGGTCGCCAGGAAGATGGAATCCAGCCATGCTATCTACGCGAGCTGATGGTAATGGGATAGTTAATAGGCATCAAATCTATAATACTTCCAATGTATTATAGTTACATGATTAAGTCTTGAAGAATGGATTTTTGGGTAAGTTTCTGGTTCGGTCGTTATAGCATCCTAAAATACTCCTATAGTATTTTAACCCTTAGGTTTGATTCTTGAACTCTTCTGGTATCTAGGTAAGTTTTAGGCTTGCTGCAACACCACAGTCACTCCCAAGCACATGTTGGTCATGTCTCGAATGAATATAGTTGATCAGGATATATTGACCCTAGACATGATTACATAACTGCCCAGGTTTAACCGCGATGTCCAACATCCAAATACTTTTGTTTTGTTCTACTTATGACACTGGTTCAGGTACTTAGGTATACTTGTATACTTTTTATAAAAATACTTATATTTTTTTTGAAAGTATACTTTTAGTTTAGAGCACTTAAGCCCCTTAATGTTTATAGTTGTATACCATGTAAGGTTCGGTATACTTAGTTCACTATAAACAATAGCTCTGATACCAATCTGTCACACCCCTAAACCAGAACGGCGGAAACGTTCGGGGGTGGTTGACGTCATGCGTAGTATCACAACAGTTGTGTCATAGCAAGCATAGTAAACACAACCAAACATTGAATACATATATGAAAAAGGTTTACATTGTCTTAATACATAGTTTTGTTCCTATCAAAAGTAAAATGGAAAGACGTGACTCTAACGCTCCGACTCCTCCAAACTCCTGGAAGTACCTGTCTACTAATTCCCTGAGAATACAAGCAGTTTTGAAAGAATATCAGCATAAAGCTGGTGAGTTCATAAGCATTTAGTTTTGGTGTGGAAAAAATTTTCTTTGATCCTTTTGAAAAGTGTTCCTCAAGAAAATCCTATATTTTCTTATGAAAAGCGTGCTTGAAAACCCATTCCTTCCATGACTTCCAGATTTATACAAGATATGTACAATCCAAGGAGTCGTGGAATGAATATGAATATCCGTTAGTCACATGTTAAACAATCCGTTAATGAAAATCCGAGTTATCCCGGGAAAATCCTATATTTTCCCTAAAATTTGATCATTGATTATCCGTTCTAAACTGAGGTGTACAAGTATCTACCATACTTATATCGATAAACGTAGTTTTCTCTTAAAAACCCTGATTACTCCCAATGAGGTATATTAGCCCTATTACATAAATAAAACTAATAAAAGAAAACGTGATGAACTAAATCCTGAAGGTACTGTTAATACCCTCCACTAATCAAATCGGTTATTACTTTAAGGTTAGTTCACTTGATTCATTATTACAAAAGTAAATCTCTGCTATCTAGGTTGTGAGTTTTATAACCATACATTAACTTGAGATGGCCCGTATCGGGGCCAGTATCCTTTATGACTTTGTCACCCGTAGACCTGCCAGTCCCACTGTAGCTAGCAGCGATGTGCGGGATAGTCAGTCCTATATAGATCTATACATAACAGTCACGCTCTCCCTACAAGAGATTCTGGTCACAAGTGCTAGTCCTACACTTTGATTCTATGGGAGTGTTACCAAGGACGTGTCTCCAACTTAGACTAACAAATTTACAAGTAATAATATAGAAAATCCTTTTGTGATTAACATGAATCCTTTATAAAACGATACATTTTACTATATGATTCATAAGTTCATTGCTCTAGTTTTGAAAACTGTTTCTACGAGTTGATTTCTTAATCGTTTGGTAAAACTGTTTTCCGTGTTAAAATCATACTGAAAAATATAATTATCTTAAACAAAATAATATACTTTGAGCACAAGTTTCCTTGTAATTTTGCTTGTATTCCCCCCCCCTGAAAACATGAAAAAAAACTCGGAAAAACGTAGGGGTATGAACTCACCTCGTGCGATTTGAATGAAGGATTGATATGGGATGCTGAATGTTCAAGTGAAGACTTGGACACGATTTGATCCCAATTAACAAGTTATGACACATAAAGGATGTCAAATGAAGGTATTTCACCACTAGATGTGATGGAGAACCACTCTAGGAACTTGGAACTACTTGCACTAAGTGTTTGAACCTTAAAGGATTGCATGAGGGAGGTTTATGGCCACCTTAAAGGTGTGTGCGTCCATGGGTGTGCGGCCCAAGGGGTGTGCGGATGTACATTCATGATGGAAGGTGCCTTTGAGGTGTTTTCAAGGTCCATACTTGCATCCATGAAGTGTTCTAGGTCCATACTTAGTTGTAGTACAAGTATAGGGTCTTAGAAATGGGTTTGTCGTCCTAAGGTGTGTGTGTGGTCGCACACGGGAGTGTGCTGCCGCACACAAGGAGTGTGTTACCGCAAAAGGGTGTGTGCGGCCGTAGACAGGTGTGTGCGGTCGTACACCCTACATGATGATGTCCAAAATGCCAATTCTAAGGTGTAGCAAAGCTAGGGTCATGTCCAACTCGAATATGGAAGTCAAACTCTCACTTTGGAGAGTCTTTTAGGAGTGTGAGGCCACCTTATGTGGGTGTGCGGCCGTACTCCTTCAAAGAGATGAAGAACATGACGGGACTCAATGATTCAAGGCGTAGATCAAGTGGTTCTTCAAGCACAACAAGCTAAGGGATGGATTACTCACGTTTTTGAAGCTTTGGAGAGTTTGTGATTGAAGAAGCTTGAGAGAAATGGTGTTGTGTGCTGCCAAGGTGTTAAAGGAATGAAAGGAAAGGGGTCTACCCTTTATATAGGGGTGGGTGTGCTGCCTAGAAGTAAGTGTGCGGCCAGGAGGTCAGTGTGCGGCCGCACACCCATGTGTACGGCCGTACACTCCCCCTAAGGGTGTGTATGGCCCGTTTTCGTCACCCTACGGCTTGCTGACTCATTACTAACCTCAACCTTGGCTATACTCATGCTTAGAACGCTTAAATGGACCCTTAAACAGTACAAGAAGTCAACAGAACAAGTTTAACATTGATTGAATTGACTAAGTGTTCAAGATAAAAGTTCAGTGTTGTCACATCATCCCCCCGTTAGAGGGAATTTCGTCCCGAAATTCAAGAATAAAGATGTAACTCGTGGACTTGGAAATGGGGGTACTTCTGTTTCCTTGTAATCTCGTGCTCCCAAGTGAATTCAGGTTCCCGCTTGGCATTCCAGCGGAGCTTCACTATCGGGATGTGACGTTATTTCGTTCGCTTGACTTCTCGATTCGTGTGTCCAAATGAAGCGTAGACTCTTGTCTAGCTTGATGTCGTCAAGGGAAAATCGCAAGTGTCTCATCGGACAGACAATTCTTTGGTTCGACATGAGGAAGACGGGATGAACGCGGCTAAGCGCTCGAGGTAACTAGAGTTTGTACGCTACGGGACCGATCCTAGCAAGGATCTCGGATGGTCCAACTTATCTTGGATTTAGCTTTCTACGCTTTCCGAAGCGTATCAGGCATTTCCAGGGTGAGACCTGCAAAGGACACGTCCACCAATCTAGAACTCCAATGGTTTTTGTCTCTTATCGGTGTAGCCCTTTCGTACGATCTTTTCAGTCGCTTCTCGGATGATTTCAGGACTCGTGAGAGTACTGTTGTGGACTTGACTCTTGACTAGTCGCGTGTTGCCCACCTCAGCCCAGCACAGAGGGGATCTATACTTACAGCCATATGGGGCTTCAAACGGCGCAACCTTGATGCTGGAAAGGTTTTCATTGTTGCAAGAAAGTTCCACTAAGGTAGATGAGTGTCCCACTACATATCTACAATTGTCCGGATTGTTCTCTTACTTTGTCTATTTCTTTGTGGGTGATAAGTCGTGCTCATATCCTACTTCGTTCCAAAACCCTTTTGTAGCGATTGCCAGATTCTCGAGGTAAACTTGCTAACCTGGTCGGAGATGATGAGTACGGGCGTCCTATGAAAACGGATTACTTCTCGAAGGTATACACAGATGAGTCTCTCCTTTTTGTACTCGGCTCTCGCTGGATGTTTCAGCGGATCTTCACTGTTGTATTCGCTGGTTCTGATTCATACTCTTCACATGAATACCTTCGGGTTTCGAAGAGAGATGAATTTTTGAAGTTCTCATCTAGTTTGTCGTCACGAGCGACGGGAGTTTTGCGATCGAACGATTTAAGACAAAAGGGTTTGGTATAACTTAAACTCAGTCGGACTAAGCGGGATGACATCGTAGAATCGCGCGTTAAGTTAGTTTGGAAGGATCGTTTTGGTTAGAACATTGATGCCCCTGGGTGAATGTCTCTGGTGTTTTCCGTGTTTGACTCGAAGTTAACAGGTACTACTAACACGAGGGTTCTGATGTTTTGAAACTATGAACTTTTATGAAATGGTTCTTACTAGATCTCTCTATGATCGTTTGGTGTATACAAGCCGTGTATAACTACAACTGACTCTAACGTATTTACTAAGTTGTCATAATTTACTCATTGGGGCTTTAAATCTTATAAGAACGCCATGATTCAATTTGGACGAGGAAGTAATCACGATTATGAGCAATTATAGGGGTTTTCGAAAACGTACCAAAACATAGCAGGGTTCTTTGATGCTTCCTCATTCTCTGAGGTCAGACTCCTCATGTTTCCTCATTGTTCTTCTCTGTTGGGCAGTCTCTTTTGAAATGTCCTACACTTCCAAAGAGGTAACAGGTTGGACTTGTCCCAACATTGGTAGTCGGAGTGATGAACTTGAGTAGGGTCCTACAACTGCGGGAGGTGTGCCCCTTCCTGTTGCATCTAGTGCAATGCAGCACTCGGCAGACTCCATGATGATGGTAGTTGCATTTGCTGCAGTGCGGGAGGTTTCCCAAGTAGGGTGTGGTTGGTGTTGGAACAGCAGGGCTGACTGGGGTACTGAATGTCTCAATTCGTTGCCTCTCAGTAGGTCTTTAGGTTGAACAACTTCCTTTGAACTTTCGTTTCAGGATGTTAGGTTGGAGATCAGGTGTGTCCTTTCTAGTAGGCACTTGTTGTTGAGATTGGTTAACACCAAAATTTGGATTGCCATTAACACTTCCACCCATATTTGTGTTGTTAGCGTTAAGAACAGCTAGGGCGGCTGCTACAGCTGCTGTGACAGTAGATTGGAACGTAGCTGAGTCCATCTGGAGGACTGGTGTCTTACCGGTGGGTTGGTTACGTTTCTTCGGAGGCATGATCTGCTACATGTCAAGAAAAGAAGCTTGTGAGCAACAACGGTTGCCTCTGAATGTATCCTAAATGTTTATCTATGCATTAAGATTTTCCGTTTTGCTATCTGACTCTCATTGATTCGACCCACATCCCCATGATGTGGTCCTAGCAAGAATAGAAAAAGATTTGAACGCAATAAAGTTCACATACAATAAACTTACGAACTCCTTGTTGTTCAGCTCATTGCGCTGGCTGGATAACTCTCACATTTTCGCCGGCTCTAGACAACATGGAGATTTAGCTATAAGGGTAGTTCCGGGGATCAAGTCGATACGGGATTCAACTTGACACTCGGAAGAAATCCCTGGAATGTCTTTGGGGAAGACATCAGGTGTCACACCCCGATCCTTGTCGGAATCGATCGAGGCGTGATCTATTGTTCAAAGTCTCATGACAACTATGTTATAATATGATTAGATTCAATTAAGTACTAAGTATGCAAACAAGATCCACAACATACAAATACAAATCCAAATATGAACAACATTTATTACATCAAATTTAAATAGTCTTGTGGATTTCTAAGGCACAACCTATTTTTCATCAACTTCATTCTTCAAATCTGCATCATGGGTAAAAACAGGTCAACTACGAGAGTTGGTGAGTAATCTAATTTTAGTAGAGAAAATTGTGAAGTTGAAACCTTTATAATTGGAAATTTGTTTTCTTTTGAAGTCGGCAAACAATTGTATTTGAGATAACGGTTTATAAATCAAAAATTGATTAACAAATGATAACAACAACAATAAGTCCTCACCCTATATATATATATATGTATATATATATATATATATAAATATATATAGGATGGAGCATCTAATCATCATACACACTCAACCACGTGCAATCAATCACCTTAGCGTCCCAAGGCGGGGTGGTCAACCCAATAGCGCTATTATTGTCCATAACGTACCTCAAGAATACGGGCATAGTCATGGAGATTAGACTAAAAATGGTAATGCACTACAAGTACATGTAGCGTAAACAAACAATAGTTATACAATTAATGACTCACGTATAAATGTTCCAACAATGTCTCAATTGTGATAAAACAATAAAATGAAGTTGGAATATATTAGAACCACATGATACACCCCAAAAGTATTGAAAATTATAAAATATGGGGTAGATTACTCACATTAGTCCCAAAACGAAATGCGTGTGTCGTACGATAGACGATTCGGGTCAAAATGGCGTAGAACCTAATATAATTAATAGTTTTGGTTTAGGAACTGCTAAACGAGAATGGAGTATTAATACAAATAATTAGACACATATTCTTATATTAGATGAATTAACAATAATTCATTTTGATTATAATATTAAGGTATTTATTTGTTAAATGAATTTTAAATTGAATTACTTACTTTGCATAATTAATTTATATTTTCAATTTATGCCAGATTTTAATAATTTCTTATTAAAATAATAACTTGCCCAATTATAATTATTTACAGATTTTAACAATTATTTATATGAAATAATCATTAAAATGCATTTTTACATGCTTAAATACTTAGGAAAATAGTTTTAAATAGTAAACAGTATTGAAAAATTATGAAATTATTAGGAAATCATTATTGCATACAATATGAATTACTGTAAAATTTGTATATTTTTCTAAACTGTTTTAGTATTTATTTAATATTTTAATGATTAAACAACACAAAATTCGGGAAAAATAGTAAATGATTCTCAAAAAATCTGTAAAATTAACCATAGTTTTATAACATGATGTAGAGCTCAGTGTATAAGTTTCAGATATTTGTGACTATGGGAAGTATTTTTTATATATTTCATTATTAATTAATCAATAAAATCATAAATAATAGTAAAAAGTAATATAAATGCATGAAACTTCATATATCATGTTTAATCAGTATACAGGTCATCCCAGAATTTTCTTAGAATTTATTGAATGCAAAAAGTATTTTATGTGAATTATTGCCCTACTTTATTGCAATAATTATAGTAATTCAATAAAAATAAATTATTTTCTGAAAATTTCCAGAACTTCTTATTTTATTGATGGGATTCTGAGAAAAATCAGGTTTATGCATAAAATGAGTTTTAGATATTTTGGTGGATTTAATTTGTTTCTTGTATGAATATGAAACTTTTAACAACATACCTTGATGAATGCTTCAAGAGGGATGAAGATTTGAGTATAATAGATTGTTCTTGGATGGAATATGAGTATTCTTGGAGGAAATTTCGAGATTGAGAGTGAGAGAAAGAATAGAGAAGGTTTAAGTGGTGAAGAGAATAATGTGTTGGGAGAAAAAGGAAAGGAAAGTGGATGGGAGGTGTGAGTGGGAGACCATGGGAATAATCTTTTTGCTTTTGGTGGTCTTCATAATTTCCCACTAACACAAGCATCTTTTACATAATTAATATAAGAGTTTTATAAAATTTAATGTAAAGTTTATAAAAATAGAGTTTTATAAAATTTAATGTAAAGTTTATAAAAATGGAGTTTTATAAAAGATGAGTTATTATTTGATTATAACAATCTACTTTGATTTGAAGTTTAATTATAGCATTCAAGTTTGATTCTTTTAAATTTAATTAGAGCATTATACTTTGATTTGATTTTAATATGGTATCATAATTTAATTTGATTATAGTTATAACGTTGTACTATACTATGTTGCTATTAACGTCAATTTATATCGTAGTGTATGAGTTTCGATCCTATTAGCGTCAAGTAATCTTGAGTAGGGTTTGAATGAGATTGCGAGAGGTTTCGTTTGTGATCTTTTTGAGTGTCCGGCTTCGCAACGCAAGGTCCATAGACCCCGTTAAGCCATGATTTAGTGTCCTACACAATCCTGATGATTGTCCAATAGTGTTTTATCGCTTTGGTTCATTGTTTAGCACTGTTAAGGCTAAGGAAAATCAAACACATGAACTTTCCAAATGATGTTTTCTCATTAAAATAGCGAATTATACAGTGATTACATAACGTAAACCCTATCATACAAGGGTTAATGGAGTTGACCGGTTTGACTAGTTGACTTTGTTTAACTTTGACTTGACCGAAATTTGATGGTTGTCACATCAGGAAAGTTGCAGACTTCGGAGATGCTCTCGAGGCCTTTAACTTTTTGCGTCTCATCGACAATATGAGCCAGGAATGCATGACATCCCTTTCGCAGATACTTCTGGGCTTTGGCGCAGGAAATGATACGAAGGTTCGAACAGATTTTATCACTATAACCAGTGAGGACTTCGTCAGAAGGAAAGATTGAGACGAATCGTCCTCTCAAAGCAAAGGACATCAGCACGATTTAGGGCTCAACCATCTCATGTCGATTATGACATCGTAGCTTTTTATGGAGACTGATATGAAATCGATGGGGAAAAGGAATGATTGTCTTAAGGTAAGAGTACTTCCTATGACACATGCTTTTAAGACAAAACGGTGGTGTGACTTTGATAAAGTTGCTTAATTTGCATGCTACCGATCTAAGGTATACTTTTGACAATGATAATCTTTAACTGAAATATGATTGTTGCCATCATAACTGAAACTGAGATTACACATATTTCGGAACCCTTGACCTATAAATAGGTCTAAGTCATTCTAACAGAGAAAGAATCTTGGCAACATGAAAGACAGAGATGTTTACGGAAAAGAGCTACTTAGAGCATACATATGAAAGTTATTCCTTGGACCAAAAGGAAGGATGAGTAGAATATTCCCTACTGGCGACGGGCACTCCTCGGACGGATCCTTAAGTTAGCCAGCTGGCACTCCAAACCAAGTAGGCGTCTCTCGTACTCTAACTGGTGTGTTCAGAGCTCTCTGACTTCGGCTTGGGTTGTAGCTAACTCTCGCTGCAGAGCTTCATTGTTCCTTGCAGCTCTCGCATGAGCAATCTCGAGGCGACGAATGCGATCCGTGCTGGTGTTCGAATCCGCTTCGAGCTCTACAGTTCGCTGAAGGCTTTCCATACCTAGCTCCACATTGCGAGCCACTCGGCGTATCAGGATTGGAAGGGCTCTATCTGCGGAGCCTCCTTCGTCCACATAGTAGAAGTTGTGGTTTCCATCGTATGGGAGGGGTTGGTCTTGCTCGTGGCTCCACCTATTCAAACTCCCGACCCACATAGCCGTTGGACCTTGGAATTCAACTCAGGGGTTAGGATTTGGCATTGGGGCCACTTGGGTTAGGTTCTCGACTTCGTGTTCCGAGTCAGTCTCTTCAGGAAATGGTTCGGCAAAGTCATCGTCCGAAGGAATTTCATGGTTTCCTTCTGGCTCTGGCTCGATCCATCGATCATCTCCTCGGTTGGGAAAGTATGGGTCGCCAGGAAGATGGAATCCAGCCATGCTATATACGCGAGGTGATGGTAAAGGGATAGTTAATAGGCACCGAATCTATAATACTTCCAATGTATTATAGTTACATGATTAAGTCTTGAAGAATGGATTTTTTGGTAAGTTTCCGGTTCGGTTGTTATAGCATCCTAAAATACTCCTATAGTATTTTAACCCTTATGTTTGATTCTGGAACTCTTCTGGTATCTAGGTAAGTTTTAGGCTTGCTGCAACACCACAGTCACTCCCAAGCACATGTTGGTCATGTCTCGAATGAATATAGTTGATCAGGCTATATTGACCCTAGACATGATTACATAACTGCCCAGGATTAACCGCGATGTCCAACATCCAAATACTTTTATTTTGTTCTACTTATGGCACTGATTCGGGTACTTAGGTATACTTGTATACTTTTTATAAAAATACTTATATTTTTTTGAAAGTATACTTTTAGTTTAGAGCACTTAGGCCCCTTAATGTTTATAGTTGTATACCATGTAAGGTTCGGTATACTTAGTTCACTATAAACAATAGCTCTGATACCAATCTGTCACACCCCCAAACCGGAACGGCGGAAACATTCGGGGGTGGATGACATCATGCGTAGTATCACAACAGTTGTATCAAAGCAAGCATAGTAAACATAACCAAACATTGAATACATATATGAAAAAGGTTTACATTGTCTTAATACATAGTTTTGTTCATATCAAAAGTAAAATGGAAAGACGTGACTCTAACGCTCCGACTCCTCCAAACTCCTGGAAGTACCTGTCTACTAATTCCCTGAGAATACAAGCAGTTTTGAAAGAATATCAGCATAAAGCTGGTAAGTTCATAAGCATTTAGTTTTGGTGTGGAAAAATGTTTCTTTGATCCTTTTGAAAAGTGTTCCTCAAGAAAATCCTATATTTTCTTATGAAAAGTGTGTTTGAAAACCCATTCCTTCCATGACTTCCAGATTTATACAAGATATGTACAATCCAAGGAGTCGTGGAATGAATATAAATATCCGTTAGTTACATGTTAAACAATCCGTTTATGAAAAGCCGAGTTATCCCGGGAAAATCCTATATTTTCCCTAAAAGTTGATCATTGATTATCCGTTCTAAACTGAGGTGTACAAGTAGCTACCATACTTATATCGATAAACGTAGTTTTCTTTTAAAAACCCTGATTACTCCTAGTGAGGTATATTAGCCCTATTACATAAATAAAACTAATAAAAGAAAACGTGATGAACTAAATCTTGAAGGTACTGTTAATACCCTCCAGTAATCAAATCGGTTATTACTTTGAGGTTAGTTCACTTGATTCATTATTACAAAAGTAAATCTTTGCTATCTAGCTTGTGAGTTTTATAACCATACATTAACTTGATATGGCCCGTATCGGGGCCAGTATCCTTTATGACTTTGTCACCCGTAGACCTGCCAGTCCCACTGTAGCTAGCAGCGATGTGCGGGATAGTCAGTCCTATATATATCTATACATAACAGTCACGCTCTCCCTACAAGAGATTATGGTCACAAGTGCTAGTCCTACACTCTGATTCTATGGGAGTGTTACCAAGGACGTGTCTCCAACTTAAACTAACAAATTTACAAGTAATAATATAGAAAATCCTTTTGTGATTAACATGAATCCTTTTAAAATGATACATTTTACTATATGATTCATAAGTTTATTGCTCTAGTTTTGAAAACTATTTCTACGAGTTGATTTCTTAATCGTTTGGTAAAAATTTTTTCCGTGTTAAAAGCATACTGAAAAATATAATTATCTTAAACAAAATAATATACTTTGAGCACAAGTTTCCTTGTACTTTTGCTTGTATTCCCCCCTGAAAACATGAAAAAAACTCGGAAAAACGTAAGGGTATGAACTCACCTCGTGCGATTTGAATGAAGGATCGATACGGGATGTCGAATGTTCAAGTGAAGCCTTGAACACGATTTGCTCCTAATTAACAAGTTATGACACATAAAGGATGTCAAATGAAGGTATTTCACCACTAGATGTGATGGAGAACCACTCTAGGAACTTAGAACTACTTACACTAAGTGTTTGAACCTTAGAGGATTACATGAGGGAGGTGTATGGCCACCTTAAAGGTGTGTGCGGCCCAAGGGGTGTGCGGTCGTACACTCATGATGGAAGGTACCTTTGAGGTGTTTTCAAGGTCCATACTTGCATCCATGAAGTGTTCTAGGTCCATATTTAGTTGTAGTACAAGTTTAGGGTCTTAGAAATGGGTTTGTGGTCCTAGGGTGTGTGTGTGTGGTCGCACACGGAAGTGTGCTGCCGCATACAAGGAGTGTGCTACCGCACAAGGGTGTGTGCGGTCGTACACCCTACATGATGATGTCCAAACTGCCAATTCTAAGGTGTAGCAAAGCTAGGGTCATGTCCAACTCGAATATGGAAGTCAAACTCTCACTTTGGAGGGTCTTTTAGGAGTGTGAGGCCACCTTATGTGGGTGTGCGGCCGCACTCCTTCAAAGAGATGAAAAACATGACGGGACTCAATGATTCAAGGCGTAGATCAAGTGGTTCTTCAAGCACAACAAGCTAAGGGATGGATTACTCATGTTTTTGAATCTTTGGAGAGTTTGTGGTTGAAGAAGCTTGAGAGAAATGGTGTTGTGTGCTGCCAAGGTGTTAAATGAATGAAAGGAAAGGGGTCTACCCTTTATATAGGGGTGGGTGTGCTGCCTAGAAGTGAGTGTGCGGCCAAGAGGTGAGTGTGTGGCTGCACACCCATGTGTACGGCCGTACACTCCCCCTAAGGGTGTGTATGGCCCGGTTTCGTCACCCTACGGCTTGCTGACTCATTCCTAACCTCAACCTTGGCTATACTCAAGCTTAGAACGCTTAAATGGACCCTTAAACAGTACAAGAAGTCAATAGAACAAGTTTAACATTGATTGAATTGACTAAGTGTTCAAGATAAAAGTTCCGGGTTGTCACATTTATGTACTATGATAACTATGATCCTTGTGCTTTTGGGATGACTTGTACTGGATATTCGGTTGTGAAACTATGTTTTTGGAGGTTTTAAAATGAAAAATTTGGTCTAAAATTTGAGGTGTTACATTTTCCGCTCTAACGTTCCAGCGTACCGGCAACAGCGAGGTATACCTAATGATAAATGATTATATGGCTGAGAGGTATAATCATATATGATTATACATGTTTATACGTATATGTCTAATCATAAATGATTATACATATATGCTTATTCATAGATTGAGTAATCATATATGATTATGACAGTTGGTGGCAGAAGAGGTGGCGGTGATATAAGTAACGGAGGTGACAGTGGTGGGGTCGGCTGATGTCAGAAGTGATGGTAGTGGTGGTGGCGGTGGCAGTGGCGAATCTAGAATCGAATAGTACGTGGTTCCTAATTAAGTGAAATCGAAAAATATAAAAAGTAAACAATCCATGTGATGAATCGGATCGGGTCGAACCAGTAAAAACCAGTCTACCTGGCCCCTGAAACTGGATTTTTGTAAAAAAAAAAAAAAAAAAAAAAAAAAAAAAAAAAAAACAATTATTTTGCACGACTAAATCTCTTTTTTATTAAAGAGTTCATTTGCAATAACTATTTTTACAACCAACAATATGGAATAAGTTGTGTTGCTTTTCAACTTTCATTATAACCATCCATCATCCATTTTATAATATCAAATAATTACATCTCTTTCTTTTTATCTTTTATGGGATAACTTTTGATAAATATTAACTATTTGTTATGGGATAAGTTTTGATAAATATTAACTATTTGTTTTGTAAATTTAAATATAAACCCACCACCATTTCTTTCTTTTATTTGTTTTTTATCTTGTCAAAAATAATGTAAGGTATGTCATATTTTTTCTAAAGATGGTTCCTAAACTTTATTCAATGTAATTAATATATAAAACTAAAAAAATAGGTGGGTATTAGGACCCACCTTTGCTATATATAGATACGCCCTTGGGCGGTGGTGGGGATGGTGGCGGAGGTGAAAGGAATGGACGACGCTATATAATCATTTATGATTATAACAGGTCTGTCGCGTCTGTACGCCGAAGGGTTAGAGCGACAGATGTGAAATATATGGTTGGGGTTGAATTTCAAGATCTCTATTATATTTTTAATCACAAGGAAACCATATATATATATATATATATATATATATATATATATATATATATATATATATATATATAGATCCAATATATTCTATAAAGACGCAAAATGCGAACATGCATCTTCTGTGTAATATCTGAAATTCACACGCATTATCTTCGGATTTAGTTAGATACGAATAAAGGCACAAACCACTTAATAGTTCTTGTATTTTATGTGCTCCTTTCCTACCGTATTCTTAGTCAAAAAGAGTCTATTGAGCTTGCTAAAGTTTTGGTTCGATTTACATAGTTATTAAAAGTTTTCTCTAAATGTGCTTCTAATTTTTAACAGCAAAGTGCATTAAAACTCTAGAAAAATAACTACAAATTATAGATCATGTCCCTCCGTGGGGTTACGACACAATTTGAACAAACTCATAGAAGTGACAAATGGAGCTATATATATATCTAACCCAAAGAAAAGCATAAAATTGCACCTTGTTAGCAATCCTAGAAGAACCTATAACACTTTGATATCATTTCTATACATCCATAAAACCCAGAAATAATGTGTTTTTAGTGTCCCTCTGTTACCAAGAATGAATGAATAATAAAAAATCATGTTTTTAAGAATTCGTTTTGATTCAGTGGAGAATATTTATTCTCTACGAGGTGGATGAATCCGTTCTGCTATAATATAAGGTTTATGTAAAGACTCTTTCAATATGAATTAAGCAAACTTTAGACATTACTCACTAAAACTTTAAGGAATTGGTATTCCTTGAAACTTTGAAATTATAACCTCTCAAACGAAAGTCCCAAGCGTTTTCCCAACAATTATTTTAATCATGTATAACCCTAAAAGATGCGTTTCTAGAACATAGATTTGGTCGAAACATGAGAATGTAAATGATGAACAAGAGTTGCATGGAGAATCGAAAGTCAAACGCCACCTTTGCATTTTAAATTCTTTTTAACCCCTATAAAATCACATCAAGATCAAGATAAAGATCAAAGCAAACGAAAGAGAAGTAATTAAGAAAGATACACTATGGACAGAGTTGGTTCTTCTAAGGGCAAAACCATGCATGGAGATGAAGGAAAAGACAGCGCAGAGGTCCGATACCGTGGTGTAAGGAGGCGGCCATGGGGTAAATATGCAGCTGAGATTCGGGACCCGAACAAAAACGGGCAGAGGATATGGCTGGGGACATTTGATACAGCGGAAGAAGCAGCACGTGCTTATGATCAGGCTGCCTTCAGCCTAAGGAGTCATCTTGCCACGCTCAATTTTCCAACCGAGTACTTGTCAAAACTCCCTGACCCTCCTTCGTTCCGGCCACCATCTAAGTCGTATTCATCTTCATCGGGTGTTGAAAGAGGATCAGGTTCATCAGTCGGAAAAGAGAAACATGTGATTGTACTTGAGTACTTGGATGATCGTGTGTTACAGGATCTTCTTCTGGAAACATCAAAGGAGAAGAAGAAATGAAGATGCGGTTTTCCAAATAATTCAAATGCACATGACATTCGCATCTGTGTTTTCTTAATCGGTAACGAACTAATCTTCCAGTGAGTTTTTTTCCCCAAGAGTTTCTATAGTATGCACGACAGGCTTACTAAATAGATAGCATATATACAAACAGAAGCCAACTTGTTGTTGAGCAGTGTTTGCTTCATAAATACTCTATGATACTTTAAAGATCTCAAAACTGTGAACTCTATTAATAAACCTACTTTCAAACCATCTAATATAAAAAAGGAAAGAGCAGTTCAATGATCTATAACTGCAACTCGAAATTTACGTTTCAACCATGATCATTAATTAGTTTATTGAACTTGCAACCTCAATCGAACAAAGATTTCATCATGCATGTATATATGAACAAAGATATATGAATATGTTGAAACTGGATCCGTGCGGGCTTTTGATCAAGAATCTGAATCATATCTTGAGGATTTTCCAAGGAGGACATAGCAACAATGCTATCTTTTCAAATGGATTCCTCATTCCGAATATATCTGCTGATAAAAGGAAATGACTAATGAGTTTACTTATAGACACTAAGGTATCACATTTTGACGTAGAATGAATAACTAGGTGCAAGGTTCTAAATAATGTAAGGCGTGTCTTGGCGGCAAGGTCAAAGTTAAGTCATGACAATCTTTAGCGAGTCGTGGCGTTTTTCAAGGCGTGACTATTTTATATATATTAAAAGAGATAAATCATATAATTATTGAATTTTATCAAGTATATCAAGTTTTTAGAAGTGTTATATTAGTATTTAATATAAAAAGTTAACAAAAACTCAATTATTTTAGGCCCGATAAAAAAAACCAAAAAAAAAAAAAAACAAAAAAAACTCGCGCCTTGAAAAAAACTCGCGTCATAGCGCGATAAGGCGCGCCTTGCCACGTTATTTGGGCGTCACACTTAACACACCCACCTCGGACGTTTTCGTAACGGCAATACCACGCCTCACGCCATGGCACGCCTTGAGGCGCGCCATGGCGCGCTTTTTAGAACCATGACTCGGTGTGAAACTCGTGTACTACACGGGTTGATTAAAAAAATTATATATGAAGATATAAACTTTAATATTTTTTTAAAGAAAACATTAAATATCAAAGTGTAACATTAAGTATTTTTTAAAATAAAATTTCAAAATATATATACAAACAAAATGATGAATAAATAAATAATTCAATTCATATTAATAAAACAAACTACAAAAAAATAATTATATTTTGACCATATAATATTTTTTTAGTTTGTCAATAAAAAGCAACAAAGTTTGATTATTTTTTTATATAGACCATTTTGCCTAAAATAACAATAAACTTTAAAAGAAATATGTCAATTTTGAATTATATATATTGAAGGAAACATATTAAAATTTGAAAATATAAGTAAACAAATTAATGACACATTAATTACTTTCTATAACCTAAAAATTAGATAGTTAATTAAGAAAATCAAAAATTACCACAAAATGACAAGTGGAAATTAATTTCTAAGAATTAACCACAAAATTACATGTGTCCAAATGCATAAGAAATTGACAAGTGGCAAAAAGTTCTTTATTTATTATGTAGGTTCCACATAAGCAGCATCAAGAGAGTGTTGGGAATGCCTTTTATGTTAACGTTTTATGTTTTCACTTGAGATTAAATCACCATGAAAATATGATAAATCTAATGATACACTACAAGAAACGCGAGCATAAGCGGCGACGCACACCTGTAGCGGCGACAAACAAGTTTCGCGTTATTCCCTCCAATGTTGTCGCTGCTATTACGTATTTCGTCGCCACAACTGGTAGCCATCGTCGCTAATATGTGTCGCAGATAATACCCTTTCTTCTTTTTTAGTTCTTTCATGTGTTCCCATTTTCCTTTCTGTCAAAAATTTATGCGATTGCGACGACCAATATTACCCAAAGTTCGAAGCTTGCATCGGCGTCCAAGACATCGGTGACTCAAATCTCATCACATGCGATCCACTTTATCACCGGCGACGTCAATCAATGGGGTTCCCCTCCATTTCCGGCAACAACTAACTGTGAGTTTTTTCGTTTTTTTTTTCTCTTTTGCTTTTCGATTTCTCCTCTATCCCACTGAATGTACATGTTGGTTGAAGGAATTTTGACATCTTGTAGTATATTGTTGGAATTTGAAGATCCCCACCACCACCACTACTTTGTCGTCGAAAATTGTCATCACATCCACCACAGAAAATGTATTTTTTCTGATATATATATATATATATATATATATATATATATATATATATATATATATATATATATATATATATAATTTGTTAATTTTGTGTATGTATGATGGGTATTTTATGTTTAAGATGCATGTAAATGTGTATTTTTTGTATGTATGTAATTGTATGTGTATGATGCATGTATATGTGTAATATGTTGGTTTTTCTAATGTTTATATGTGTATGCAAACTACAATGCTATAATAAAAAAAAAAAAAAAAAAAAAAAAACAAACAAAGTAGGATGTTATAATGGGATGTGTATTATTTTGCACGTGTATTTGTATGTAAAGAAAATTATGTATGTAGTTTGTGTGTTTGTATGCAATTTGGATGCTATAATGCTATAGATGAAAAAAATGAAAAAAAAACAAAGTATGATGCTATAGTGGAAAGTATTATTTGTTTTATGTGTATTTGTATGTATTGAAAATTATGTATGCAGTTTGTGTATTTGTATGCAATTTGGAAACTATAATGCTATAGATGAAAAAAAGTAGCATGCTATAATGGAAAGTATTATTTTTGTATATGTGTATTTGTATGTATAGAAAATAAGTATGTAGTTTATGTATTTGTATGCAATTTAGAAACTACAATGCTATAATGAAAAAAAATGAAAAAAAAAAGACAAAGTAGGATGCTATAAAAGAAAGTGTATAATTTTTGTATATGAAATATGTGTATTTGTATGTTTAAGTGTATTTGGAAAGTACAATGATATAATGGAAAAAATGAAAAAAAAAAAGTAGTTTGCCATAATGGAAAGTGTATTTGTATGCATATGCAATATGTGTATTTGTATCTATATGTATGTATGTATTGATTGGAACATCACTTATCCTTTAAGGGCTTATTTGGAAAGTACAATGCTATAATGGAAAAAATCAAAAATAAAAGGAGGATGCTATAATGAAAAAACCAAAACAAATACCATAAATAACAAAAATATTATAAAGTACAATGATATAACAGGATAAAATATATACTATAAATAAAAAAGTATATGCAAAAGTACAATGCTCAAATTGAAAAAAAAACAATATAATATTTAAAGTATAATATTATTATAGTAAACTTAAAACAAAAACAAATGCCATAAATAACAAAAATATTGTAAAGTAGAATTCTATAATAGGATAAAATATGATATTATAAATAAATAAATATATATATATATATATATATATATATATATATATTCAAAAGTACAATGCTCAAATAGAAAAAACAATATAATATTTAAAGTATAATGTTATTATAGAAAAATTAAAACAAAATCAAATGCCATAAATAACAAAAATAAGATGCTATGAATGACAAAAAAAAATTCTTCCAAATTCTATTTGTTTGTGTGTCTTCTTTATAATCATCATAAGCCTAGAAATACCTGGATAAGCCTAGAAATACCTGCCCAAATTCATTTAGAAATTAATTTTAGGTTGCCCCTTTTTGGGACTACTTTTTGAATACTTTATCTAATTTAGGATGTAAACATGTGTTACATGATTGTTTGTTTAAGAAAGATTTGATTGTCATTTTCTCTTTGATCATCGGGTGTTTATATATATATATATATATATATATATATATATATATATATATATATATATATATATACACACACACACACACTTGGGAGTTGAGGAGAAATGTTGCTGAGCTTTTCTTAAACATACAATCATGTAATACACGTTAACATATGTGATAAGGTATTCAAAAAGTGGGTTTAGAAGCCTACATTTGTGAATACTCTGTCCGTTTCTGATTATGTGTTCCCGTGTCGGGGATACTTTCTGAATCATCGACTTTATGAATACTCTATCTTATTTTTGTTTCCCATAGAGTAAACGCTAAATACTAAACTATGTTTCAGTTGCATCATGTCTATTGATAAAGTTGGACTACTAATCCACATCGTCAATCTCCCGAGTTCCAGCTAGGACTCGACTCTTTTGTCGAGAGATCCATGTCAGACCTAGATAGTAAAGGTGAAACTAGATGTCCGTGTGAGAAATATAATAACCATTACTTCATGGATCTGAGAACAATGAGACATCATGTATGTATACATGGTTTCATTCAATCATACGAAACGTGGACATATCACGGCGAACCTTTAATTCCTTCTGTTGTAGATGTAGCGCCAAGTAACGATATGGTTGATGTTATCAACGATGTTATGTGGGAGTCGAGAGAAATTAGTTGTGATTGGTGTTTAATTAACTAACTTTTTTGTATTTTTAGAGAAAGTTTGATTTGGAGAAGGTTAACTTGGATCCCAAGAATGCTCAGTTATTGTGGTGTATTGTTGCAACTCTACAAAAGTAAAGCGCATACTTATTTTCGAAATGTTGGAGGCCTTGCAGATATCCCAAGGGCATTATCCACCCCCCTCCCCCGAGGGCATGTCACGTGAAAATTGGGCGCACATAGTCAAACATTTTCAAATTCCTGAATTTATAAAGCGTTCGACGTCAAAGAAAGGAGTCTATGCATAACAACAAATTGTAAACAGAGGGGGATCGTGCTCGTATAGCAATGTTTGTTTCAAAGAAGTAAGTTATAATATATTTAATTGTATATTTAAAGTATAATTAATCTAATTTGTAATGTTAAATAGGACATCACTTTACCTGAAGCATTTCGTAAGGCTATTACCAATCGTCAAGGGGTATTTAGTAGTCTTACAGTGGAGCAAAAATACATAAGTGGTTAATTTGTATTTTCATATATGTATTTATATCGTGAAGGGGTATTTAGTAATCTAATTTTTATGATGTTTATCATTTTTTGAAAATATACAATGCTTTACTCCAAGAGATCAATCAACAAACTCAAGCTTCCTCTAAAGCAAGCGGTCTAACACCAAAGGATATAAAAAATTTGTTTTGAAAGAATATTGGGTTCTTGACACGGCCATATCAGAGGTATCAGGCGTAAGCCTTCTAAGGTTGTCTATGTATGATCACGAACAACCACTGACACAGCCACCACCACAATCACATGTAATTGTTAATTTAAGTGTAAAAGTACAATTTATGATGGAAAAACAAAAAAAGTATGATGTTATAATTATCATGAACTTAATTTGTAAAGTAGAATGCTATAATGATATGTTGGTAATTTTTAGTTTAGTATAGTACAATGCAATAATGGAAAAATGAAAAAATACAATGTTATAATATATATGCAATATTGTGTAGGATGTAGTTTGGTTATAATTTGATATATTGGCATTTTGTGGATTGATAATTGTTAGTTTAGTATAGTACAATGTTATAATGGAAAAAAAATATGCAATGTTATAATGTATATGCAGTATTGTATATGATATAGTTTCGTTATAGTTTGATATGTTGGTATTTTGTAGTTTGGTAAGTTTTTGGAAAGTATATTGTTATAACGGAAAAATGAAAAAAAATGCACAATAATATAATGTATATGCAATATTGTGTATGATGTATGTTTAAATGTATTTGGAAAGTAGAATGCTATAATGATATGTTGGTAATCGTTAGTTTAGTATAGTACATTGCTATAATTGAAAAGTGAAAAAAAGTATAATGTTATAATGTATATTCAATATTGTGTAGGATGTAATTTAGTTATAGTTTGATATGTTGGTATTTTTGTATTTTGGTAATTTTTGGAAAGTAAAATGCTTTTTGTTTACTTTGTAGTTGGTAATGTTGCAAATAATGCTAAAAGACCCGGCCTGCAGTGTGGCACGGGAAGACTGGTTTCGATCGTTGCCATCACGAAATGAAAGCGAAGGAAACGAGGGGGTGATGAGGACGAGTAGCTACGTTTTTAGGATTTATGAAATGTTTTGTTTGGGTTAGTATTTTAGATTAGTATTTTAGATATACTGCACTATATTTGGATGAGTACTTTGGACCGGATGTATGGATTAATATTTTTGATCGAATATGCAAAATATATATATATATATATATATATATATATATATATATATATATATGTATATATATATATATGTATATATATATATATATATATATATATATATATATAAGTGTGGTTAATGTTTAGAAATATTTTTCTACAACATAAAGTTTTGTAGCAATTTTTATACCTGTTATATTGTTTTATAATTTTAATGTTAAATACAAAAAAAAAAGGAAAATACAATTAGCGGCAACGAGAATGTATTAGTGGCAACAAGTCTTTTGTAGTGATTGTGGGCATTAGTGGCGACATGGAGCAATAGTAGTGACATACGAAATATTTGCAGCGAGACAACAACGACAACCTTCTAGTGGCTACGCATCGCCGTAAAAGCCTTTAGCGGCAAGATACATGGATTTTAGATACATGGATTTTAGCGGCGACGCCTATCGCCGCTAATGCTCGTGTTTTTTGTAGTTTTAATCATTACATTAAAGAATTATGAAAGTAATTGGATGGAGCAAATTAGTTCCAATCAAATTTATCTTGACATTGCCAATAATGGGTATGGGCGTCAGCCCACAAAACACTAGGCCAGCAAATAAACCCAGCCCGATGACATAGCCACAAATACGGGAATGATATCGAGCACGTACGCCAGGAATCACCCCACGCCCGTACACACCCTATGAAGTATCCCTAGGAAACAAGGAAAATGCAAGACTGTTTTAATAAAAAAGGGTCTTACCCTTACGACCTAAGGACCAACGCAAAACCTAGAAGAAGAGACCATGAACCGGTCCGAGCCCCAACTATAAATCAAGGTTCCGCTCATATCCAGTATCCATGCCCTAAGTATGACTTCTAACTTAGGCATCGGAGAGCAATATCGGGGGTCCACCCTTGGTATGGCTTTTTAACCTAGATTTGTTAACATCATGTAGCGTGTTGTCGGGATTGCTCATTGGAAGAAGCCCACAGACAGGTAGCCATACATGCATCCCGAGAACGACATAGCAACATTGGTGCCATCTGTATATAACCATGCAAGAATAAGCACAAACAAATTGTCCAGCTATTGACACGCCTTTCAGCCCAATCAATTTGATACTCGCTTTCAAAGTAATAGTGTCAACAACTCCATTCGTCGAACCACAGCAAAATAGTGTACTTCCTACCCAGCCAGACTTACATCATGAAAAAGAAGCTACTGAGAGAACGGTTGGTAGAGCCAAGAAAGCCATGCAAGCAACCTCAATCACGATGGAGACGGTTAGTGGTTCAAGCACAACATTAGGAAATACATCTAGAGGACTTACAATACTTATTGCAAAGAACGATAACAATGTAATACATATGTTACCACCTTTGTTGCAAAAACACCTTAAAAACACCCTAGCAACCCACCAAAACGCACAACCGTACATATCATTGCCACCACCATTCCCATACACACATTATCAAGTGTACTGGCCGCCTCAGTATCAGCAAATATACTGCCCTAAAACTTACTCAATAAGGACAATCAATACCCTATCAACAACAAACCACGTAACCCACGCATACCCGAAAAAATGACACAAATGGAAATGCAAACGGTAGACGGGTCCTACGGTCACATAATTCGCCACTAGCAAAAAGTATAAGGGAATACCAACTACCAGTCGAAGTGAACATACTAGAAATCACAAAATTTAGTGGAACAGGCGATCTTGATGATCACACGGAAAGTTATAGGTGGACGATGGATGCTTACTATTTAGACGAAAAATATTGGTGTATTTTCTTCCCGACATTTCTATCCAGAGCAGCCCGATTATGGTACAAAAGTTTACCGGCACAAAGTATACATGATTTCAATCAGCTACGGGAGGAATTGGTCGGATATTTCATACAACAAAGGAGATACACAACGGACTCACAAGCCATCCTAGGATGCAGACAATGGGAAGATAAATCTCTAAGTGCTTTCGTGCGACATTTCAACAGAGCCACACTCAACACCCCGGAGAAAGCAGACAACACGGTAATAGATGCCTTCATATACGGTTTGCACCCAGGAACACTATTTAAAAAGATAGTAAGGAAACAACTATCTTCCAGGAAAAAAGTGATGGAAAGAGTTCATTGTGACATCCCCTAATTTCTCGGCCAGAAAAGACCGATTTAATTTATGTTTTTCAAAATAAAATCAGAGTAATCCTTTTTAAAAGATGCTGCGGAATTTGTTCCCAAAACAAAACATGATAAAAATTTATCATGTCCTTTCTTTAAGAAATATATATTTTCATTTTATAACAAAACCTCGGGATGTCATGTTCCGATACAGATCAAAAGCATAAACAAGACATTATAAGCCTTACAATAGTTATTTACAACTACTAGCCTATAATCCAAAATCACTCATCATCATCATCCGACTATGCTCGGGGTCCACTACCTGTAATATAAAAAGCTGAGTGGGTCAGGCTTGGAAGCCTGGTGAGCATATAGGGTTTTCAACCCACAATAAATAAATTTATTATGCTTAAACATCAAAAATCAACCAAATTACCCCAACCCCATTATCTTATTTATTTCTTAAGGATTTACCCTAAGAGTCAACTACCACTCATTCCTAAGGTTTCATCCTAAGGACTAGGCACGAAGTCACATCGTCGCCACGGTTTATACAACAGGCACTAAATCCATAGCTGTCAGGGTTTATACAACAGGCACTAAGTCCATAGCTGTCAGGGTTTACACAACATGTGCTAAGTCCATAGCTCTTATTTATCGACAATATTATTCACAGGAATCTCCCTGCCATACATGTCAATGGGTTTTTAGAGTACGACTGATGAACATATAGTTCACACACTTACAGGTTGCGAGCCTGCTAGTGTTCCACAGATCATCTAGAATACTCCGTGGTTGTCATCCATACTCTTCTGAATGACGGGGGCCAACATTTGGGTAAGGGCTTTTCTCATATTTCACCACTCACCCTCATCTCATGATCTATATCACCGATCATCTCATTTATCCAACTCATCTTTCATCACATACCAACTATTTCATCTACCCATGTTTTACCCAACATTTTGTAGATAAAAAAAATACATATACAGTTTAAATTATTTAAAAATTTGTATAAATCATTCCTTCAACATCCACCTCAAATAAACAAACAATATATATTCACATAGCACGTATTTTTATATAAAATACTTCATATCTATGTGTAAGATGAAAGTAACTATACACTCACTTGATTTAATGATATTCGGACAGCACTTCGTTTCCTAAAACGATCGTTTCTAATAAAACCGGGAGTTTTATTGAGAAACCGGGCTCTGCGAGGGTCGGGCTTCAAACCAAAAAGATAAATTTTTCGGGCTTCTCGGGCACTTCGGGGCGTATTTCGGGTGTTTGGTATAATACCGGGGCTTTGGGGGAAGTTGGAATGAAAGAAATATGGGTTTAGGGGTGTAAAATGTCAAATTTCCAAATTATCCCCGGGAGGTCTCTCGCACCCTTCTATTTATAGGGGCGAGGCTTCTGATCGGACGGCTGAGAGGACTCCACGCGGCAACAGATCCGAAGAGAAGGCACATGGCTCGCACGTGCGAGGGTCCAGGTGTGGGCTTCTGATTGGACCGAGGTCTAGGGTCCGAGGGATGGGAGGTGGCGCCTGCGAAGCTCGAACAGCTGGTGTGACACGCGTCGGTACGAGGTGAGGCGGCTTCGGATGCGAGGAGTCACGTACGTGGGCACGCGTCGGACCGTGGTTGGACAAACACTTCGGATGCGAGGGTTGCGACACGCCTCGCCAGCTGGCTTCGATGACTCAGCAGTTCGGACACGTGGCGCGCATAGAGCGAAGGTGACGTGGCCGAAGTATGACTATGCGAATTTTCTCGATTTTTGTGCAAAAACTTCTAAAATCCATAACTTTCGCATACGGGCTCCGTTTTTGACGTTCTTTATATGCACGCGTAGGTAAAATTACGCTCTACAACTTTCATTTAGACTCCTCGGTTAATTTTGATTTTAATTTTTATATTATTATTTTTATTAGACCGGGACAGGAAATCCGTTAAAAATTCATAACTTTTTCATCCGACGTCCGTTTTCGTCTGTCTTTTTACCGTTGTACTACTATTGACGAGACCTTCGATTCTCGTTTAGGTTGTGTCGGCTACAAATCACTCGATCTAAAATTCGAGTTTTTAGGTGTCTACCACTGAGGTGAAACTTAGAAAAATCATAACTTCCTCATACGAAGTCAGATTTGGGCGTTCTTTTTATGCATACTCTCGGTTTAACGAACACTACGACTTTAGTTTAGATCACTAAGGCTAAAAAGTAGTTTATCAAAAACTCACTTCTTACGACATTCGGCACCGTGCCGGTTTTGTCGCGAAACTTCGACAGGTCATAACTTCTTCGTTATAACTCGGATTTCGATATTCTTTATATATCTATAATCCTTGTCACGACCACTACAACTTTCTTAATAGATATCGGCTTTATCTAATATTTATTTTCAACGCTCATTTTTATTCTTAATTAATTAAATCCTAATAATTAAGCATAAAACACATAATTCACATAATATTCACATAATTCCTTTTCATTTCTTCAAAATGAGTTAAAAAGGTTAACCTAGACTATTATGTCAATATTAATGCCTAGTCTAGAAACACGGGCGTTACAATTCCCACCCCCTTAGGATGATTCCGTCCCCGGAATCACACATCAACAAACAACTGCGGGTAGCGACTCATCATGTCACTCTCCGTTTCCCAGGTGAGATTTGGCCTATTCGTATGTTTCCAACGCACAAGCACTAAATCGACTATCTTGCGTCGCAACTTCTTAATCTTACGGTCAACGATTGCCTCAGGTTCTTCAATTAACCTCTTGTTTTCATCCAACCTTAATTCAGAAATGGGAATTATGTTGGGCACATCTCCCGTGAACTTTCTCAAATAACACACATGAAAGGTGTTATGAATACCCTCTAGTTCTTCCGGTAATTCTAGCTTGTAAGCTTGATTCCCGATCCTTTGAAGAACTTTAAACGGTCCAACAAACCTTGGACTCAATTTTCCCCTTTTACCAAATCTTATAAGTCCTTTCCACGGCGAGACTTTAAGTAAAACCGAATCTCCAACTTCGAATGATATCGATTGTCTTTTCTTGTCAGCATAGCTCTTTTGACGATCTTGAGCTGCTAACATCCTTTCCCTAATCACTTTCAACTTTTCAGCAGTCTGATGGACTATTTCAGGTCAAATAAACTGCTTTTCCCCAGCTTCCAGCCAACATGACGGCGTTCGACACTTTTCTCCATACAAAGCGTGATAAGGTGTCATCTTGATGCTCGAGTGGAAACTATTATTATAGGAAAATTCTACTAGAGGTAAGTGTTCATCCCAGTTACCTTGGAATTCCAGGGTACATGCTCTCAGCATATCCTCCAATGTTTGAATTATTCCTTCGCTCTGACCATCGGTTTACGGATGGTAAGCTGTACTCAAACACAACTTGGTACCCAATTCCTCTTGTAGACTCCTCCAAAACCTTGAGGTAAAACGGCTATCACGATTAGATACAATCGTTAACGGAACACCGTGAAGCCTCACAATTTCCTTCACGTAAGAATTCGCAACTTTATCCATAGACCATTTCTCGTTGGCTGCTATGAAATATGCACTCTTAGTGAAGCGATCAACGACCACCCAAATCATGTCGTGACCGTTCCTTGTTCCGGGCAGTTTAGTCACAAAATCCATGGTGATGTCTTCCCATTTACCCATGGGTACAGGTAAAGGTTCTAAACTCCCATACGGTTTCTGATGTTGTGCCTTAACCCTAGCACATGTTACACACTCGGCCATATACTTAGCAACATCGAGCTTCATCGTCGGCCACCAGTAATAGGGTTTTAGATCCCTATACATTTTTGTACTTCCGGGATGAATCGAGTACATGGTCTTGTGAGCTTCTTCCATCAGAAGATTCTTACTCCTCCCGTCTTAGGTACCCAAATCCTATCTTTGAATACCTTCAGTCCTTGACCGTTTGTATCAAATACTAACGTTTTGCCCCAAACGTTCTTCCTTTCGGTCATTTTTCTCTAAAGCTTCCTCTTGAGCTTTCTTTATACTTTCCACAATTGTCGAGACAACTTCAATCCTCAACGCTCTTGGCCTTTTCTTTTCAAGATTTACCTTCCGACTGAGAGCATCAGTAACAACATTTGCTTTACCAGGGTGGTAAAGTATCTCACAGTCGTAGTCCTTGAGTAACTCTAGCCAGCGCCGTTGCCTCATGTTCAATTCCTTCTGATTAAAGAGATATTGAAGACTCTTATGATCAGTGAAAAGTTTGCATTTAGTACCATAAAGATAGTGCCTCCATATCTTTAAGGCAAATACTACCACTGCCAACTCCAGATCATGAGTGGGGTAGTTCTTTTCATGCTCTTTCAATTGCCTCGATGCATACGCTATCACTTTATCCCTTTGGGTCAGAACACAACCTAACCCAACTCCAGAGGCATCACTATAAACTGCAAAGTCATCAACTCCTTCAGGTAACGAAAGAATCGGTGCTTCACACAATTTCTTCTTTAACTTTTCAAAGGCTTCCTTATGCTTTTCATTCCAAGTATAAGTAGCTCCTTTGTGGGTCAAAGTTGTTAATGGAGTAGTGATCGAAGAAAAGCCTTGGATAAACCTTCGGTAATATCCAGCTAATTAAAAAAAACTTCGGGATCTCCGTAGAACTTTCAATTGTAACCTTCGAGTTACAAAATAAATCCTTATTGAGGACTCCTTCTTCTTCTTATAATAAGTACTTTCCTTCATTCATTGTAACAGACCGATGGGTCATGTTCTAATGATCTATCATCGTATAATGCACTGCTTAGACTCAGGTCTCTTAGAGACAATTTCCGGAACAGACTATACCTTCCTTCATGTTCTAATGTGATACAATCACAGTTCAACATGTGTCATTTCTAACTACCAACTTCTTTAACAACGAGCGCGATGTTGGATTAATGTCTAAGTCCATAACTATAATTGGTAAGACTTGACCCGACCCGGCATGGTCCATTTGGGTTGCATGGCATCATGCATTTGGATAGACTATAATGAGAAAAATAACACTTAAGGTTGGTTAATATATTATAAGTTCTAATATATTAATAAGGTTATTTAATTAGTATTGATCAAGAATTAATTTGGAATTAATTAAGTGATCAAAAGGAGACTAATTAAATATATGGGTTGATTGTGTAAATCATTCATTCTTATATATATGGGCTTGTGATCCAAGATTCCTTATGTTGGACTAAGTCCATGGGGTGACCCATGGATACTCCATGGAGGTTAAAATCCATGGAGCATAAGGAATGGGTAAAGTTATGAGTTACATGGTGTAACCCTAATAGCCACCATATAAAAGAATCCCATGGCTCAAGAAATCGTGCACTAATGTGTGAGTGTGAGGGCTAGACGATTTCAAGGAGTGTTCAAGTTTCTCTCAAGTTATTCCAAGTGTATTTGGTGTTGTGTGAACCATTTGAGGTGTCACACTTGGGGCACTAGGCACTCAAGCTTCATGAAGACATTCTACATCAAAGAGGTATGTATTCTATCTTGTTATATTTATTATTTTGTATGCTAGATTAGGATAATACCTTGGATGTTCATAATTGTATGTATAATAGAGAAAACATAGATCCAAGGTATTTAGGGTTGCATGTACACTTAGGAGTGTTAGAATGCTCATAACCCAACAGTGGTATCAGAGCCTAGGCTTGTTTTCTTGTTATACTTGCAAAAGTAGCTGAAAAATCGAGTTGGATGCATATATTTGATTGTTTTGGCTGGAATTGGACTAGGAACATTACCCTAAGATGTTTTTGGACTTATAAACTTGTTTTTAATGTAGTAATGTTCATGCTAATCCAATTTCTAAGATAATTGTCATAATTTCAAGATTTGTATTAGTTTGTATGTTCATGCTAATTTCTTGAAGATTGATGATTTGAATTATCTTGTTCTTATGAGGTTCTTAGATTAATAGAAAAGTTGTGTGAAATAGTTGTTTTCAATCCATTTTAATCTAAGAGTTGATTCCAAAGTGTGTTTTTGTAACTTGTCCTCAAGTTATATGAAAAGTCACATTTAAGAATCATAAAACTCATAAAAGTTGGCAAAGGTTACAAAATGAAGAGTCTAGTTCTAATTAAATGGTTTTATGACTCCATAACTTGTCCTCAAGTTATGGAGGTTCAAGAGTCTCTTCATTAAATTAAAAAAAAGTGTAACCTTAATTAGTTCCATAAGTTACAATAAAAAAAAGTTATTTTTTTTTATTAATTAGTTTAAAGTCTTCCATAACTTGTCCTCAAGTTATGGAACCTGAAGAGTTTTTTTTTTTTTTTTTTTTTTTTTAATTAAAACTACTTTAAACTCATAAGTTATGGAATTAATTAGTTTTGAATAGTTTCAAAACTTGCCCTCAAGTTTTGGAATTTGAAAAGTTTTCACTTATGAATACTTTAATTCCAAGTTAGCCCTTAGAATTTTAAAAGTTAAAATTCAACCCTTATACTTTATAATATTATAAGTTAATAATATTTATATATATGTATAAGAGTAAAGTCAGTCTTACCGTTAGTAGGCCTCATTCACGAAGCCGGTCTATAAGGGGGGTATACGGTTACTGCCTATAAAATGGCAGTTTAAAGGGTGTCCACTCTCACCCACCGCTTCCTTGACTGGTGGAGGGTCGTTAGCCGAACGGGTAGGACAAGGACTATAATTCTCCTTTCATTAAAAGTATTAATGATAAATACTAAGTAACTAAACTCTTATTAATACTCAATCTTAGTTACTTAGGAAAATGTGAATTTGGTGCTAACCCATGAAATTACACTTTGCACTTTGCTTAAGTCGTTAGTGGAGCGTGTGTGGTTAACCGGCACACTAACCTGGACTTAACAAGGTAGGCAAAGGGTAACTTAATATTTATCATAGTATCGATGGAGCGTGTGTGGTTAACCGGCACACTGATTAAGGGGTAAATATTAAGGGTACCAAGTATATTTGCATGGTTATTCACACCTTGTTTTGTGATCCTCGGCATCCCAGTCACAAAACCTGAAGGGCACACTCGAGATTGAAACATGCCTTTGAACAGTTCAATGAATCTCAAAGATCTAGGACTTTCAAATCCAATTAAAACCTAATAAATTATTTCGTTTTTCATGGTGGAAATTGGTGAATCGTCATTCACCTACCTTCAAATATTTTATAGCTTGGATTACGGCATCCCTCTTCTAAGTTATAAAATAGTTTGTTGGGTCCTAGCCTTAATATTTCATATTGGGTGTCATATTAAGGACTTTAAATCAACTATCTTGAATATCTCCCAAAAAGATGTCTGGTCTAGACATTTATGATCTTCCCAAATCTCTTGAAACAAGCTTTCCTAAATGAAGATGATGTCCCATGGATATCATACTTCTTTCACCTCCTCCAATTATTCTCCCTAACCCACAAGTTCCTAAAAAGTTTAAGGTCACTCAAGCCCTATTGGCAAGGCAAGGTCTAGGTGTGATCACATCTTGGAGATGTAGTCACATATTGACAAGCCGGGAGAGTTGGGTGTCAAAGTCTTGAGAAAGTTGGTGGCTCAACTACTTTCTAAGTCACATAGTGAGTTCTTTTGGGACTCCTATGAAACAGACTATGACAAGACCCTTAATGATCTTATCTATTTGCTTGGTACTGCTGAATCAGCAATGATTTGGAAGGCTAGTAAAGCAAATTTGATTAGAAGATCGACTTCCCAAAACTTTATGGACATTGACAATGATGACATTGGATATCCAGTAAAGCTCTCTCTTCCCAATGGAAAGGGATCGGCCATAGTCAACTCGGTTGACCCAATGGTAAAAAGAGAGGCGAAGTCTGAGATAGTCTCATTATCAAGGGTCCATAGGTAACTATTGCCAAAGGAAGGGGCATTGGTTACGAAGCTGCCAAATTTACCTAAGGATGTTAAAGTCAATAAGTTTGGCTCTACTTCAGGTAAAGTCCATTGTCTAACTCCATTAAGTACATGCTGATTCTGATCGCGAAGATGGATTTCAATCGCATGGTTCGGTGATTAGAATTTTGGGCTACTACTTAAGATTTATGATATTTATATTGCTTAGGAATAGATAACAACAAGGTTTTCATATGGATTGTAAGGATAAGTTTTTCCGCAAAGTTTTAAAATAAAAGAAAAAGGTTTTGATTTTATTTATTTTAAGTATCCTTACAATGGCATTTGTGAAAAGTTGTTGCTTATAAGATTCCATTGATAGCAATATTGGAAAAATGGATTTGATTCTTTCGGTTGTGGTAAGTGTCTAATATTACCAAATAAGGAAAGATTCTCATCACCCAATGTTCAATTGGACCGAAACTTGGAATCATGCAAGTTGTATAGTATGATGAATGAGAACTTTCAGCTTAGAAAATTAAGACTAATTCCTTATGTGAATAAGGAAATGACTAAGGGATCCAGTACACATTCTTGTGCACTGGTCAAGTCCACCACAAAAGATCAAGAAGACTATTCGTCATGATTTACTTAAGTTCAGTAAATATGGTTATACTTATAAGTTTAAGTATAAGTCTGTAGCATTGGAGAAGTTTCAATGTGAGACAGAACGAATAAGAAGAATCAAAGTATGGCAGAAAGATAAAAGTTTCTCAAATCTGAAAAGATGGGAGAGTACTTTAGTATCATGTTTATGATCATCTTAATGATTAAGATACCATATCACAATTGGTCCTCTAAAGTCATCTTAGTGCATTCTTATGACTAAGAAGAGGAGTCATGAATTGTTGAAATGGTTAAATCAAAAAGATGAGTCATACTTCGTTCCAAAACAATTCTTAGAGTCATACTCCAAGATTGTAACTTGAGTGACATATCTTAAAGAGGGTTTGTTAACACTAGTCAAATGTAAGAGTAAAAGGTTATCTACTCTTGTACATTTGAAATTGGTAAGTTGTGATGTTTTGGATAAAACAGAGACCAACTTAGGCCAATTGTGTAAAGTGTTAGTCTTGATAAAGAATCCGCACTATCTCTTGAATATTTGACAAGGGAGTCTTATATGTCAAGAGGACAGTGGGAGTCTTAAAGCTCTTGAAAGTTTCAAGACTTAATCAAGAATAAAACCTAAAGTCCTTCACTAGCACACGACTTGAGGTTTATAACCTATCGTGTTGAAATTTTTGTGCCTATTCAAGTTGGCTTTGCATAGGAGTTCTGAGAGTTCTCAATTGGTTGCACAACTACTTGGAAGCAATGGCAAGCACCTGAGCTGCCAAATGGCAAAAATTTAAGATTGCACAAGTTTAATCAATATGAGTTTGGATTTGTCACTAACCTTGTCTTGTGATTATGGTTTTGACAAATTCACATGGATAAGAACACATACACTATTAAATCTAAGTGTCATAAGGTTTCTCTCCGATTCATGAAAATGATGGTAAGGAAACACTTTCACTAAGTAGATTTTAGCTAGATAGCAATTGTGATATTTGTATTCTCAAAGTCGTTAGTGGAGCGTGGGTGGTTTACGGGCACACTAACATGGACTTGTGAGAAGTGGCAAAGGTCTAAACAATTGAGACTATGATTACGGCATCCCTTTTCATAGTTCTAAAATTGTTTAGACACACATGTGAGCTATCTAAGAGAGGTGTATGATTTTGATAAAGTTTTATCAAAACAATCTAGTATCAGAAATCTGAACTTTGGTAAGAAAGTCAGCTGATTTCTGAGTACATGTCAAAGCTAGTGGGAGCATAAGTGTTATGCTAATAATCATCATGTTAGTAGGAGCATGATAATTATGACAAAGGTTGCAAGTTAGCAATGTTAATTATAGAAAACAAAAGTTTCAATTCGTGAGGTTGCAGGGGTTGAAAAAGTTGTTTTGCTATAATTAAGGGAGAGGAAATTATACTTCATTTCAATTCTAAAAGCTTAGATTGAGATTTTAATCGTATTTAATCAAGGATATATATATATATATATATATATATATATATATATATATATATATGAATTTCATGTTGGAATGGCTCAACATAAGGAAATTCTATATATGGGTCCATTATTTGCGTTCTAAAATTCGATTATGATTACGGCATCCCTTTTCATAATCTGAATTTTGAGAACTTGGCAAATTGAAATGGAAATATTATAGCAAAAGACTGGTTTAGTCTTTATGTGAGACATCATGAATCGTGTCTCATATGCTTCGGATATAGGATCGATTACATGTGCTATATTCATCCTTTCTAAAATTTTCCAAATGCCTGGGGCATTATGAAGGGAAAAGGTCTAGAATTGGATATGACTAAAATGATTAAGCAATTGTCGAGGACAATCTAAGGTTTACCAAAGATTGGTTGCTCAAGGACAGTTGGAAGTATAATGTTAATTCTGGAAGGACCATATTGACATAATCTGTAAGGAGGCAACTCTTGTTCAGAAGTGATAGTCAAAATGGAATATGGAAATGTTTCAAAGTTAGAAATTATTCAATCTGTGTAAGATTAGGAAACTTAATGAAAGAAGGATGTTTCCAAGGAGCTGATCTCCTTTGGAATGCTCTGTAATGATTGTTGTCAAGTCTTTCTGACTTTGTGCATAATCATTAAGAGGATCAATGCATATAAGTTTAGAATCTAACAGATTTCAGTAAATGGCATGAATTTGGAATTCTTGCATTTGCAGTAAGGATTTGGGACTGTGAAAAGAGGATCATTGGAGTGATGTTCAATTGATCTATTTTACAAAGTAAAGATCATAGACAAACATAGTATGCATACTTGGTGTATGGCATGACTAGTGTTTAGAAAACATAATGTACATGCTTGGAGCATGGGACAACTATTGTTTTAAATTCAAGTATAAAGTTGATAAAACCGAAACAATGAATAATGAGTAATCAGTATGGTGATAAATAAAAGTGTTTATTTATATTCATAGGGTTTGATACCATATTTGATTCATTTATTCTTGTGTTTCACTTTGCATGTTTTGACTTCCAGAATAACTAAGTCGCTCTTCCTGAATGATTAAGTTATTCAAACCATCCACAGTCGATCATATGTTGGAAGTAGATATGAATCAAGACTGTCATGGGTTGGTTTGTAGAGGTCCAAGTTGGTGGACAAAGTGGTGCTACAACACTCATGAGTGCTCATAAGTTCTGAGTATTGGATTCAACCCGCGCTCATTTGAATCACTTCATGGATTTTATCACGAGTGATCATGAGACGATAATATCTTATATTCTTCAAACGTAGAGATATGAGTTGTTACTATGAGTTGGTTATACATTGATTGCACGAAAACGCATTGGTAACTCGATGTTATAAAACATGTCTTTGTGTATGATTCAACAAGTAGTAGAACAAGCCATATGAGTCGAAGTTTATCCATTCCTTTTACCTTCGGGATAAAAGCGATATCTGTGGGCCCCTCGATGATTTAAAGATGATACATGTGAGTGCTTGGCCAAGCCAGGACTGATTTGATTTGTTCAATCAGTCAGTCATCATGAATCGGAAATCGGGAAACAACAAATGGACAGAGAGAATGATTGATAATCCATGTCTCAGTCCATATGATATCTAGAATGGAGGAATATATGATCCCTTATCTAATGGACAAGTCATTGACAAAGGTCAGAGTTCGACAGAAGCTTTTGAGAGCTACGATTGCTGATCGGTTCCTGAAGTCATACGCAATAATAGTTTTAGACTTATCCAAGTGGGAGACTGTTGGATTAATGTCTAAGTCCATAACTATAATTGGTAAGACTTGACCCGACCCGGCATGGTCCATTTGGGTTGCATGGCATCATGCATTTGGATAGACTATAATGAGAAAAATAACACTTAAGGTTGGTTAATATATTATAAGTTCTAATATATTAATAAGGTTATTTAATTAGTATTGATCAAGAATTAATTTGGAATTAATTAAGTGATCAAAAGGAGACTAATTAAATATATGGGTTGATTGTGTAAATCATTCATTCTTATATATGTGGGCTTGTGATCCAAGATTCCTTATGTTGGACTAAGTCCATGGGGTGACCCATGGATACTCCATGGAGGTTAAAATCCATGGAGCATAAGGAATGGGTAAAGTTATGAGTTACATGGTGTAACCCTAATAGCCACCATATAAAAGAATCCCATGTATCAAGAAATTGTGCACTAATGTGTGAGTGTGAGGGCTAGACGATTTCAAGGAGTGTTCAAGTTTCTCTCAAGTTATTCCAAGTGTATTTGGTGTTGTGTGAACCATTTGAGGTGTCACACTTGGGGCACTAGGCACTCAAGCTTCATGAAGACATTCTACATCAAAGAGGTATGTATTCTATCTTGTTATATTTATTATTTTGTATGCTAGATTAGGATAATACCTTGGATGTTCATAATTGTATGTATAATAGAGAAAACATAGATCCAAGGTATTTAGGGTTGCATGTACACTTAGGAGTGTTAGAATGCTCATAACCCAACACGCGATACTTCTATTGATCGCTTTGATCATCTTTCACTTCAATCTTCTGGCTTAAGTCAAATGCTACATCGAACTTGGTTCTCTGAACCACGTGACATACTAATCTTAGTCGGACTCGATTCGATATGACCTCTAAGGTCGGAATAACAATTATCTTCTTAGTCATTACCGAAACAATGGTAACGACAGACTAGAACAAGACGGAATCAATTACTAGCTCCTTGGTAACCTTGTGACTATCCCTGATCCAAGTACGAGTCATGTGCTTCCGTAGTATAGGCCTCTACTACCATTCACACCTACTCATACTCGTCCCAAGTATTGTCTCGCAGTTCTCCAAGTTACCATACAAGAATTTCACATAGTCATTCAATTCATTAGATGACGAAACCAGGGTTTATATTATTTCCTTGAAACGATTACATAGAGGTTCAAGTTTACCCTATACTATGCCTCTAATAGGCTAAACCACTTGTTACTATTCACATTACTACTTCATGTCTTGGTTTTGGGAATATAAGGTCCTTACTCCTGATCCCTTGTATTTCCATCTGCTTCATCAAGGATCATTTGGAATGCCCTTGATTTTGGGTTTGGTGGAACATTGGGCCTTGCTGCCTCTTTCTTCTTTGGGTAGTCTTTCAAAATGTGCCCTTCCTCGTTACATCCATAACACATCCTCTTGTTGGACGGACACTTGTTGGCATAATGCCCAGTTTTCCCACACTTGTAGCAAGTCACCTCTTCGCTACATTTCCCGAAGTGCTTCTTTTTGCACTTCTCGCACCATTTTGCTTCGCTTCCCCTTTTGCCATACTTTGAGAACATGTTGCTCTTGTTGGACCTTGAAGACTCCTCAAATTTCCTCTTCTTGCCAACTTCAACCTTGTTGGCGGTCCTGTCATTGATCATTTCTTCAATAGACTTAGCAACCCAGATTGTTGCCTCAAGAGCAGATGCCTGATGTACTGGCACAGTAAGTTCATCCTTAGTTTGTTGAAGTAAACGTTTTGTCTCTTCCATCTGTTAATCCAACATCGTATGCACCATTGCCTGCACCCCAGCCATCGTGATTGTCTCAGGCTGCGGATTATCGTTTCCGAATCCACTTTGAGTACTCGCCATTTCGATCTATACACCAATCGTAGGTGAATTTACATCTTTATTTTCGATAGACGTTAAATCTTCGTTATTACTCCGAAACGTTTATATGTTAGTTCTAATATCGTAGTCATACGTTTAGAATCCTACACACATAAGGTTTCCAGATCCGGTCGGCAACAGACCATAGATCCGAACAAATAATGGCATATATGGCAAACATATAGCATTTAGCACATAAAAGCATTTTAGGCATCTTTCCTAAAATAGACTAGTGCTCGTGTCTAAAATATGGTAGACACTCATCTCACAATCATCACTTAGCATTCTAAGTTTAAGTCTAGAAATCCTACAAATTTCTTAGTTCGCTTAAACTAATGCTCTGATACCAACTGTGACATCCCCTAATCCAACAAGACATTATAAGCCTTACAACAATTATTTACAACTACTAGCCTATAATCCAAAAAGCACTCATCATCATCATCCGACTATGCTCGGGGTCCACTACCTGTAATATAAAAAGCTGAGTGGGTCAGACATGGAAGTCTGGTGAGCATATAGGGTTTTCAACCCACAATAAATAAATTTATTGTGCTTAAACATCAACAATCAACCAAATTACCCCAACCCCATTATCTTATTTATTTCTTAAGGATTTACCCTAAGAGTCAACTACCACTCATTCCTAAGGTTTCATCCTAAGGAATAGGCACGAAGTCACATCGTCGCCAGAGTTTATACAACAGGCACTAAATCCATAGTTGTCAAGGTTTATACAACAGGCACTAAGTCCATAGCTGCCAGGGTTTATACAACATGTGCTAAGTCCATAGCTCTTATTTATCGACAGTATTATTCACAGGAATCTCCCTGCCATACATGTCAATGGGTTTTTAGAGTACGACTGATGAACATATAGTTCACACACTTACAGGTTGCGAGCCTGCTAGTGTTCCACAGATCATCTAGAATAGTCTGTGGTTGTCATCTAGAATAGTTCGTGGTTGTCATCCATACTCCACGTGGCAACAGATCCGAAGAGAAGGCACATGGCTCGCATGTGCGAGGGTCCAGGTGTGGGCTTCTGATTGGACCGAGGTCTAGGGTCCGAGGGATGGGAGGTGGCGCCTGCGAAGCTCGGACAGCTGGTGCGACAAGCGTCGGTGCGAGGTGAGGCGGCTTCGGATGCGAGGAGTCACCTGGGCACGCGTCGGACCACGGTTGGACCAACACTTCGGATGCGAGGGTTGCGACACGCCTCGCCAGCTGGCTTCGATGACTCAGCAGTTCGGACACGTGGCGCGCATAGAGCGAAGGTGACGTGGCCGAAGTATAACTATGCGAATTTTCTCGATTTTTGTGCAAAAACTTCTAAAATTCATAACTTTCGCATACGGGCTCCATTTTTGACGTTCTTTATATGCACGCGTAGGTAAAATTACGCTCTACAACTTTCGTTTAGACTTCGTCGGCTAATTTTGATTTTAATTTTTATATTATTATTTTTATTAGACCGGGACAGGAAATCCGTTAAAAATTCATAACTTTTTCATCCGACGTCCGTTTTCGTCTGTCTTTTTACCGTTGTACTACTATTGACGAGACCTTCGATTCTCGTTTAGGTTGTGTCGGCTAAAAATCACTCGATCTAAAATTCGAGTTTTTAGCTGTCTACCACTGAGCTGAAACTTAGAAAAATCATAACTTCCTCATACGAAGTCAGATTTGGGCGTTCTTTTTATGCATACTCTCGGTTTAACGAACACTACGACTTTAGTTTAGATCACTAAGGCTAAAAAGTAGTTTATCAAAAACTCACTTCTTACGACATTCGGCACCGTGCCGGTTTTGTCGCAAAACTTCGACAGGTCATAACTTCTTCGTTATAACTCGGATTTCGATATTCTTTATATATCTGTAATCCTTGTCACGACCACTACAACTTTCTTAATAGATATCGGCTTTATCTAATATTTATTTTCGACGCTCATTTTTATTCTTAATTAATTAAATCCTAATAATTAAGCATAAAACACATAATTCACATAATATTCACATAATTCCTTTTCATTTCTTCAAAATGAGTTACAAAGGTTAACCTAGACTATTATGTCAATATTAATGCCTAGCCTAGAAACATGGGTGTTACATTCACTGATACATGAAGCAAGAACATGCAGCGTTCGAAAAAGTCAAGACTGACCAGGGAGAAAAAATAACCCGAGCACCGTACACTAGAGGAAATACGTCAGAAAATGTGAAACAAAAAGACATGAAGCAAGATTGCTTCCCTCGTTATTCACAACTATATCACAATACGTCAGCAACTCGGTACGGTCCTCGGAACAAAGTAGTCGCAATAAGCAAAAGCAAGTAGAGCACAACAAGATAGAACAGTGAAAAAATAAGGAACAAAGATCAGCGGAGATAGTGCGAGTTTCGTGAGTCTACAGGCCACGACACCGTCGGATGCACCATGTTACGGTGAGAACTAGAAAACAAGAAGCAATCAGGAAAACTTACCGACCTGATTAAGAGCCTTCGATCTAAGCATCGAAAGCATCGCACCAATAGAGCCGAAGGTACCGAATTCGAGAAAAAAATGAAATATTTATGTTGCGGCATACACACCAATCGGAGTTAGCCAGTGAATGAGAAAATTACACTTTCACATTTGATGCGTGTGATATAGTCACAACCATCATAGACGAGACGAATCAATCGTAATCAGCGACTTAAGGGGAAGAAACTACGTTAGTGATATTTATGTCGACAGTGGAAGCTCCATAAATGTCATGTACAAGCACTTATTCAAACAATTACCTGGATACGTGCGAGCAAAAGTGGAACCACCAAAAAATCACTTAATAAGCTTCGTCGGCCATAAGGTATGGCCAGAGGAAGCAATCACATTACCACTAACCCTCATTGATTATCACAATGGGAAAAATAATACAAAACGCGTACGCTTCATTATCATAAACACATCATCACCATATGACGTCATCTTCGGAAGAACGACAATTCACAAATTCAAGGCCATAGAATCAACAATACACGGAGCGGTCAAGTTCCAAACAACGTCAGGCGTCAGAACGGTATACACCAAATAGAGATCGGGACCAAGAGGAAAACACGAGGGTGAACGTGACATGCAGAATAGCTTGAGTCGATTCGAGGTCCATGAGGGTAACAAGATGGTCTTAGAGAAAAATGGAAAGAATACCAATCGAAAGACATTGGACAATGAAAAAGAGCCAACCGAAGAAGGAATGGAAGAAAATGACTGCCTAAAGCAAGCATTACAATTGTTAGCAGATAGAGCATCGTGGCGATGAAGGCTTTTGGCAGATTACCATTAGGGGAATCATTGATTAGAGCCATTAGACCCTTAACATCCACCCCTGATCTTCAGATGTCTCCTCTTCTTCTACCCATTCTTCATGATCCTCTTATTTTGCAATGAAGGCTTTTGGCAGAGAAATGTTTTCTTTCTTCATATAAGCCAACAGCTTCTTGTACATCACTTCAAGATTTTTAGGACTTTAAGCTTCTTTTTTCTCTTTTCCATCCCTGGAAAAATGGTCACGACTTCCATAATTAAAACAGTTACCTGAGTTTTTCTTTTCTGAAGTAGACCTTCTCGCTGAATTGTCTCCCTTAAACTGAGCTCTTCGACTCCTATTTGACCAGCTTTCTTCATAACGCTTGACAATAAGTACAGTGATGGCAATAAGTGTTGGATAAGGTGTCTAAGTCCATAACTATAATTGGTATGTACTCGACCCGAGAGTAGCATGGTCCATTTGGGTTGCATGGCACCGGAACAATTTGTAAGGATGGAATTTTGAGAATAGGATATTTATGACATATTAATATATTATAAGTTCTAATATATTAATATGAAATCATATTATTCAATTAGTATTGATCAAGAATTAGTTTGGAATTAATTTTGTGATCAAAAGAGACTAATTAAATAAATGGGGATTGTGTAACGCCCGTAGATCCGGGCTAGTCAATTTAGAGACGATAAGCATCAAAAATGACTTTTTGATGGAAGATTATCTAGAAGGATTAATCTTAACTAAGTTGTAGTATATGTTACAAGGATTCCGTACATATAAAGAACGCCGAAATCCGAGTTATAACAAAGAAGTTATGACATGTCGAAGTTTCGCGACAGAACCGGCACGACACAGCGCGACGTAAATAGTGAAATTACGTTAGAGCGATATTTGGCCTTAGCGATCTAAATAAAAGTCGTATAATACGTTAAACCGAGAGCGTGCGTAAAAAGAACGCCCAAATCTGACTTCGTATGAGGAAATTATGATTTTCCGAAGTTTCGACTTAGCAGTATGCAGCCCGAATACTCGATTTTAGATCGAGCGGTTTTTAGCCGAAAAAATCTAAACGAGAATCGAAGATCTCATCGATAGTAGTCCAACGGTGAAAAGACAGTCGAAAACGGACGTCAGATGAAGGAGTTATGAATTTCTAGCGGAGTTTTCCTGTCTCGGCCTACTAAAAATAATATAAAAATAATATAATAAAAATAAAGTCAAAATTAGCCAATGAAGTCTAAATTAAAGTTGTAGATCTTTTTTTTACCTACGCGTCGATATAAAGAACGTCAAAAACGGAGTTCGTATGAGAAAGTTATGAATTTCTGAAGTTCGGGGCGCGAAACCCCAAAACTGTCAGAGACCACGACGTGGAAACAGTGGTCACGACGTGGCATGGCTTCTGACGCCTTATGGAGCCTGACAGAGCAAGTGGACGATGACGCATGCAATGAAGTTCAAGCCCACGACGTGGAAACACTGTCCACGACGTGGAAAATGAGAAATTTGCCCTATAAATAGAAATCAAGGGCCAGTCGATTATGGTTGCTCCATATCTTCTCTCCCACTCCCGATACACTCTCTAAGCCCTATTTTAACCCCCCGAAGCCCCGGTATCAACCCCGAGACCCGAAGCAAGTCCCGAAGCTCGAAGATCTCGAGAAGAAAAGAGTTTCCGAGCCGAAGCTCTGCCTGCGAGAAGCCCGGTGTGTGAAGATCTTCTAGTTTCACCGAAGAAATACTACTCTTAGAGCCGTAGTGCTGTCCGATCATCTTCTGATCAAGTGAGTGTGTAGTTACTTTCTTCTAACACATAAATATTAAGTATTTGCTATGAAATACGTGCTATGTGTTTATATATTGTTGATTATTTGAGATGGGTGTGGAATGGATGTTTTATATAGGTTTTAAATGAGTTAAACTGTATATGTATTTTATATCTACAAATATGTTGGGTAGAACATGGGTAGACGAAATAGTTGGTGTGTGATGAAGGATGAGTTTGAGGATGAGACGAAAGATAAACCTCGGTAGCTATGGATTTAGTACTGTAAAGATAAACCTCGGTAGCTATGGATTTAGTACTGTATAGATGAACCTTGGTAGCTATGGATATAGTACTGTATAGATGAACCTTGGTAGCTATGGATTTAGTACCGTATAGATAAACGTTGGTAGCTATGGACTTAGTACCTACACTGGTAGCTATGGATTTAGTACCGTATAGATAAACGTTGATAGCTATGGACTTAGTACCTACACTGGTAGCTATGGATTTAGTACTGTTAGATAAACGTTGGTAGTTATGGACTTAGTACATACACTGGTAGCTATGGATTTAGTACCCGATGAATGAACCATAGCAGCTATGGGATTAGTGCTTTACGAAAGAACCTTGGCAGCTATTATCTTAGTGCCAAATAAAGAATCCTGACAGCTATTGTCTTAGTGACTAATAAAGAATCCTGGCAGCTATTGTCTTAGTGCCTAATACAGAGTAAACGAATAGATGACTCTTAGGGTAGACCCTTAAGAGTAAGGAAGATAATGGGGATGGGTAATTGGAATGATCGTTTGATGATTGAATATATATATATATATATATATATATATATATATATATGATATAATATTGTGGGTTGAAAACCCTATATGCTCACCAGGCTCCCAAGCCTGGCCCACTCAGTTTTCTTTGCATTACAGGTAATGGCACAAGAGTATAAGTTGGTGGACTTGACGAGAGATTTTGGATTATAGATCAGTAGTTATAAATAACTGTTGTAAGGTCTATTTTATACTGTTTATGCTTTTGGTCTGTATCGGAACATGACATCCCGAGATTTTATTATTTAATGAAAAGTACATTCTCTTTGAGAAATGTTTTGATAAAGTTTTATCATATCTTGTTTGGGAACAAATTCCGCAACTGTTTTCTTTAAAAGGATACTCTGATTTTTAAAATAAAGCATAAACAAAATCGGTCTTTTCTTGCCGTGAAATTGGGGATGTCACAGATTGATTGTGTAAATCATCCATTCTTATATAGTGGGCTTATGATCCATAATCCTTCATGTTGGGCTAAGCCCATGTGGTGACCCATGGATGCTTCATGGAGGTTAAAACCCATGGAGCATGAGGAATGTGGAAATTCATGGCTATTAAGGCTTACATGGTGTAACCCTAATTCTACTACACTATATAAGAAGCCCCTAGGCTACCAAAATCGGCACCCTAGTGTTCTTAGAGAGCTATAGCCGAATTTGGTGCTAGATAATCCCTTCTCAAGTCCTTCCAATTGTTGGTGGTGTTGTGTGAAGCATTTGAGGCATCACACTTGGGGTGCTAGGCTCTTAAAGGCTTAAGGAATCAAGCTACAAGAAAAGGTATGTCATTCTACTAGATTTTTGTATTACATATACTTCATGGTATGCTAGTTAGGATGAAACATTGGAAAAATGAAAGTTTGCATGTATAATAGAGAAAACATAGATCCAAGGTTTCTAGGGTTGCATGTACACCTTAGGAGTGTTAGAATGCTCAAAACCCATCAGTGGTATCAGAGCCTAGGCTTGTTTTCAATTATACTTGATGCTACTTGCTTTCAAATTGCTTGAAAATCGATTTTCCGCTCACTGTTCAGTGGGCTCGCCGAGTCCCCTCACAAATTCAACCAACTCGCCGAGTCAGTTCATGCACTCGACGAGTTGGTGCTCCTGAGTGCATATTTTCGAGTTTGAAGGCTAGAATTGGACTAGGATCATTACCTTAAACTGTTTTTGAACTTATAAACATGTTTTTCATGTGGTAATGATCATGCTAATCCAATTTCAAAGATAATTGTCAAAGTTTCAAGTTTTATATTAGTTTATATGATTCTTGAAAATTGTTGATGTGAATTATCCATGCTTATGAGTTTTGCTAGATCATAGATATTATTTGACGTTGTTTGTTAGTTTAATTATTGATCTAAATGCCTTTTAATGGACTCCATAACTTGTCCTCAAGTTATGGAATTCCAAAAGTCTTTTCCTTAAAAGTCATTAAACCTCATGAGTTATAGAAATGAAAGGTTTTGAATAGTTTCAAAACTTGCCCTCAAGTTTTGGAATTTGTAAAGTCACTTTAGAATACTTTAATTCCAAACACTAGAATTTTAAAAGTTTAAAATTCAACCCTTATACTTTATAGTATTATAAATTGATAATATATATATATATAAGATCAAGTCAGTCTTACCGTTAGTAGGCCTCATTCACGAAGCCGGTCTATAAGGGGGGGTATAAGGTTACTGCCTATAAAATGACAGTTTAATGGGTGTCCACTCTCACCCACCGCTTCCTTGACTGGTGGAGGGTCGTTAGCCGAACGGGTAGGACAAAGACTATAATTCTCATTAAAAGTATAATGATAGTAATAGAGTAACTAAACCTTTTATAAATTCCCAATCTTAGTTACTTTAGGAAAATGTGAAATTGATGCTAATCCATGAAATTACACTTTGTACCTTACTAAGTCATTGATGGAGCGTGTGTGGTTAACCGACACATTAACTTGGACTAGTAAGCTTGGCAAAGGGTAGCTAAATGTTTATCATAAGGTCAATAGATCGTGTGTGGTTAACCGGCACATTGATTAAGGTGATAATTGACATTGAGAGTACCAAGTACATTTGCATGGTTATTCACACCTTGTTTGTGATCCTCGGTATCCCAGTCACAAACCTTAAGGGCATAATCGAGATTTAAACATGCCATTGAATAGTTCAATGAATCTCAAAGGATCTAGGAGTTTCAAATCCAATTAAAACTTAATTAACAAAAATTTCGTTTTCATGGTGGAAATTGGTAAATCGTCATTTACCTACCTTCAAATATTTTGCAAGTTGGATTACGACATCCCTCTTTCAATTTGTAAAATATTGTGTTGGGTCCTAGCCTTAATATTTCATTTGGGTGTTATATTAAGGACTCTTTATCTAATCTAAACTTGTCTTTCTTTCTTTTCAGATGTCTTCCAACACTGCTTTGGGCTCAAACCCTACCGACTCCTTCTCTCTCATGAACCTTTGTGGGATAGTCATCTTTGATGGGACTAATTTCAATGATTGGATTAGGAACATCAGGATGGTCACTCGCTACGAGGACAAGGAATATGTCCCCGACAAGGAGCTCAAGGATATCGATGAGTCTGCTGCTACTCCTCAGGAGATTGCTGATTTTAGGGCACATGAGAAAGATGCCACCAAGGTAGCTTGTATCATGCTTGCCACCATGTCTCCTGAACTCCAAAAGTCCTATGAGGACTTCTACCCTTTTGAGATGCACCAGGACCTAAGATACCATCAGAGTGCTCGTCAAGAGCGGTATGAAATCATCTGCTCCATGATTACAACAAAGATGAAGGATGGTGAACCCATCACGGGCCACTTGCAGAAAATGCAAAGGTTTGTGGACCGTCTGCTCAAATTGAATGTGAACTTTGATGAGGAGTTGGTTACAGATATTATCCTATACATAATCCGTCGATTACATAATGATCAATCCTTAGGGTTCATCACATAAATGATACCTTATCAATCCCTATCAAATGAGAAGACAAATCAACATATTAAGGTATCCCTCGACTATACCTGAAAATGGATGTATAGTCTCGGGGTATAGTTATCCCTCATCCCTTCTCAGGATATCTATAATTTCTTATCCTTTCGTGGGATATCATAATTTCTCCTATTGTCTCATATGGACCTAGTCATATTTTATGACCCAAAATAGTGACCACTATCGGAGAATAAATCAACCGATGAGGCCCTATAAACAAAACTCTTACCACATTCGGAGAATAAATCATCCTACAAGGTCTCGTAACAAAAACTCTGACCACTGTTGGAGAATAAATCACCCGATAAAACCCCATAACACCCTGTATGGGCTCGATCATATTATATGACCCATGACGTTGACCATTCTCGAAAAACAAATCATTTGAGTAAGGCCCCGTAATTTTAAACTCCTACTTCGTGACAGGAGGTACACTCCTATTAAAGTCTCTTTGGTCCCCATGCAGATCCCTTGGCAAACCAATATTTACTCACTTATCTTTTACTATGCAAACTTCAGTACATATGCGGACTCCTAGGCAAATAAACATGTACATATACATTTCATTCAATGATGTGTGGCTACATGTCATACCATACTTTCAAACTACTTATAATAATATGCATAATATAAGGAATTTTCACTCATCACCCTTTACTCAATGTTATATAAGTACACACATAGACATGTCATTATACTTTACCCATGGCAAAAACAATGAGTACATTTCACTTAGCATATGAACACATCAATGAGTATAAATTGCATTTTCAATACTTAATTCATTAAGTATTCAACCGTGTATTCCTGAACACATATTTATTCTTTAAAAAGAGTTCATATAATCAACTTGGGATATCCTCCCCTTTCATAATACAAAATCCGTTAAAGACGATATCACATATATAATTTTATGTCGTATCACTAAGCCATAACTAATTATTGAGCAATGTTATATAACATCATACTTTTCTTATTCAAATAATCATGGAAACACAACCAATACTTACCATAAAAAAGTATTGTAAAACACCTTGTTAGTGGGTGAAAACTAACTACCACTTTGGCTTTTAGTCCCCACTTGATGCACATGATTTGTCTTCTTTGCCATTCAAAAAACATATTAAGCTCCTTAGAACTTGTCTCGACTCATCAAAAGATTAATTACTATTCTTAATCAAAAGAATCGCTTAGTTGATCACTAAATTTACTTGAAAAATTTGTGTCATAAACTAATTAAGCTTCATGTATATCATGTCTAAGATAATTAATTCATTAAGTCAAAAGCTTAATTTCACATTCCTATTAATTTCACTAGTTAGGGTTTATAACCCTAATTAACCACTTTAATAATTTAACTGTAGAATTCGTTAACTAAGCTCATAATCATTTTTCTCATACTAGTAACAACATGGTATTATAAATTCAAGCTCCAGTTCGAGTTTTAACAAATCTTGCAAGATGTACACCAATTGAGCTCAATTAGCTAATTACAAAGGAAATATGATACCTTAATCCACTTAATGGGTTAATTGAGCTTAAAAGTTCCCTTCTTCCCAACTGAAAATCACCATAGTATAGCTCTGGTCGTTATTGAGTAATTATTATCCAACAAATTATGTTTTTAACAGGTCATACATGCTTGGAGTCGGCGTGAATGCGCCACGTTTAGCTAATAGACGTGTCGAATCTGGTTAAATGACCCGTATTTCATAGCAACGTACTATCTACGTGTCGTGTCGTATCTCGATTTCACGTCGTGTCTTCCAATTATACGATGCCCTTTTTGAAATAACAACTTAATTCAACGTTTACGCCAAACCCTTGCATAGACGTGTCATGTTCATGAACTCAATGCAGTTTGTAAACTGTTATTAGCAGTTCTGCATGACTAATTTCATTCCAGCTTTCCCTTTTTCCATTCCTACTTCAATTGAATATAACTCTTTCACTTTATGTTTACGTGTTTATTTTTATGTATGTTTTCTACGTATGACTTTGGTCCTATATAATACGTTTTCATTCAACAATATATATTAAAGTTACTTAGTGGTACCGACATTTTATATTTATCTATCAACAAATACAACGATATATTATTTTTATCAATATAATCATCAAAATCCAGCTTAATTAATTAATACTTAAAAGTGTAACTATACTACTAATACTAATACTAATATGATATCGAGTCAAATATAACCTCACAACTTACATCCCAATTCCCAAATAATTCACAAAGAAGGGTACGATGGTAAAAAGGTGGGACTAGGCAAAGTGGCAAACAATCGCCTTGCACTTGTATATATAAAAATCACCCCGTAAACGCAGTCCCTGAGTTGTAACACCACCCCCTCGATCTTACCACGATTTTTCATCTTCCCTTCCTCCTGTGTTGTAAAGCAATGGCGGATCAGCTTACCGATGATCAGATCTCCGAATTCAAGGAAGCTTTTAGCCTATTCGATAAGGACGGAGATGGTCAGCTCCCTCTCTTTCGATATTGTTTTGCTCTTTCTTCCGATTTCTCCATTTACGTATTTGTTTCTTATGAATTAACGTATTTCACACGAACAAGCGGTTCATGAACCACAATATTGCACACAATTTTTCTCCTCATACCAGATCTGATCTCTGATTGGCGATTTCGATACGCCTAAAATGCAATTGGGCGAGTTAGGGATTGTTATGGTTTCAGTAAAAAATCAAAGACCAATAAGAGCTCGCACTTGGATCAGTTTCGTTCGTTTTGTGGACTACGATTTGTTGAGATTTCTTTCGTCTGTAGCCGGATCTCAATCAATAGATGAAAGCATTGTTTTAAAGCTGTATTATAAGATCACATATCTACTTTATTGATGGAATGTGCTTAGATCTGTAGGCATCAGTTTGTGTTAAATTCTTTCTCGCTTTGTTATTTCCATTGTAGTGATGATTTATTGCCATTGATGCAGGTTGTATCACTACTAAGGAGCTTGGAACCGTTATGAGATCTCTAGGACAAAATCCAACAGAAGCTGAGCTTCAGGACATGATCAATGAGGTTGATGCTGATGGGAATGGGACCATTGATTTCCCTGAGTTCCTGAACCTGATGGCAAGAAAGATGAAGGACACAGACTCTGAAGAAGAACTGAAGGAGGCTTTCCGGGTGTTTGACAAGGATCAAAATGGCTTCATTTCTGCAGCTGAGCTTCGCCATGTTATGACAAATCTTGGTGAGAAGCTGACTGATGAGGAAGTTGATGAAATGATCCGTGAGGCTGATGTGGATGGTGATGGCCAGATCAACTATGAGGAATTCGTGAAGGTGATGATGGCAAAGTGAGAGAACAAGGTTCGATCTTTAAAAAAAAAGAGGTAAAAATCAATCTCAGTAGAGAAGTTAACATGGTGGTTTTTTAAGATTGGTATGCTTCTATTTGTGCTTAAGATTCAATTTGTATTCTTATTTTAGAGGTTGTTGGGTGCTTTTGGTTTATCCTGTTTCAAATTTATTTCTAGTCCAACTCTGTCATTTGCTTGCATGTTTCCTCACTGTATCTTATTTACTATTAGTAACTTGAGTTAGTTCTTTCTTACATGCCATTTTCATTTTCCTTCTAATTCTATTTTGTAATTGGTTACAAGCCCAGAACAATTTGGATTATTTGTTTGGTCGAGTCTTTCTTGATTTCTTTTTCATTATTGTTGTTTTATGGTTCATTGAAATCATTATAAGACTACAAAAAGTACACATGATAAGTTGAGGCTTGCTATTCTGTTAGGCCCCATGTAGCTATTTTTTGTTCTACACAATCGACTGGTTTGCAATAAAATGTTAGCAAATTAGCATCATCTCTTGATAGGATGTTGATGGTAAGGTCCAATATTTATATAAATATACTTTTTAATCGAATAATTCAACGATTCAATATCAAGTGAATGTTTTTTTTTTTTTTTTTGAGTTATACAACTAACTTCATCTTTATTCAATGATACAATAATATTTCATTTTATTGTTTGATATTAAATATTATATTTTTAATTATAATTTAAAATTTTTGGTGTCTTTTTTATAACTATATATGTAATATAACCATATACATAAGAATTTCTGTATTATAATGTTATTTTAGTTAAATTATTTTGTCGTGTAATATTTTATTTTAAAAAACTGACATGTATAAAACATAACAAATTTAGATGAGGTGGTTTTATAATATATTCTTCATAAACGAGGATAAATTATTTAATTATAGAAAATAAAAGTTTTTTAAAATGTTCATTGATTGAAAAGAGTTTAAGTTAATAAGTTTTGTGTTTGATAAGTTGGTAGAAAGTTGATTTGACAAAAGAAAAATACTATATATATAAGATTGCTTGTTTATTGGGGATAAATTTTGGCATATATGTCTATATTTTTCATAAAAATAAAAGCACTAATTTTTTAACATGTAACTTTAAAAATCAAAAAATTTCAAAAAAGCTTTTTTCAAATTCTAGTTATATATCAGTATGTATACTTGTTTTTAAAAGTATAAAAATGATAAATTTGGACATTTTTATGTTTTTGGAACAAAATAAATCCATAACAATAAAAAATAAATAAAAAGGTATGATATTTGCAAATAATTCTTTTATGCTTTGTAACTTAACTATATATTCATACTAGTTTATAACCCGTGGGAACCACGATCATAAAATTAATTAAACTTTTATAGTAAAATTAATTAAACTTTTATAGTAAAATTCAAAGTTATTAATTAATTATTTAAATAAATTATTAATTAAGAGATTTTTTTAGTTATATAAAATTATACTCATTGATTTAAATAAATATGTGAAATTATATCAATTTATAATTTGTATTAATTTTATTTTAATTTTTATTTTAAGGCTATTAATTTAATGTAGATAGAGTGGGAAATTTAAAATTTAAAATTAAAATGAATAATCAATAGGTTGACAAGTGGCAAATATTAATTAGGATACATAATAGGGTGACACATGACAAAAGAAGAATCTCTCTCTGTCCTAATAAAAGAATAGTTTTATTCTCCTTTTGACATGTGTCACCATATTAGGCCTCCTAATTAATGCATATATTTTTTTTGTCATGTGTCACCCTATTATGTCACTTAATTAATGTATGCCACTTGTCAACCTATTGATTTTCTATTTTAAATTTCAAATTTTAAATTTCACACTCTAATTACATTAAATTAATAACATTAGAATAAAAATTAAAATAAAATTAATACAAATTATAAAATGATGTAATTTTATATATTTATTTAAATCAATGATTATAATTTTATAAAATTAAAAAAAATCTTCTAATTAATAATTTATTTAAAATAAGTAATTAATAATTTCGAGTTTACTATAAAAGTTTAATTAATTTTATAAACGTGGTTCTCACGGGTTATAAACTAGTAAAATATGCATTAATTAAGAGGTCTAGTAAGGTGACACATGTCAAAAGGAAAATAAAACTATTCTTTTATTAGAATAGGAAGAGGAGATGTATATTCTTAGACCATAGAAAATTATGAACTTTGATATTTTATAAAAAATTAAGTTTTATAAAAAAAACATAATGCATTAATAAACAATTTTTTTATATTGTTTTATCATATGTATATTATTTAATAAAAAAATATAAATATTGATATGTTTGTTTCTCTTTTTGAAAATAAAATAAACTTAATATGCATTAGTACATATGTTTCATGAGAACGATACATACATACATATGCATTGATCATATTGACTTTATTTTATTCAAGAAAGATAAATAAATATATTAGTATTTGTATCTTTTTTACATTGATATAAAAAAAAGTTATATATTAATGTATAATGTTGATTTTTTAGGACTTTAATATAAAATAAAAAACAAAAAAAAATGTTAAAGTACATTATTTTATATGCTCTAAAAATAGTATATATAGATATACAGTTACAAAATATAAAAACATTTCTTTGAAAATAACATTTTTTGGAACCTATTTTTACTTTTATGACTTTATTTTATTCAAAAAGAAAATTCAGAAATGTCAAAGTTAATATTTTTATGCTTTGAAAACAGGTATAGATATTGATATACGACTTCAAGTTTAAAAAGATTTATTTGGATTTTTTTTAGTATTTAACGTTAATTATTAAAAAAAATAAGTGCTTTATTTTTATTTGGAACTTATAAACAATAACACCAAATTTTATAAATTTTTATCCTCTTATCAAATCTATAAAATGAAACAAACAAATGCCATATGTAAAAAACATTGTCGTAACATAATATTTGTTTATTTTTTATTTATTAAAATATTAATATCAAGTAATCTTATTTTTGTAAATATATGAAATAAACTTAAAACTGAAAAATAGTTAACACAATTTTTATGAATTATTATTCTCAATGTCTTTAAGTTGATAATAAACTGATTTTATTATATAAAATAGAAACAACTTTTTTTACATATATGCCAGGTGAAGTTATTTCAATATTTTACATTTCTGACCTAACTTTATAATTTTATTATAATTTTTGTCCAAACTTTTTATTTACAAATTCGTCTGAAAAATAGTTTTTCTTTGCAAATTTTAAAGACTTTTTGTAAAACTTTTTATTAAAAAATTACAACTTTTTGTATAAACTTTTTAAACTTCCTTTTTTGCAATCCGTTCTACAATTTTTTTTACAATTTTTGACTTTTTTTTGTACAATTTGTTTTTACACATTTTATTAATAGAATTTAGTTTACAACGTTGTACCATATTTTTTACAACCTTTTTTTTTTTTTTCATTTTTAAACTTTTTTACAACGCATATAAACTTGTTTTACAGCCAACATAAAAATAATTCAAATATGGAAACATATCTAAACACATATAACTAACCAACACAATAGATTAAAAATAGATCAAATCACATAACCAACTTTGTTATGAATATGGATGGAAAAATTACATAGAGCGAAACTCATAAACCAACAAACACAATTACATAGACCAGAACTTATAGAATGAGAAATTATAAATTAATAATCCAAAACTTGTATGAAAATATTAAAAAAAAAAGTTCTAAAACAAACATAAAAAATTGTAAAAAACTTGTAAACATAATTATAAATGTTTTAAAAAAATTGTAAAAAATGTAAAAAATAAAAGTTCAAAAATGTTGTATAAAAAGTTTAAATATAAAAAAGGAAAAAGGTTGTAAAAACTATTTAAAAAGGTTTTGCAAAGAGTTATAAATTTTTTTTTATAAAAATTCTAAAAGCTTTGTTTAAAAAGTCTTAAAAAATAAATTCGTAAAGAAAACTAATTTTGGGGCGAATATAGAAAATGTTTTTGATGAAGATCGTAACAAAAATTAAAATTTGAGCCAAAAATGTAAAACTGAAAAATAACCTACTACGGTATTTTTTTTATTTTTTTTTATTTTTTTTGGTATTAAGATGCAAACTCAACAAAACTTAAAGAACATGATATAGGTGATAATGCTCAAGATATTAAACAAGAACACAATGAAATTTAACGTGGTTCAATTACCAGGATAATCAAGTTAATGTAACTAGAGATATTTTTTTATCAATTGATGAATGTTATAAAATGTCTAAGTATCAATTGATGAATGTTAAAGTGGGCCAACAATCATACTCTGGTGTGATGATCCTCTTGTTTTAAGGGTTACAATAAGTTATACGTATTTATAGCATCCTTGAACTAAAATTTTTATATTGGTCTGATGGGCCTATGACATGTTGTCGTAAAGTCAAATTTTCTGGTAGCAAAGTCAATACTAAAGTTCCGACTGTTTTGTTGTCACTTTAGACCGGAACTTCTAGGAACTCCACAAAGAGGGCTCTTAGAGTAACTCTGGAGGAGAGACTTTTTCGGATAACTCCACCGAAGAGACTTCTTCGGACACTCCGCTCTTCAAACACGTTTGAGTAAGATCGTGCTCTTCGGACAATTTCAGACGAGAAGTTCAATGCTTAAGTTCTACACTTCGCCCCTAGGCGGAAGTGCCTTCGTCTTCACTATTTAGGTTGAACTCCATATCTTAATAGTTGTTTCCATTTTACATAATAAAATCGGTTTGTTCGTAACTTGAATACGTTCATTTCCAAAAAAAAAGGTAAACCAATTCAAATTTTATTTGAGGATAATTTATATAATATATGTGAATGATAAAAATAAATTAGTTAATTTCTAAAGAAAACTTTTGCAAAAGTCAATCATTGGATAGGGTTTATTACAATGATTTTTTGAAAAAAAAAAATTAATGGAAAACTGTGACAAAATTAATAAGTTTTTGAGACGCTGACCATTAACATTGAAGATGTCCTTGCAAGATTTTTCTTAATTTGCCTATTTATGTGTTGTTTATATAAATTGTCTATTTGTTAAAAACTCAATTCATTAGGGGTGAGCAAAAACCGAACCGATAAAAGAAAAAACCGCAAAAACCGCAATAAACCGCAACCGAAAAACTGAAACCGACGCAAAAGCCGATGGTGCGGATTTTATTTTTTTGAAAAACCAAATTTATTGGTGCGGTGCGGTTTTTATCTAGAAACCGGACCACCAAAACCGAACCGCACCGCAAGCTTATTAAGAATAAAATAAATCACTAATTTATATTATACAATTATACATATTATTTAAAAAACTAATAAATTCTAATTTATACATTTATTGTATATTGAACTTGATGGTAATTAGTAATTAGGTATTAAGTTTAATGTGTGAGTTTGTCACTTTTTGTTTATGACTTAATGATTATGTGTAAAGTGTAAACACTATGTGGGCTATAACTTGCAAGTTTGTAACTTCTAAGCACAAATTAAATAAAAAAATGAGCTTGAGAATATAGGTTGCAAATGAAGTGATCAAGTAAGCAACATAAAAAACTCAAAAATTACAGCTTCTAAATGTGTGGAAACGAAATGACATCATATCATACAATCATAAATCTTCACATGAGCACCACGGTTAAAAAAATCGTACCGGTGAACATAAAAAACTGCACCATATGTTTGACTTAGGGGCCGTTTGATAGTTGCTGTCTGGGAAAGTGCTGTATGGGAAAGTGCTGTCTGGGAAAGTTTTCTGACTGGGAAAGAAACAATGCTGTTTGATTGTACATATGATTGACTGTGCTGAATGATGAAAAATGACCATATTACCTTGCTGTTCTATTCTGTGATGGATGAAGTAATTAAACATAAATCAAAATTACACAATAATCATTTAAAAATCCGAATACAAATTGTCTTACAAAGTAATTAAACATAAATCAATCAAAATCCAAATATAAACATACTGAAATTGAAAATAACATACTAATTTGCATACATCTCTAAAGTAAACCGGGTGAAAGTAGTTGATTAGCAATCTGCTCACGCAAAGTAGTCATGTATTCAACGGCTTTTGAACCCCACTCTATGCCTTGTGTGTTTTCGCCTTCAATTCCTCCACCGTGCACATCAAGATTAACCATAACGTTCTCTTCAAAATTTTCAAATAACTCATCTTGGATATTGTATTTCCTTATAAAATTATGGACCGCGACACAAGCAATGACTATGTCTCTTTGTATCGGAAAAGGATAAGGAGCCATTTGTTTTAAGATTGGGAATCTCGCCTTCAATACACCATAAGCACGCTCAATAACATTTCTAAGTTGTGCATGAGCAAGATTGAACCTTTCTTCTTTAGTTAAAGGTCGACGTCCTCGAAAATCGGCTAACCAATACCTAGTGCCACGGTACGGAGCCATGAACCCACGAGTGTTAGTATATGCGACATCACAAATATAATATTTATATGTAGGTGAGTGACATTTATTATATAAAGAATATAGATAATAAAATTTATATAAAGAATATAGATAAACTTATATAAATATTAGAAACCTGGTGGAGGGAATGGAAATCCGGAAGACGGATTGAATGCAACTTCTTTCAAAACTCTTGAATCATGTGCTATGTCTTCCCATCTAGCCCATACAAAGGTGAATATCATATCAAAATCACAAATTCCTAATACATTTTGATAACATTCACCTTTTCCTCTTCCCCTATACCTCGTTTGTTGATCAATGGGCACAACTGCATGTACAAGAGTTCCATCTAGTGCACCTATTGCTCCGGAAAATATAGCTTTTAACCGTCTTTGTCGTTCTGAGGCATGTCTTGTTGGATTAGGATTTGTTGGTACTATAATTTCTTTTGCAAAACACATCATTGCATTTAAGACCTCATGAAAACATTGATGAATGGTTTGTGTGGAGTGATGAAATCTTCCTTTAACCGCTCGAAAACGTTCATTATGTCCTATAACATGTAAAAACATAGCCATCTTCTCTTCAATGCTTATCGTTCTACTAGCTTGCAACCAACTTCTTTGCGTAAAATGATTGCATAATAATACAAATGCCTCTTGTGTAAGACGCATCATATCGTAACATTCGATAGGATCCCCGTGTATCAAATCTTGCGTATACGCATACCCGCTCGAATCGTTATCTCTTATTCTATGAATTTTTTTTAGCCTTGGCCGGTTTAACCTCAACCAATACAAGACAAGTAAAAGAAAAGCTAAAGCTTCACCATTAGAAATCATACTTGACCTGTAAAATACAATTACATATAACATGTCAAATATAAAATAAACAACCAAAATATTTATAATATGTCAAATATAAAGTAAATAACAAAAAAAAAATATTTATCTAATAACACAAAAGTGATGCACCAAAACCTAACATCCAAAAGTCATGCAACAAAGAGATAGTAAAAGTAATCAAATGTAACATCTAAAAAGTCATCAAAGGTAACCAAACTTCATTCCTACACTCCTCACCCACGACTCACAAGTAGTAGGCGTAAGTCGTAACCAAACTTTCCTAATATCGGCACTTTCAGCAAATAACAAAAGAGCGGTCTTGTGTCTTTCATCTTCTTCTCCCCATCCCATTTTTGCCAATTTCTCCATACATGCATCTATGTCCTTATCCATTTCACTTCTTTGATTTTGTTCACTTCTTTGGTTTTGTTCCACAAGCGTCCTTGCAAACTTGATGATTTCCTCCTCAACTTCTAGTGCCCTTGCGTTTCTCTTGTTTCCACCAACTCTTTTGTTTCCACCCACTCTCCTATTTTTCGAATGTCCGGAGGATTCTTCACTTGCAGCTACATGTTGGGTTGATTCGGGAGTTTCCGTTTGGGTGCATTGAACCTCATCAAAGTCATGCTCAGTGTATTCAGGAGTAGGACGGGGGAGTGTAGAAGATGGCCCCCAACTATCAAAGCCGGTAGAGGTTGCACCTTCAAATAATTGGGTGCACAGATCAGGGAAAAGGAGGGGCATAATTTTCAAAGCTCCTACAATCTTGTTCAACTGTTTAACATTTTGAAATTTTCAAACCATTAAAAGAAAATAATCATATTTCTACTATTTGTTTTAAAATTAGACGAATATATATTACCTTCGTCTCCGTCTCCCATTGTTCGTCAGTCAAATTAAATTTATTTGTTAAAGGATCATATATATTTCCGGTTTTGCTTTTAAGTTTCACCCAAGCTTGATACTTTCCTTTGTAGTAGTCGTAGTGGTTTCTCAGCTGTTTTTGGTCAACGACTAAACCGTGTTCCTTTAATAATTTTTCGGCTACAACTTTCCATGAATTTGATTTGAGGGCACTACCCTCACGACCATTTGCGGTTACTTCTTGGATACAAGCATCAAGAAAAGTTTTGTCTAAACTTTGGTTCCAAATGATTCTAGATTTCCTTTGTGACATGTCTATAATAAAAAAAAACAACAAATATAACCAAAAATCAACATGTATATACAAAAAAAATATATATATAAAACCAAAAGGCAGCATACATATACAAAAAAAAAACATATATAACCAAAATTCAACATTTATATACAAAAAATAGCATATAAAACCAAAATTCAGCATGCATATAAAAAAACTGCATATATAACCAAAATTCAGCATGTATAAACAAAAAACAACATGTATAATCAAACTTCAGCATGTGTGTACAAAAAACAGCATATATAGAACCAAATTTCTGCATTTATATACAAAAAAACAGCATATATGTTCATAATTTCAGCATGTATGTTAAAAAAAACAACACATTTATAACTAAAATTCTGCATGTATATATAAAAAACAGCATTTACAATCAAAATTTTACATATATATACAAAAAAACAGCATATATATTCATTAGTTCAGGATGTATGTTCAACAAACAAAATATATGTTCACAAAAAACAGCATCCTGTTCACAAAAATCAACATATTTGAACAAAAATCAACATGTTCTAATAACCACAACATGAATGTATGCTTTAATAACCACAAAAACATGTTCTAATTTTGATTTCAACCACAAAAACAAGTATAATGCACAAATTCTAAAAAATAAGAAATCTGGAAAAAAAAACTTGTTCACAAAAACATGTTTTGATTTTGATTTCACTCATAATTTTGAAATCAAGAAAAAAGAAAGATTAATTGAAAATCCTTGCTGATGGATCGAGAAAAAAAAAAGAAAAAGATGAGAATCTTGTTGATGGATCGACAAAAGGAGAAAACGAAACTTGTGGGGCGGAGCAGTAGGGCGGCGGTGGTCTGCTTGGCGGGAGGAGGTTGGCCGGCGACGGAAGATGGATGCAATGGAAGGTGGGTAGAGTCGATGATGACCGATTGAAGATTGCAGCGACGATGTATGCGTTTTTTTTTGTTAGGGCACAAATGTCCAACGCGTCCTTCTTTTCCATTCAGACTTCTTTTTGTGGCTGTGTGGGAAAGCTCAATCTTACCGGGAAAGACGAAGTTTTTTTGTGTAAAACAAACAGTCTTTCCGGCCCATTCAGCCGGAAAGATCTTTTTGGGGCTGGAAAGACACTTATCAAACAGGGCCTTAGTTTAAAACCGACACCGAACCGGTACAAACCGAAACCGCACTCAAAAACCGCAAAACCGAGCCATTGAAAAACAGTACCCAACGGTTTCTAGAATTCAAAAACCGCACCTTGCGGTTTGCGGTTCGGTTTGGACCTAAAACCGCACAAAACCGCACCATGCTCACCCCTACAATTCACCATAAGCATTTAATAATAACATGGGAAGAGCTTGTAAATTTACAAGATATTAAACAATCTTTTGAAATATAACTTTTTTAAAAAAAAAAAATTTCAAGAGATTATTAGTTTAAAAACCATTTAAAAAGCTTATATTACGAATATTTAGTTAAAGTTTAATATATTTAGGTAGAACAATTTGTAACATGATTATTGTTTTATGATGATTGATGCCTTTGTTATCGGTTGCGGCCCCTTCTAAGAATAATAGAATACTATAAAAAGGCAAATTGAAAAGAATGATACCATGTAAACTTACTTTCGGTGATGAAATAAAAATCAAGCAAAATGCTTGAATTCTAGATTTTATTCTCAACTAGAATAAACGAATGATTGAATTAGAATTCAACTGCCTTGACATGCGGTGCTGATAAAAGAGCAATGTTGATAAAGAGCGATGTTTTAAATTTGGGATAATGAAATGCGAGCTCTCGTTTTGTTCACGTTTAGGTAATTTTATTTTTTTTATACACATTTGACAATTTAACTTGTTAAATACGAGGGATTCTATTCGCATACGAAAAACCCTTTGAAAACCATGATATGACCTTTACCGACCATTTAACGATCACATCGCCTTTTCATTTTGATTCAAATTGATTTTTTTTTTACATTTTTAAATCTTCTACCTTTAATTTACTATAATTACAAAACTGATCCTTTACAATTTAGTTTATCATTTAACCAATTCAAAACTTATTGTTTCGTATTTTCAGTTATTTTTTTTTTGTAAATAGAAAATTAATCTTATTATTACAAAACTAACCCTTTACAATTTAGTTTATTATTTAACCAATTCAAAATTTGTTGTTTCATATTTTTAATTTCTTTAATTTATTTATTGTAATTACAAAATTAATATTTTATAATATTATTTAATGTTGTTTTCTTTTATTACCATTGACCTCATATATTAAGAGTAGATTATATGAACGGCTCTTATGGTTTGAAATAATTAATTTATATGATTGATTCTAACTTTTTTTTTTTAAATTCAGATAGTCTTTTAAACTTTAATTTGTTAGATATTAGGTAGGGACAATCAATCCGGGAATATAGGAATGAATGGGGATCCCTATCAATATCAAAATGAAGAAAATAGAATGAAATAGATTACCCATCGGGCAGGGATAATCATTCCGGTCCTGGGAGAGGTGGCGACCATTCTCAAGAACCAAAAAGACTGAGCTGAGGGGAAGCCCTCTGACTCACTGAACGCCTTGACAGGGCGGTGCTCTGACCGATTGAACTACAATCCCAGGTTGGAACCTTAACCTCTTACGGTTGTCGAGAGATCTCAATCTACTACATCTACTCTAAAGGCAATGCAAAGAGTTCACGCCGGATCACCTTTCAAATAAGACCAAACCTGAGAGGCAGTTTCACCTTGACAAAACAAATGAAGTAAAGAATCCTGTTGACTCTGCTAACATACATATAAAAATAATATTTTTCCTTTACTCATTTATTTTTTATTTTTTATTTTTTATTTTCTATAATTTATTTTTCTATTTTATTTTATTAATTTATTTACGAAGACCCGTTGATTTTAGGGAAATTGAGTACTCTAACCATAATAACCATTTTTTTTTATCTTTTTTAAAAATTGACACCCCATTCCGGAGTCGAGTCCGATATTCCAAAGTTACATATACATTTATGTGTTTTAATCATTTTGAAGTGTGTCCATTGCAAATTAATGGTTGGTCATTTGTAGCATGTACATTTATGTGTTTATTTATGGTTAAATGAAGCTTATTGAATACCTTCAATTTTTGAGTTTTTATTTTATTTTCTTTGACAGGATGAACTAGCCTATGAAACTTACAAAGTAACGTCTCTAACTGATCTTACAATTGATCTTAAATTATCCTGTCCCATATATATATATATATATATATATATATATATATATATATATATATATATATATATATATATATATATATATATATATGTGTGTGTGTGTGTGATTTATATTTAAAATAATATGAAAATGACTAAACTGCACAAATGGTCCCTGTGGTTTGCTCAAAATTGTCACTTTGGTCCAAAAAGGTTTGGACTAGCACCAGATGTCCAAAGTTTTCATTTTGTTGCTTGTTTGGTCCAATCTGTTCTGAATTTTTTCAAAATGACAGATTTGCCCCTATTTATATGAATTTCTCTTTTTTCTTATTTGTTTTTCTGATTTTCAGATTTAAAAAAATAAAAAATAAAAATAAATATATCTCCCTCTCTTACTCTCTCTCTCTCTCTCTCTCTCTCTCTCTGTATCTTCTTCATTTGTTCTTCATGGTTCTCAAGAACCCCTCATTGTCGAATCCACCACCGTCCATCTTCAGCCACCCCTCATCCTCACTCCCTTCATAATCCGAACATGGACCCAACACCGTTTTACCACCCTCACCATTCATCACCTTCACCAACCTTCAACCTCAACTGAACCTTTCATCATCTATCACCACCCTCATTTATCCATCACAGCCTACACTACCCACCATTAGCCACCACCGACCCTACCACCCATCATTTTCTCCATCAGATCATCACACCACCATTGAAACACCATTGACTGTCATCAACACAAAATGATCGCCAAACCACCAAAAACAACAAATCTGCCAAAAAAATAAGAAAAAGAAATTAACCAGTGGATATGTTCGTCACCTGATCTGTTCGTCACCCTCTTTCTCTTTTTTCTCGTCGGATTTGGAAACACGAAGGTAAGGGCGTCGTTCAACACATACCAGCGCTAGGGTTTCCTGATGAAAATGACAGAGCTAGGGTTTTCAGTGGATGATAGCAGCGCTGAAATAAGAATAACCGCTTAGGGTTTTCTGAAAACCCTAACTCGTCGCCACCCTTCGTCTTCTCTGGAACGTCGTCGCCAAATCGCTAGGGTTTGCTAATGAAGAAAGCTGAGAAACATGGAGATAGACGAGGCTCGTCGGAAGAACGATAGTTTACAGATCTAGAGCTTCGTCGAGTTGCAACGGAGTTTTTCAGATCGTCGGAAAAACGAAGGTTTATAGATATAGATGATGGCGATGAGATCGGAGAAAGGGTTTACAGATGGATGGTGACGGCGAGATGGTGGTCCATGGCAGATGGTGGCTGAAGGCGGTGGTGACTAAGGGCGACGACGGTGGTGGAGTCGACGATGAGGGGTTCTTAAGAACCTTGAAGAACAAATGAAGAATGAAGGAGAAATAGTGGGGGGAGAGAGAGAGAGAGAGAGAGAGAGAGAGAGAGAGAGAGAGCGCGAGAGAGATTTATTTTTATTTTATTTTATTTTATATTTTTTTAAATCTGAAAATCAGAAAAAAAAATCATATAAACAGGGGCAAATCCGTCATTTTGAAAAAAATCAGAACAGATTGGACCAAACAAGCAACAAAATGAAAACTTTGGACCTTTGGTGCTAGTCCAAACATTTTTGGACCAAAGTGGCAATTTTGAGCAAACCACATGGACCATTTGTGCAGTTTAGTCTATGAAAATAAGGATCGTACATGTTGTTTATTTATATTAGACAAAACTGCAAAATTGGTCCTTATGGTATGCGAAAAACTGTGGATAAGGTCCAAAAAGTTTTCAACTTGCATGGGAGGTCCAAAATCAAGAATTTCCTGTGGTTTTGGTCCTTATAAACTTGAAAAGACAATTTTACTTGAATAACTCTTAGATCGATTAGATCTTCAACAGGTTAAACAATAAATCAAATAAACACAAAGAATACAATATCAAATCAAATGATGCTTAATTCAACCCAACAATCTCCCCTGTGACATCCCCAATTTCACGGCCAGAAAAGACCGATTTGTTTATGCTTTGTTTTTAAAATCAGAGTAATCGTTTAAAGAAAACTGTTGCGGAATTTGTTCCCAAAACAAAATATGATAAGAATTTATCAAAGCATTTCTTTAAAGAAATGTATTTTCATTAAATAACAAAATCTCGGGATGTCATGTTCCGATACAGACCAAAAGCGTAAACAATATAAAATAGACCTTATAACAGTTATTTATAACTACTGATCTATAATCCAAAATCTCTCGTCAAGTCCACCAACTATTATTCTTGTGCCATTACCTGTAATGCAAAGAAAACTAAGTGGGTCAGGCTTAGGAGCCTGGTGAGCATATAGGGTTTTCAACCCACAATAATATAATTATTATATTTAATCATCAAACAATCAACCCAATTACCCATCCCCATTATCTTCTTTATTTCTTAAGGTTTTACCCTAAGAATCAACTATCCTTCATCCATTCATTCCTAAGGATTTATCTAAGGAATTGGCACGAAGTCCATTGCTGCCAAAGTTTATCTATCAGGTACTAAGTCCATAGTTACCAACATTTATCTCTCAGGTACTAAATCCATAGCTATCAGGCGCTAACTCCATAGTCACCAAGGTTCACTTAACAGTAGACGCTAACTCCATAGTCACCAAGGTTTATACAATAGGCGCTAACTCCATAGTCACCAAGGTTTACTTAACAGTAGGCGCTAACTCCATAGTCACCAAGGTTTATACAATATGCGCTAACTCCATAGTCACCAAGGTTTACTCATACCATCTTCCATCACACACCAACTATCCCATCTACCCATGTTCTACCCAACATTTTCGTAGATATAAATACTTACACAGTTTAAATCATTTAACACTTATATAAAACATCAATTTCCACACCCATCTCAAATAGACAAACAATATATAACACCTAGCACGTATCTCATAGAGAATAAATCATATCTATGAGTTAGAAGAAAGTGAATATGCATTCTCACATATAAACAACAATATGTACACATAACACGTATTTCATATCAAATACTTCATAATTATGTGATAGAAGAAAGTGACTATACACTCACCTGATCAGAAGATGATCGGACAACACTACGGCTCTTCGAGTAGTAATTCTTCGGTGAAACCGTGATCTCTTCACACACCGGGCTTCTCGTGGGCAGAGCTTCGGCTCGGAAACTCTTTTCTTCTCAGGATATTCGGGCTTTGGGACTCGCTTCGGGGGGTTAAAATAGGGCTTAGAGAGTGTATCGGGAGTGGGAGAGAAGAGATGGAGCAACCATAATCGGCTGGCCCTTGATTTCTATTTATAGGGCAAATTTCTCATTTTCCACGTCGTGAACAGTGCGTTCACGTCGTGGGCTTGATCGTCACTGCATGCGTGATCGCAAGTTGGGTCTGGCAGACTCCAGGAGGCGTTAGAAGACATGCCACGTCGTGACCACTGATTTCACGTCGTGGTCTCTGACAGTTTTTGGGTTTCGCGCCCCGAACTTCAGAAATCCATAACTTTCGCATACGAACTCCGTTTTCGACGTTCTTTATATCGACGCGTAGGTAAAAACAAGATCTACAAATTTCATTTAGACTTTGTTGGCTAATTTTGACTTTATTTTTATTATATTATTTTTATATTATTTTTAGTAGGCCGGGACAGGAAAACTCCGTTATAAACTCATAACTCCTTCGTCTGACGTCCGTTTTCGTCTGTCTTTCCGTCGTTGGACTACTATCGATGAGATCTTCGATTCTCATTTAGAAAGTTTTGGCTAAATATCGTTCGATCCCATATTCGAACTTCGGGTTGCATACTGTTAATGCTAAAACTTCGAAAAATCATAACTTTCTCATACGAAGTCAGATTTAGACGTTCTTTTTATGCACGCTCTCGGTTTAACGTATTCTATGACTTTCATTTAGATTGCTAAGGCCAAACATCGCTCTAACGTAAATTCACTATTTACGTCGCGCTGTGTCGTGCCGGTTCTGTCGCGAAACTTCGACAGGTCATAACTTCTTCGTTATAACTCGGATTTCGGCGTTCTTTATATGTACGGAATCCTTGTAACATATACTACAACTTAGTTAAGATTAATCCTTCTAAATAATCTTCTATCCAAAAGTCATTTTTGATGCTTATCGTCTCTAAATTGACTAGCCCAGATCTACGGGCGTTACATCCCCCTTTGCGTCAAATGAGGCGAGAGATTATTTCTGTTGTGTAGCCTTCACTTTCTTCACAACCTTGAACAGCCGAGGAATGATAGCAAGAAGTGTCTGCCGAAATTGAATGTACTAACGTAGCATATCAGCAAACAACTTCTTCTCAGCTGCAGAATTCTGATCACATCTGTGAATGATCTCCAAAATATGCTCCAAGCAAGCAGTTGAGAACAGGTGCTTATCAATAAGAGCAAAAAGACATTTTTGACTTTTGCCCCTAACAAACATCACTGTGTGAAATTTTGGGTCGATTTTACCCTTGACCATCGCGTTCACATTGCCAGTTCTTCCAATTGGTTTGATCGTTGGTCGCTTATGAATGGCAGATGCGATTTCTTGATCCATCTTTGCTACTTCATGAATGTAGCAAACAAGCATTCGCTTGATGTGGTCAATGATCGGCTGATACTCCTGAGGATTGAACAGCAGAATATTGTTGAGGAGTATCCAGTCGTGAGGGTTAAGGTTCGGTAGATCAGCCAGGGAAAAATTATGAACCGAGCTAGCAGAGCCTCGGGTCACTTTAAACTTGACATTGACAAATTTTCCTGCTGAATAAGGCTTCAGTACCTTGACCGTAGTAATCTTCTGTGAGCTCCAGGTCAAGTACTGTGGCTGAGCGAACTCCAGATAAAATTCCAACAGATCCCGATCTACCTTCGGGTCCGGAGAGGGAATGACAGCAGTTGAGTTGAAGCACTGAAAGATAAATGCCTTTCGAGTGATTGGCATATCAAATTGAGCGTCCTTCGAGTTCTCAAGGCCGAACGACATAACAGGTTCGAGCCAATGAGTACTCGGTTCATCTATAACTTCTCTCTGGAGCGATTCAATGGTCCATTCTGGAAACATGGACTTCTTTTTCTCCAAGAGCTCCTTTTCTTTTAGCTTCTTTTCGAACTCAACCTTTTCCTTCTCAATCCTTTCCTCAATCTCCTTATCGGTGGACTTAATTTTCTGAAAAGGGTTTGAAGGATTTTCACCCAAGATATCTTCAAAATCATCATCATCATCTTCATCATCTTCTCCAATCTTCTTCTTCTTCTTATCCCTTTTGCCGACCGAAGCTACATTATCCTTCGGTGCAGCTGTTGATTTTGGTTCGGGAGGAGGTTGAGTATCATCCTTGCCAGCTTGAGTAAGCTTTTCTCCCCCTTGTTTCGGCTGGACTGAAGTCACCGGAACACCCTCTATCCGACTAAGGATATCCAACGCAGGTCTGAGTTTTTCGGCTAAATGGCGTCTAATGGATAGAGTCAGAATAGAGTCGTGGGCGTCGAGAAGATGTAACAGAATGGAATGAACGTCACCCACGGAGGTTCGAATAACTTCTCTTTCAGACTTTAAATAATCAAGCTCTTTTGTGGCAGAACGAAGCTTTATGTTTTGAATTTTGAGCTGAGAAGTACGCTTGTCTAGCTCATCCATAATACGATTTTCAACTGCAAGTTTAGCTTCCAGCTGAGTCAAACGCTCATCAACACTAGTATGAAGGTTTTCGTTGGCAGCTTCAATGGCCCTGCGTGCGACTTCAAGATTAGTCCTTTCAGCTTCGAGAGAACGCGTGAGAGTATCAACCGAAGCATTCACAGTCTGGGAGTTCTTCTGAGCGGCAGCTTGCAAAGAATCTAGGAATAGTTGAGCCTCAGAAATTAGTTTTTCGACTTTTGCGGTCGCATCTTTGCATTCTTTTGTGGAGGCCTCAACAGCAAGCGAGGCCTTCTGACATTGAGATGTAGAAGCATCAATAGCCTTTGCTGCGTCAGAGAGAGAGGTAGCATGCTCTTGAACAACCGAAGAGAACAAAGCCTTGAGAGCAGTTTCTGAGTAAGCACCAGTGGAGGAGGAAGAGAGTAGCTGATCGAGCTTATCAGTAACCGTCTTGAGATGGCGCTTGGTAATAGGAGCATCATCATCATCGTCACTTTGGACACGGTAGGGACTGAAATAAGTGGAATCAAACTCCAAGTCCTCTCCTCCAAGAACAGTGTTGGTTTTAGTGGATTGGATAGGTGATGGTGGTTTGGTAGTAATTGGGGTTTCGGGAGCTGAAGAACGAGCCCCCGTATCAGATACGTTGGTTCGAACTCCAGTAGTGGTGATAGTAGTAGCCTCAGTGAAGATAGGTGCAGAAATGGGAATGGTAGAGGATGGTTGAGATGTGATGATAGGAAAAATAGGAGGGATGGAGACAGGAACAGAAACAGGTGGAGGAGAAGGTGTTTTGGAACGAACAGGTACCTCTGGTGTAGGCGAGCGAGGTGGTGTATCACCACGAACCGAACCTTCATCCTCTGAGCTTTCGTTGTGAGATTCACTAGGAAGAGTTGAGTGATGAGTAGGAGGCACATATTCTGAGTCAGAATCACTTGAGGATTGAAGAATTAGCCGGCGAGCAGGTTTCTTGCCTTTCTTTGGCTTAGGTTGAGATGGTGCTGCCTTCTCAGACTTTCGCTTCTTAGGGGTTTGAACTTTTGAGACTTGACCCCCCTTATCCCCCTTTTTCACTTCTGGCTTCTTACCTCTCTTGGCAGGTTTGTCTGCGTCCTCAATTGATTTCACCATGTCAGCAGTGAGTTCCCTTGGACCAGAAGAGGGAAGCTTCTTGTATTCCTGAATAATCTTGCTTGAAGGAGACACAGAAGCAGACATCGACTCAGGAATGGAACCAACAAAAAGAAACTTTGAAGGATGAGTAACAATGATGTTAGTAGTATGAAACGTAGCAATGGAAGAAAGCATTGAGTCTGCCATGATAGGAACATGGAAACGATCCATTATCCACTGAGTGATAATAGTCCAGAAGCGAGCACAAGAGATTTCGATGTGGCGAGAAGAAGATGATAAACTCTGAATAAGCTGAAGCCACAAGACCATTCCATAATCCAGATTAAGACTGTGGTACACACCATAAAGCAGAGTCATGAAGGACTTGCTCGCACAGTCAGATCCAGCACTCCGTTCAGAAAGCCCTTTGAAGAGTAGAGTGAAGAGGCCATTCCATTGAGGAGGAAGGCAAGACTTTTTGAACTTTGTCACAGTGGTTAGGGTTTCAGTATACCCCATGTTGTAGAACATTGAGAAGAGCTGAACTGTGGTAATGGAATCGGGATTAACCATGGATTCTTCATACGTAAGACCTAGAAGAGAGCAGAAACGATTCCTGGAGATCGAGGCTTTCTGGTTAAGAATGTCGAAGAAAATTTTGTCTGCCCCTTTGTCATACGTTGCAGAGGAATAGATTTGAGAGAGACAGGACATCGGAACGACTTCGACTGTGGTTAGGGCTTGAACGAGTGGGGAATATTTCAGGCATTCCACCACTTGAATCATGTACGAATCGTAGAGAAAAGGTGAGAGATCGATCAACAAGTTCTGATTGGGCTTGATTGCAAGAAGAGTGGAGCGTGCAGTAGTTTCTTGAACTGAGGAAGATTCTGCCATTGATGAAGCTTGTCGAGGAAGAAGATGAACAGTGAAAAATTGATAGCCTGCTTTTTCTCTAGAGAATTGAAGTGTGGTAAGGAATAATCATACAGAAATCAGCCCTTATATACGATCTTGGAGAGAGAGAAAAATCATGAGTAATGATTGCTTAAATCTTGGAAACAGCTCCTGAAAAGGCATGATTTGACATCCTGCAACCCCGATAAAGTAGAGATGACGCATGATGATGACCGATTCAAATTCTGGCACCTTCCAAACTTATCCATAATTCAAATTATCAAGCGTTTAAACTTCCTGCTGAGTCATTGGTTGAATCTTCAATAAAATTGCTATTACCATAATAACCCGAGACGTCTTTGTGAACAAGACCTCTTTGTGAATATAGAATGTGTGTGCGTAAGAGTGTAAAAGATAAAGAAATAAAGCAAACTTTTTGTGGGAATTTGTGATGTCTATTAAGACATAAAGCAGTTGATCCCGGGCACGAATCTCTTCCTTCAAAGTCAAGAGAGACTTCAAAGTGCTTGTTTGGATTCCCGTTGAATTACGATCAAGTACTTGTTAAGAAGCATTGAAAGGCATCTTTTTAATTAAGGCTAATAAGGGTGGCTTTCGCTTCAATTCTTGATTTCGATACTTGATATAAGACCGAAACAGAACGAAGTACTTGTGAGACCAATGTGGCCTGTTAAACAAGTAGGTAGGAAACATATTCAGTGACTCGTTGAAAATCGTTAACAGGAAATCTCAAAAAAAAAAAAACTGGATCCTTTTGGAAGAAAAAGTCTTAGTGAAAAACAATTTCATAAGGATCGCGCAAAAAGAAAATGGAGATTTCATAAGGTGACATATAATAGCTAGAACTTTGAAAAGTTCACCGTTAATTCATTATGGGAGTTGGATCTTGGGTTTCACTTAATTCGTGGTGGACGAAACTAAGATCATCAACACAGAAATTGTGTAACCATAAACCTCAGTGGTTATTGCTGAGAATCTCAAGGGTTACAAAATGTGAAACGAACCGTGATGGAGAAAAATAAGGTGGTTAAGAGAACCGAATGTGCCTCTGCCATAAAAGATTGACTAAGCAGAAAAAAAACTCTTAACTCAATTTGAGAAGAGTAAGGCAGCTCATGATTAGAGTAAATTTGACAGCCTGATTGGTAAGAAAAGATTTGTATATATCAAGTCATTAAGACTTTACTCAAAATCGTTCGAGGCTTTGGTCAACATACAACAACATGCTTCTAGGGACACTTAGCTAGTACATAGATTGAGATTGATACTTGCCCCAGCTCCATCAGTGAGAGAAATTCTTGTACACAAAGTAAGCAGAAAAGAAATAAATTTTGGAATTTATTAACAAGAAACGAAAATGAAAAGAAAAATATTTTTGGATTTTAAGAAATATTCTGAAAAAGAATTAAAAACAGAAAGAAAAAAAAAAATTTGGATTTTATAAAGTATAAAAGAAATGCATAAAGAAAGTTGCAAGAAAAGAGTATACATACTATACAACCGAAACCATAATATAGAAATTAGAGGCGAAACGAGCCCGGTGAAACCGAACCCGAAATAGACCGAGCGTTCGGTGCATTTCGGTTCCCAGAAGAACCGAACCCGAAATAGACCGAGCGTTCGCTCTATTTTGCTTCTAACTCTTATTGAAATATAGGAGATTTCGGTACAGATTCAACTTTCATCATTCCTAAGCCATGCAGGATTTTGTTAAAACTTGCTTCAGGCAAGGCCTTAGTGAAGATGTCAGTCAATTGATCAGTGGTTCTTACAAAATGAATTTCAACGTTACCATCTTCCACATGATCTTTGATAAAATGATACCTCAGTGCTATGTGTTTCGTCTTTGAGTGTTGCACTGGGTTGTGACAAATCCTAATTGCGCTCTCGGAATCACAATACAATGGGATTTTCTTCATATTCAGGCCAAAGTCACGAAGTTGACTTTGTATCCAGATGACCTGAGATGTGCATGATGCTGCGGCAATGTATTCTGCTTCGGAAGTGGAGAGAGATACACATGTTTGTTTCTTAGATTGCCAGCTTACGAGTTTGCCGTCCAGAAATTGACATCCTCCAGTGGTACTCTTCCGATCTAGACCACATCCCCCAAGATCAACATCTGAGAATGCTTGGACAAAGAACCCTGATTTGGCTGGGTACCACAACCCGAGAGAAGTAGTTCGCTTTAGATACCGAAAGATATTCTTTACTGCCAACAGATGAGGTTCGCATGGATTTGCTTGAAACCTGGCACAATAACAAACAGAGAACATTATGTCTGGTCCACTAGTAGTGAGATACATTAGAGACCCTATCATCTGACGATAAAGAGTCATGTCAGCAGCCGGTTTGTCCAGAGAAGATGTTAGCTTTGTGCCAAACGCCATAGGAACCTTCACTTTTGAATCTCCCATCATTCCAAACTTGGCAAGAAATGTCTTCGTGTAGGCCTCTTGATTAATGAAAATGCCTTCTGGTCCCTGTCTTATATTCAGACCAAGGAAAAAGTTAATAGGACCCATTGAGCTCATTTCAAATTTAGTTTCCATCAGCTTCCTGAATTCAGCAGTTAAGCTAGGATTTGTGGAGCCGAAGATGATGTCATCAACGTAAATTTGAACGATCATAAGGTGGTCACCCTCTTTCTTACGAAAGAAGGTTGGGTCAACCGAACCTTGTTTAAATTTAGACATTTTCAAAAATCTAGTTAGAGTTTCATACCAGGCCCGTGGAGCTTGTTTGAGACCATAGACCGCCTTGTCGAGGATGTAGCAGTGATCTGGATATTTTTCGTTCACAAAGCCCGATGGTTTCTCTACATACACAGTTTCTTCCAGTTCTCCGTTTAAGAAGGCACACTTTACATCCATTTGGAAGACTTCAAAGTTTTTGTGTGCAGCATAGGCGAGAAAAATACGAACCGATTCTAGCCTTGCTACTGGAGCGAAGGTCTCTTCGTAGTCTATGCCCTCTTCTTGACAGTAACCTTTCACAACCAACCTCGCCTTGTTGCGTATCATATTACCTTCCTTATCCATTTTATTCCTGAACACCCATTTTAATCCAACCACAGAAGCATCCCTTGGTGTTGGAATCAGTCTCCACACTTTATTTCTTTCGAATTCATGTAGTTCGTCCTGCATTGCCTATACCCAATCAGAATGATCAAGTGCAGTCTTGACTGTCTTCGGTTCGACTTTTGAGACGAAAGAATTAAACATGCAAAATTCTACTTTAGAGAAAAGTGTTGTTCGTTTCGCTTTTAGTTGAGATCGTGTGAGAACTTTTTCTGTGGAGTCACCAATAACTTGTGATTGGGGATGTTCTTTGGTCCATTTGATGAGTGGAGGATAATTAGGATCGTATGAGGGATCCAGTTCAGCGTTCACTTTTACTTCAAACTCCGACTGAGTATCATCATCGTTTATGTTCGCATTCTCCCCCTCGAATGATGATACTTCCTCTGTTGCAGGATTAGAATCCTTCCCTTCGAAAGATGATACTTCCTCAGTTTCAGGATTAGAATCCTTCCCTTCGAAAGATGATACTTCCTCAGTTTCAGGCTCAGAATTTTCCCCTTGGACTTGCCTTTCGGTTGCAAAGCTCTCCCCCTGGAATGTTGGATCTTGGTTGGGAAGATCAGACGAACCCTCCCCCTGAGCATGAGAGTAATCCTTTTGAGGTTCACTCGTGTCTGGCGTGTTGGTTTCCACAGGTTGTTCTCCTTCCATATTCTTTGCAGCTTCATCGATTATCTTCTTCAGGTTATCTACCTTGTTGTCTGCAGCTTCGGATTCAGAGAGAATAGCCTTTTCGGGCTCATCAAACAGCAGCATGTATTGTTCAAATAGGTTCGACATAGGTATTGTAACTTGACCAGAGATTGGAAATATTTCCCCCACAAAACCTTCGGTGTTTTTGAGCCACTTGACGTAGTTATCGTCGAAGGTAACATAATAGGTCTCCTCGATTTTCTTTGAACGTTTGTTGAGAACCCTATATGCTTTGGAGGTTAAGGAATAACCCAGAAAGATTCCTTCATCTGCTTTCACATCAAATTTATTTCGGTGCTCCTTTGAATTAAAGATGAAGCACCTTGAACCGAACACATGAAAAAATTTGACATTTGGCTTTCGGTTGTTTAAGATCTCATATGGAGTGAATGAAAAGCGTTTGTTGAGATAAGATATGTTCTGCGTAAAGCATGCAGCAGCAATGACATCAGCCCAGAAATACAGAGGTAGTGAAGCGAAGCTCAGCATAGTTCGGGCTGCTTCACACAGAGATTGGTTTTGCCTTTCGACAATACCATTCTGTTGTGGAGTGTACGGAGCCGAGAAATTGTGAGTTGTTCCTTTCTCTGCAAGAAACTCTTCAAAATCTTTGTTCTTAAACTCCAATCCGTTGTCACTTCTTATGTTACGAATAACCTTTCTCAGCTGGACTTCGACCTGCTTGATAAAGAGTTTAAGTTTAGGAGTGGCCTCCGATTTCTGCTTCAAAAAGAATACCCAGGTAAATCGAGAGAAGTCATCCACTATGACAAGTATATACTTTTTGCCACCAACACTTTCGATTGAAGATGGACCACATAAATCAATATGAAGTAATTCAAGTGGTTCAATAATTTTTGTGTTGATGCGAGAAGGATGACTCTGTCGACTTTGCTTTCCCATTTCACATGCAGCACACAAGTGTTATTTATCGAATTTCAGAACAGGAAGACCTCGAACATGATCCCCAAGCACCAGTTTGTTGATGTATTTAAAATTTTGATGGGAGAGTCTTCGGTGCCAAAGCCAGCTTTCGTTTGATTGAGCCTTTGATAGCAAGCAGATTGCTGGTTTTCCCCGTATGGGATTGAGATTCAGAGGGTACATTTCTCCTTTTCGCTTTGATTTCAGCAGAATATTGTTTGACTTCTTTTCAGTAATCTCTGATCCCTCGTCGTCGAAAGACACCTTTAGCCCAGTTCCAACCACAAGTTGAGAAACACTGATAAGGTTGTGTTGCAAACCCTCAACATACACCACTTTTCTTATCGAGAACTCACCATTGGTAATCATACCATAACCTTTGATCGTGCCATAAGAGTTGTTTCCATACTTGACACTTCCACCATTTGTAAGGGATCGAAACTCCCTTAGTTCTTCCCTTCTTCCTGTCATGTGACGCGAGCAACCACTATCTATGTACCATTCATCATCAAACTGCTCGTCACGTATAACCTGCAAAAATTAAGCAGATTTAGGAACCCAAAGTGTCTTGGGTCCTCGTGAGCCTTTTACAGAACAGGGATTTGTAAGTGAAATATCAACTAAAAAGGTTCTTTTTGTTAACGTTGTTTCATCTTTTCTTTTTAAGGTGAAAACTTTGATCTTATCTGATTTAAGCACTTTAGGTGGAGTTGCCGAATATGTGTATTTTACGTTAGCATACTTTCGATCAACATCAGGCTTAATTGACGAATTCTTTGCATTATCTGGACAAAGTTTTTCTTTTCCCTTTTGATCATTCTGTGAGTGAAGGTTAGAACTAGGGAAATGAGATTTGGAAACGGAGTTAGCTTTTCGGATATAGCTCTTTTGTGATTGAGAGCCAAAATTACTTTCCCTTCGGTTCTTCTCACTGATTAGTCTAGAACCGAAACCACCCTTTTGGTTTTTCTCATCTCGAGAACCGAAGCCTTGTGTTCGGTTGATTTTCTTTGGTGGACCGAACTCTGTTTTCGGTTGTTTTCGCCATGCTGAGTGTGAATGTTGGAGTTATCTTTTCCTTCCTCCTTTTGCTTAGAAGGTTTTTCATAGCGAACGTAGTTGGGATTTTGAGATCGCCAGAACTGCTTCCTTTCAGTAAGGTTTTTCATGTACCTCACATTCCTTTGATGCTTTCGTTCTTTCACCTGTTTTGGATTTCTGTGGATGTTAGCCTTTTTCTCAGATTTTTGAACATAAGCTTCGCTCTTAAGTGAAGAGATTTCGCTAGAGACTACGACTTGTTTGTATGATGGCATTTTGGTACCACTTGTCCTAGGCTCATCAAAACGAGTAGGATCATTAAGTGGTTCGGCTACATATCTTCCTTTCACTCTCCACGAAGTTTTCTGTGACAGACCTACTGTTTCATCGGCATTATCAATGGGTGCTGACCAGAAATATTCATCACAACCTTCAGCATTATCTTCTGCTACTATTGCCGTCAGTTCGGCTGTTTGTTGCAGAGTAACTCCATTAACTTTGTACACCTGATTTGGAGTAGTTTGGACCTTTTGATACACAACGACCTTTTCTATAAGGACTTTGGTCTTGTCTTTGGACAAACGAGCAAACTCAACCGAATTTTCAGAAATAAGGTTTTTGTTAGTTTCGGGTTCACTTTTGACAAATTCTGAACAATCAACCACATCTTCCACAGAAATGACACTCATATCATCATCCTCATCAAATTCAGAAGTATTTTCAACATCAATTTTATTTTCTGAACTTAACTTGGCATTCAACAAGTCAAATTTCTGTACGGTTTCGGTTTGGATTTTCAATTTGTCATTTTCATCCAACAAATTTTTGAGCATGTCCTTATGGTCTTTGGAGTTTATGAAGGATTCTATTTTGTCAAGACCAATTCTGTAAGCAGGAGAAATATCCTCAGAAGAAACAACGTTTTCGCAGTTATATGCATCAGCATCGATTTCATCCTCCTTTAACTCAAGGAAGGGTAAAATCATACGATGTATCTTCTTCCCTATTTCACAATCAAGATGCAATTGAGTAATATTGGTATATAACCGCTTAGCAATTAAACAAAAAACATTTCGTTGTTTTAAAAGCTTCAAATTATCTCTTTGCAAATAAATTGTTTCATCCCTAGACCTAATTAACTCCTTCTCCTTCTGCTCAATCCACATTCGCCTCTCCTCACTCTTCGATGACACCCTGCTGATTTGATCAGTTAGGTTAGAGATTGTGACGCGAGTTTGAGTTAAACTTCCACTTAAACTAGAAAATTTAGATTTTAACCCATTAAGTTCCTTTTCATAGTTAGTGATTGGAATTTTCAGAGAGATAAGAATAGATTGTACCTTCTGGATCAACTCGTCGCATTCGTTGATCTGCTGACTGACAGGCTTTGTTGTAAAACAACGGTCTTCTCTCTCCTTATCTCCATCACGTCCCCCGTCAGTGGTATAACCTCGCATGTGTGACACCCCAGAAGTCACCATCAAACACCTTCCTGCAGTATCCTCTTCCTTCACCAACAAAGCCCTTCCATGAGTCGGCTTCCTCACTTCTTCATCCTCTGAATCAGTCGACCAAACTTCAACACCTCCAAATTCATCATCAGCAACATTTCCCTGCACAATGAGAGGATTCATAGTGTTGTTAGATCCTGCTTTCTTCTTCCTGATTTCCTCCAAACGCCTTGTGAGGTTCGCTTCCTCGTCTTCATCTTCGTTCTTCTCAGACATCTTTCTCAGCATGCAGTCTTTGGCGAAGTGATTTTTACCTCCACAGTAGTGACAGGTAAAGCCCGAGTCACCTCCAAGTTTCGGTTCCTTCTTTGGTTCTTCCGTCTGAGAAACACTTTTCGGTTCCTCCTTTTCTTTCTCGGCGCTGTAACTGCCTTGCCAGTTTCGGTTCTTGTTTGTTGGGAACCTTCTCTTGATGAACTTCTTGGGATTTGACACCATCAGAGCATAATCTTCTCTTGTTAGATCATATTCAGAGAGATCTAAATCTTCTTCTTCCTCAGCAGCATTCTTACCTTTGGAGATTAGGACCAAGGATCCCATGCTAGAAACCACATTCGTTTCTTTAGTCAAGGCACTCTCATGCGACTTTAGTATCCCCACCAGTTTTGCAAGAGAATAACTTTTGAACTGTTCATGTGCCTTCACTGTTGACACCACAGTCATCCATTCAGATCTAAGGCCATTCATGAATGTTACCTTCTGTTCAATGACCTTCCTTTCGATCCCATGCTTAATCATCTTGCTTAAGAGATGATTGAAGCGATCGAAGGATTGAACAAGCTTCTCTTCAGGCTTCTGCTTGAAATCACCAAATTCTGAGAGCAATAATGTTTGGATTGAGTGCTCAAGATCTTCATATGTAGAGTACAATTCCTTCAACCTGTCCCATATTTCCTTTGCTGTCATGCATGAGCTTACCAGCCGAAACGTGTCTAACTGTAATGCAAACCTAATCATCCTTAAAGCTTTGATATTGCACTGAAACTTTTCCTTCTCATCTTGAGGTATATCTTTCACGTCACCGATGAGTTGATTATATTCCTTTTGAGTTTTAACAATTCTTGAGGTACTTGCATGAGCGAATGGACCAACAGTGATCGCCTCCCAAATTAAGTATCCATTATCTTCTGAGCCAATCATGTAGTCTCCAAAGTGATGCGCCCAGACCTCATAATCTTGAGTGTATAAAATAGGAATCCTTGTCGTCGATCCTATGCTGTTTGAGATGTTGATTGGGTTTGACTGAGAATCATCCATGGATGTGTCGATGTTTGTTTGAAACCTGCTTAAGATCAGACTTGTAAGTAACGTTAGGGTAAGATCGACTATTTAAAGAACCACGTCAATAGCAGATGACGGCTCTAGTAATATCAAGCTAAGCGGAAAACCCTAAGATCTTCTTCAACAGAAGAGATGTGTATGAATTACACAGTCTCCTGCTCTGATACAAATTGTTGAGTTGAATAACTCTTAGATCGATTAGATCTTCAACAGGTTAAACAATAAAATCAAATAAACACAAAGAATACAATATCGAATCAAATGATGCTTAATGATTCAAATGTAGTCACGCCTCAACAGAGCTCGACAAAGAACTTCCACTGTAGAGGCGAGCTAGGGTTTGTAGTACAATCCAATTGAAAATTATGAAAGCGCTCTTCATAAAGGCTGCATGCATGCACCTTAAATACTAAACCCTAAACAAAACAATCACGGTTGGACAGGCCCAAACCGGATAGCAAAACTGGGCTAAGGACCGAGCCCATGACACAACACTATTCAACCCAACAAAAACTTTGGACCTTTGGTGCTAGTCCAAATATTTTTGGACCAAAGTGGCAATTTTGAGCAAACCACATGGACCATTTGTGCAGTTTAGTCTATGAAAATAAGGATCGTACATGTTGTTTATTTATATTAGACAAAACTGCAAAATTGGTCCTTATGGTTTGCGAAAAACTGTGGATAAGGTCCAAAAAGTTTTCAACTTGCATGGGAGGTCCAAAATCAAGAATTTCCTGTGGTTTTGGTCCTTATAAACTTGAAAAGACAATTTTACCCTTTCTGTTTCTTTTTTGTATTTTTTTCATATTATTTTTAATACTTTAAACAATTAAAAATAAATAACAATGGAATTGGGCCCACCACCAATCTCTCCACCCTACCTCTCTCTCTCTCTCATGTATTGTTCTTCTTTTTCACCTCTCACCTGGAAATCAAACTCATACGCACAAACACATTTACACTGTAAATAAAAAACATACACAAAATTCAGTAGAATTTTTCTTATTAATCAACACCAAACAAACCCATCTGGAATCTGTTTCTAATATACAACAAGTAAACGATATCAACAAAAGCTCCTAACAGTCACTATATCCAAAACGGGGATTAATAACTAAAGCTAGATTTGAAACAATAAACAAGATCCACAAAAGCCACCGATGATCACCTAAATTAAGTCACTGAATCCATAGAGTCCGACTCTATTGCTTCAAAGCATATATCAAACATTGGACACACTCAATACCTCCACTTTGCCTCGACCTACTGCTCCAAAATTCGATGAATTTGTTTATGGATTTGGTTGGTGGAGAATAGAGATGTTTAATTTCACAATTTCACAAACCTTGGCTACAAATCTTCCATGGATCTTCATTGCGGATCTTCTCCTGATGAGACGTTACCGTCGATGGGGTTGTCGAGCCTGTTGACGGTGAAGTAAATATCAAAGGCGGGGAGGGTGATTATGAGGGTTGGGGAGGATTTGGTGGCCTGAATAACAACAGTGAAATCAACAGACGGCGATGGTGGCTGACAACGGAGGCGGTGGCGGTGGTGCCACTAAAACGATGAAGACGTTGTTGCCACTGAGGCAATGAAGACGATGGTGTGTGGTGGCAGTTGCAGGTGATTGATTCATAGTAAGATGGGTTGAAGATGAAGGGTGAGTTAAGATGAAGGGAAGAAGAAGATCTGAGGAAAAGATCAGGCGTATGTGTGTATGTATGAGAGAGATAGAGAGAGAGTAGGGGTGTAATTTTTTATTTTTTAAATAATAAAGCATTAAAAACTATAAAAATATATAAAAAAGGAGATTTAAAGGGCAAAATCGTCATTTCAAAATTTTCATGGACCAAAATCAAAGAAATTTCTTAATTTTAGGACCAAAACCGTGGAAAATTCCTGATTTTGGACCTCTCATGCAAGTTCAAAACTTTTTGGACCATATCCAAAACTTTTCGCATACCACAAGGACCAATTTTGCAGTTTTGTCTTTATATTAAATAATATAAAGGATCAAAATAAAAAATAATGTAAAATAAAGGACCATATAGGTAAAGTTTGTTAATATTTGATGGATTATGAATATTCTAAAAACCAAAATAAAAAACAATGTAAAACATAAGGGATCATGAATGTAAAATTTGTTTATATTATGATGGGTTAACGGTTTGGTTAGAATTATAAAAACTGATGAATCATAGAATCGAGTATAAAATGAATCAGAGTATCAAATCAAGTAAGAATGTGAAATTGAACACCGGATGTAAATATGATCTTGTTTCAGCTCTATTACGCTTTCGAATGTTTACAGAGTACAAAGACAGGTCTGTAAAAACTCTTATCTAACTCTAGTAAATAGAAAGCGTACAAAAAATATACTAAGGCATAGACACTTAAGCTTCGAATAAAAGCGCCTTAGTAAAATAGATTACAAAACATTCGAAGAGTGCAAAATACATTTCGACTAATTACAACATTTTGACCCTTACAATCTCCCCCTTTGGAATCATAGTCGAACTTCTTAATTTGTAAGAAGCTGGATGGAATACAACATCACTCTTCGAATTTCCGTGTACCAGGAAATAATCTTCTTCAGCTCTTTCTTATCTCCTTCATTGTTCTTCTTACAATGATTCATACGAACAATTAAGTTCGTATATTGAGACGTTGAATATCTTTCCACTTCGCATGCCTGGAATAAGAAACGTTTTGCTTTTCCAGCATTGTCTTTTCCTGCGAAGACCATCCCAAAAGGCTTCAAGCAGATTTCACCATCAGCATACTTTTTCAATTCTGCTTGAGTCTTCGTAGGAGCCATTGGAGCTTTTATTTCCATACTTTTAGCTGTAGCTAACTCCACCTCTGTTAGAGCCAAGCACTCATAATAATTTTCGATGAAAATCTTGATGTGAGCAACCCCAAGCTTAAATTCATCAGGTTCAGTGTTTTGAAGATATGAAAACGATTTGTCTTTCAAAATCAATGCAACTTGTATAAGATCATACAAGTTCATTAATGGAAAAGCTGCAATTGTAAATTCGCAAATATTTCCATTTGCCCTGGCAACCACATACTTGATATTTTGGACTGTGTTTTCGAACACCACATCCTTTTTCATACTGATTACTTTCTTGATCTTTATCAAAGACCAAACTTCCTCAGGGGCTTTTGCAAGAACAACATGAAATCTAATTTTCATGTGTGTACCATCATCTTTTTCTTTGAAATTTCCTTCTGCTTTAAATTGAGGCATGATGAACATCATTTCATTTATTGGAAAGTCCAGCTGACTTGAATCAGTATTCGTAACCACATAACTTTGTTTTGGTTTCTTCTCAAACGAATACATATGATTAAAAGCTACCTTGGCCTCAATTGTTTCATAATTGTAGTGTTTGGACGGATCACCTTTGTCCATACCCTTCGGATCACTTGCACGCTGAGTCATTATGCTTTGAATCAATCTTAGCTTTTCAATTTCAGCTTCTGCTTCGGCTTTCCTTTCTTCTTTCGATTTTTCCACCACTATTGTTTTCCCTTTATCTTTCAATACTGAATCATCTTTCACCTCCTTTGTTTTCGAACTACTCCCAATAGTATCAGTAGGTTTACGAATCACAATTCCTTTCGAGATTGGTCTTGTAATTGGCATAGTTGTTACGACTGTTGAAGTAATCGGCCCAGCAGATTCTATAACTGGCTTTGTTGTTGGGATCTTTGAAGAAAACATCTTTCCTACAACCTTCGCATCATCACCACTAGCCTTCGAATCACCAGTTTTTCTTTCTCCCCCTTGCACCCCTGTGAAAACAGGTGAGGCATTTGTTGTTGGAAGAAGGCTTGATATGCGAGAGAGAGGAGCAAGTTGCTTGTTGAGAATTGCTTCAAATTGTAGGAACTTTTGAGATAAAAATTCAGGAGTAATCAGGGAAGAAGAAACCGGCTGAACAGACAGTTCTTTTAATTCCTTTAGCAAAGTAATCACTTCCAAAAAGTTGGTACGTTCTATTGTTGAAAGTTGAGTAAGTTGAGGAATCAAACTTTCATACAATTTGACAAATTTTATGACAGCGTCACAAATAATATCAATCTTCTGATTCAGAGATGCATAGTCTTGTTGAACATTTCCAATCTCTTTTTGCATATCTTCGCGAAGTTCACGAATCTGCAAATTGACATCCTCCCCGACTTTCTTTACATCTTGAACAAAGAGAACATGCATTTCCTTTGTTACATTCTTTAATTCTTTCATATCTCCAGCAAACTTCGAATTTTGAGAATTGATTCGTAGTTCATTCTTTTGATCACTATGATCAACCTTCTCCAAAATTCGTGATTCTGAGTCTTTAATCATCCCATATACTTTACTTACAACTCTGGCTTCGAACATTTTCAACAAAGTATCAACCTCTAAACTTGATACAGACGAACCACCCCCCAGATCAGCTTGAGATTGAATTATAGAATTCAACTTCTGATTCAAAATTTTAAATTGCTTCATTGTCATCAGCATATGATCTGGAAAATCCTCTTCTTCTTCATGAAACTCTAATTCCTCAAACGTACCTCCAAAACCCTCATTATCAGTTTCTGTCTCCATAAAAACTGTTTCTTGAACGGCTGAATTAGGTTCGGGTGTATCAGTGGATTGAGAAGAAAAGATAGAAGTAAAGGGTTGATTGATAATGTTTTCGAATGTATGGGAATCAGTGGTTGAAGTAATTGGAATAATTGGTGGCGGTAAAGAAACAATATGTTCAAAGGCTATAGAAGTTGGATGACTTTGATCTTCTTTCTTTGAATCTCCTTCACCCATATTGACATTTGCATCCGTATCAGATACGTTTGCAGGGATGCCTGAAGTTCGTACCTCCTCAAAAACTGATTTGGCAACCGAAGCTTCGGGTGGTATGACTATTGTCTGCTTAGGAGTTGAACTTTCTGCGTGAAGAGTTACTTCTGGTGTTTCAGGAATTCTTTCATCGTCATCTTCTGTAGACTCAGTAGAAAGCATAAGCTTTCATGTCTTCTTCTTCTTCTTCTTTGACAGATGTTTGGCCATATCCTCGGCCCTTCGTTTCTTGGACAATGGAGAAACCGGTGCTGGCACTTCTCGAATTAAAACACCTTGATGAGTGACATGAGGTTTGCGGACCACTTTATGTGTTGGAGACTTGCTTTTATGTGTTGACTTCATTTTGATTCTTCGAAACATACCGGTCTTTGAAGGAATGATCACTTGCTCTTGAGTATCTGCAACAACAGGCTCAATCAATTGTGTCTCAGCAACAGACACTTCAACTGTTAGAGGCTTCTTCTTTGGAGATTTCGAAGATTTCAACTCTGTGATTTTGTCTTCAAAAAAAGTAGTTTCATTCTTCTTTGACCGCTTGGATTTCTTATCTTCCCTTTCCAATAGTATCCCAGTTTCGACAGTAGAATCAATAGTTTTCAAATATGTCACTAAGACAGAATTCGAAGGATCAACTCTTTTGAGCATTGCATCAGGAATACGAGCAATAGATGGAAAATCCTCAGCACTATCTGTGAGATCCTTCGGATAGTGGTATGATTGAAAAACAACTTTTTCCTCATCATTGGGTACCAAAATCCCTTCCTTGTTGTAAAAATATTGCAAAATCAAGCTCCAGTATCGTGCACACGAAATACCATGAATAGCATTCGTGTGTTCTACACTCTTTTGGAATTCCTTCCACAATTGTGTAGAATAATCCACTTGAAGATCATAGTATAGCCCCGTAACCATGGCATATACCTCCATTCTTCCTTTATCAAGACCAACTGTTCTCCCAGTTAAACATCTCAGAAAAATACCAAATAAGAAATTCCAGATACTTGGAAGACCAGATTTCTTAAAATCACTGATCTTGGATAGTTGAGGCTGATATCCCATTTCATTAAACATATGAACGATTTGAGGGAATGTGAAAGCAACATACGGAGGTGAATTCGGAATTTCAAGAATTTGGCAAAAGAGTTTCTTTGATAATCTAACCTTTTTGTCATTCACCAGATGGAAAGTAATGGTATCAGAAGCTTTGTTGTAAGTAGCGGTTGATCCTGCTTGAGAAAGCCATGACATTGGAACTGAGAACGAACTGAACATCGCCTTAGATAAAACAGAGCTCTTCAAGGCAACGATTAACATCTTCAATTCTTCCGGGTATTTAGATATATCACCCTCCAAGTAATAGTTTGTTGCTTGAATCTTCATAATTGGTAATGAAGAAACATCATCAGTGGTATGAGAAGGATCAGCATCAACATGAACAGAATTCGCCATTGTTAGGGTTTGAAAACTTTGAAGATCAGAGAATTTGGGAATTTTTCTTTTTGATCGCGTAAACTGATAATGAACCCTTGAATTCCTTTTTATATGTAACCCTGAAGTTTGAATTTGAAGCGAGATGTGTATTTAATGATATCTGACGTGGCACCTTGAAAAGCGGACCATTACTGCGTAAAAGTGTTTATGCGTCAAAAAGTAGTTGTCACATCACCTTGAAATCCGGACAGAATACCATACGTCATTAAAAAACAGCCTGTATTGTTATCCCCAAGAAGATTGTAACTGTCAGAACCCTTCGTATGGAAGCAAGGCTCTTTCACTTTTGGAATGAAAAGCGAAGTCATATGTCAGATGTTTGAAATCATCAGCCTGAGTTGGTATTACTCAGAACCTCAAGGATTTCGTGAGTGCAGTGTTCCAAAGAATGTAGACGAGAAACAAAGATAAGAAAAATTTGGGATACTGTGATGTCAAAATATTAATTTGACACGAAGGCAGATAAAATCCTAGACAAAGATTACTTCATTAATCATTAAGAGAAATGATCAATTGCTTGTGTAGTTTTCCGTGAAATACAATCGAATACTTGTAAATAAGTATCAAAGGGCTTCTTTTATAATGCTTCATGGGTAGTTAAAAAAAATTTCGTTACATGTCATCCTAAACATAAGGTGATAAATTGTAACAGAAATTACTTGTTTGACCATTGTAGTCAGAGACAAGTTTGTTTTGAAAAATTTTAAGTGACATTGAAGTTCGAATGAAACTCACACGGAAATCATATTCAAGAAAAAAAAATTGTGCTGGATCTTGCTGGGTAACAAACATCATGGGTTTCGAATGTTTGATCAAGACCACTCATACGAAATGAATATGATTTGGAGTTTCGAATTTTGATACTGAACCAAAGGTTTCGTGAAAATCTGGAACATAGTTCCCCGTCAATTCCTTAAAAAGTTTAGAAAATTGGGTTTCACTTTCATCACGGTCTCATGATGCAAGATCATAAACATAGATTTTTTATATATCTAAGTCTCGATGGGTTTGATCAAAGACCTCTCGGACATATGTCTTCGTGTGTGATCGTGTAAGAACTTTATAGGTGAAAAAGATGGATGTAAGACACGAAAGGTACCTCTGTTATATTTGGACAAAACAGTAAACTCTTAACTCATTTTGAGAAGAGTCAGGTAGCTCAGAGACTAATGTGAATATAAGCCTTATTGGGAAGAAATTTTTGTATGAATAATTTCATTAAGGCTTTCGTACACACACATTGAGTCATTGGAGGCTTTGGACAACATGCAGCAGCATGCTTCTAGGGACAACTTAACTAGTTTGAAATATTGGAAAATTTATCGATTCGTACGAAAAATGTACCTGACCCTAGAACTGCAAGCATAATCCACTTTGTATCATCATGAATATCTGCAACAAAGTACTAAAGAGAAATAAGAAACAAAATATTTTTGTTGTTTTGATTTTTCGAAAATAGAAACAGAACAAAAACAAAACAAAATCTTTTTGGATTTTTAATTTTTCGAAAATTAAATGACAAAACAAAAACAAACGAAAATCTTTTTGGATTTTTAAATTTTTCGAAAATTAAATGACAAAACAAAAACAAACGAAAATCTTTTTGGATTTTTAATTTTTCGAAAATTAAAACTAACTGTACTTGTTGTAAATACACGAAATTTTATCATCCCCTGATAAGTGACAAATTTACGAATTCGAATGGGTTCGAAGCGTTGACTATGAACAGTAACCTCTGAATCAACCCTTAAAATATATGATAACTTTACGAATTCGAAGGGGTTCGAAGCGTTGACTATGAACAGTAACCTCTGAACGTTGACTGTTATTGCTTTGTCTTTCATTCAGCGCCTCTGAATGATTCCTGGTCAATTATCATTCTCCTTTTTCGCATGGAACAGAATTTCCATCTATCATTCCAAGTCCTTCTAAAATTTTCACAAAGGACTTTTTATCTAAAGGTTTCGTGAAAATATCAGCTAACTGATCAGTTGTTTTCACGAAATGTACTTCAATATTTCCATCCTCCACGTGATCCTTGATGAAATGATAACGAAGAGCTATATGTTTAGTCTTCGAATGCTGCACAGGATTATGACAAATTCTTATTGCACTTTGAGAATCACAATATAATGGAATCTTTTTCATATTGATTGCATAATCACGCAATTGACTTTGAATCCATATAATTTATGATGTGCAAGCAGCAGCAGCTACATATTCTGCTTCAGCTGTTGAAATTGATACACATGTTTTCTTTTTCGACTGCCAGCTCACCAATTTTCCATCAAGAAATTGACATCCACCACTTGTGCTTTTTCTATCAAGATTACAACCACCCAAGTCTGCATCCGAATAAGCTTGTACAAAGAACCCGGTTTTCGAAGGATACCACAATCCTAACGAAATTGTTCCTTTAAGATAACGAAATATATTCTTCACAGCAGTGAGATGTGGTTCTCGTGGATTTGACTGATACCTAGCACAATTACACACATAGAACATGATATCAGGTCTACTTGCTGTAAGATAAAGTAATGAACCAATCATGCTCCTGTAAAGAGTTAGGTCAACTGCAGGTTTATCTAACGAAGGTGCCAACTTTATGCCTGTTGCCATAGGAACTCGTAACTTTGTGCTATTCGTCAATCCAAACTTCTCTAGCAGATTCTTCGTATATTTTTCTTGATTAATAAAAATTCCTTCTCTGCTTTGACGAATATTCAGTCTAAGAAAATTATTGATTTTTCCCATCATGCTCATTTCGAACTTACTTTTCATCAAATCTTCGAATTCTCTAGATAAGGCAGGGTCAGTTGAGCCAAAAATAATATCATCAACATAAATTTGAACAAGCATTAGATGATTCTCAACTTTCTTTCAAAATAATGTGGGGTCAACAGATCCTTGTTTAAATTTAGATTGTTTCAAAAATGAAGTAAGAGTTGCATACCATGCTCGTGGTGCTTGTTTTAAACCATAAACTGCCTTATCTAAAATATAAACATGATCTGGATATTCTTCTTTAATAAAACCTGGGGGTTATTCCACGTAAACTGTTTCTTCAAGCTCTCCATTTAAAAATGCACACTTCACGTCCATTTGATAAACATCAAAGTCTTTGTGAGTTGCATAAGCCAGAAATATACGAACAGCCTCGAGTCTTGCGACAGGGGCAAAAGTTTCTTCATAGTCGATTCCTTCTTGTTGTGAATATCCTTTAACAACAAGTCTGGCTTTGTTTCGAACGATATTTCCATCTTTGTCGGTTTTGTTTTTGAAAATCCATTTTAACCCAACAATCGAAACATTTTCAGGTTTAGGAATTAATCTCCAAACCTTGTTTCGTTCAAACTCAGACAATTCAGATTGCATTGCAACAACCCAATCTGAGTGTTCCATTGCAACCTTAACTGTTTTTGGTTCAATTTTAGAGATGAAAACAGTGAACATGCAAAATTCTTGATGAGTATTCAATATCTCATTCTTTGCACGAATTTGAGCTCTTGTTAAAACACCCTCTTGTGGATTTCCAATTATTTGAACTTTCGGATGATCTCTTGTCCACTTTTCCATTGGCGGATAAGCTGGATCAAATTCCAATGGTGCATCTTCGTATAATCATCATTCTCTGAACCTGCAATCGAACAAACATCATCAAAATCATTATTATTCTCAATGTTTTCTAAATGCTCCCCCTTAACATTATGCTCCCCCTCAACATCAGCATTCAATCTTTCATTCTCCCCCTCGAAAGAATGCTCCCCCTCAACTGGAGTGTTCGAATCCAAATGTTCCCCCTCCACTGGATTATTTTGCATACTTTCGTCTTTCTCTTGAGAAGTTGATGTTGAATCATCATTAAACTTTATTAATTCAGAGAGATGATTATCATTTGCATTAATTTCAGCATTAACAGCATGATCTGAAATACCAAAAATTAAATCATAATCAATATCTAAGGTTTGTGAAGATTCAGATTCATCTTGTATTTCTTTTAGAATAGGATGATTTTCACATTGCGTTTCAGTTTGTTTAATGTAGTAATCATCAAATGTAAGATTAAAAGTTTCTTCAACTTTTCGTGTTCTTTTGTTTAACACACGATATGCGACTGAATTATGCGAATATCCCAAGAAAATCCCTTCATCTGCTTTAGCTTGAAATTTGGTAAGATTATCCTTGAGATTCATAATAAAGCACCTGCATCCGAAAACATGGAAAAATTTGACGTTAGGTTTTCGATTGTTGAGAATTTCATATGGAGTGATGTTAAAACGACGATGAATGAAAGATCTGTTTTGAGTAAAACATGCGGTGGATACTGCTTCAGCCCAAAGGTATTGTGGAAGATTCGCATATGCCAACATAGTCCTTGCCGCTTCGCATAGAGATCTATTTCTTCGTTCAACAACACCATTTTGTTGTGGTGTGTATAGAGATGAAAAATTATGCGAAATCCCTTTGTCCACCAAAAATGAATCAAGAACATTGTTCTTAAATTCAGTTCCATGATCACTCTTAATTTTTCTAACAATCTTCTTCAATGTTGTTTCCATCTTTTTGATAAAGTCAATCATGATTTGTGCGACTTCGGATTTAAGCCTGAGAAAATAAACCCACGTAAATCTGGAAAAATCATCAACAATGATTAATATGTACCGTTTCTTGTTGAGTGTTGAAACTGTTGATGGACCACACAAATCAATATGTAAGAGCTCCAGAGGTGCGACAATTTTCGAATCTATCGTAATTGGATGACCTTGTTTATGTTGCTTTCCAACTTCACAAGCTGCACATAAAGAATCATTATCAAATTTAAGTACAGGTAAACCTCTTACCAGATCTTGTACAACAAGTTTATTGATGTTTCGAAAGTTGAGATGAGAAAGTCTTCGATGCCAAAGCCAACTTAAGTCTGATGTTGCTTTCGAAAGAAGACATATAGCAGGTTTCCCTACTATCAGATTGATGTCCAAAGTGAACATGTCACCTTTCCTTTTGGATTTAAGTAAAACTTCATTACTGTTGACATTCGAAATAACACTTCCTTCTTCATTAAAAATAACTTGATTGCCAGTGCCCACAACAAGTTGGGAAACACTTATCAAGTTATGTTGAAGACCTTCAACATACGCAACACGATTCACTGTGAATTGTCCGTTCGTTATCTTCCCATATCCTTTGACTTGACATTTTTTATTGTTCCCAAACTTCACAACTCCAACATTCTTTAGGCTTCGAAAATCACGTAAATTCTCCTTCTTCCCAGTCATGTGACGAGAGCAACCACTATCAATGTATCATTTATTATCATATTTCTCGTCACATAGTACCTACAATCAGTGGAAAATTTTAGGTACCCAAGGCTTTTTGGGTCCTTGGAAATTAGATTTCAATTTCGAATGTAAGGAAGCACTTTTAACCCAATCACAAACTTTGGTTTTGAGACTATCAATTAAGTTCACATCTTCATTTAAAGGAACCGAAACATAAGATTTTGATGGTTTCGAATGTTCACTAACATTACCCTTTGTATTCTGTGTTTGTGAATGAACATTCTTTGTTTTGATTACTGGTTTCCATGCTTTGACAGATATGTTCGAATCCTTAGAAGATAAACTTCCATTTGATGAAGTATTTATATACTTTTCATAGGCTTCGTGAATTTGCTCCTTTGAAAATGTATTCGACTGATACATTTTTCCTTTGCCTTCAAGCCAATGATCAATGTTCTTCCTTGAAGTTATCCCTTTTTCATGTGAAATTTTCATAGTTTCTTTCTTTGTATGATTAGGAAAATTTGGCTTTTGAGGAACAAAATCAACTTTTGGATTGGTTAGAAAAGATTGACGATAAGATGTATCAACAGTGGATTTAAAGTTTTGACGTTGAAAGAATTTTTGATTTGGATTTGATGTATTTGGAATATTAGTTTCTGAAACTTTCGAAAACTTTGGTTGTTTATTCATTTCAGACCTTGAATTTTTAGATTTGAAAACATTTTTGGATGATTGTGATTCAAACATCTTTTGAGACACAATTATCTGCCAAAATATTTTCTTCCTAGCATGTCTTTTTGAAATGTTATTTTCCTTCGAAAATTTGTCAATTTGATCTTTGAATTCCTTGGAGTTTAGTTTGACAACTTTTTCATTTTCCTTTACAACTTGTTTTGAATTCTCTTTTTCAAATTTTGATTTTTCAACCTATTTTCTTTGTGGTTTTTGACGATGAAAAACATACAAATTCTTTGTTAGGTTGTTTTCAACTGTGCTTTGATTTGCAAAGAAACCTTCATCAGTTGTTTTCAAATTATCTTCTTCAACTAACTTCTTTAACTCTGGATTGATATTCTCAACATTTCCAGTAGTTACGAATACTTGATTTGGAAAAATGATATCATCTGTACACTTGAAATTTGGATAAACCATAGTATTCGTTTCAAGATAATGATCACCTTTTTCATTCATTACTTTTTCGAACTTTTATGTATCACCATACACTTGATCAACCACTATTCGAGGAATTTCTTCTTCCTTCGAAGATTTTTTTTCCTTCGAAATTTTCTCTTCTTTTTCATCATCGCTATCATCAGTTTGATTGTCTCTGAGATCTACGAAGTCCATATCACAAACTTTCGAAGTTGAGGGTATATCAGTTTCTTTCTTAACCATCAAATCCTTAACTTTTTCTTTCCCTTTAAATGTTGATGCAACATTAACAACAGACAACTGGGAACAATCAACATCCTCAAGATCACTAATTTCACTAATATTGTCAGAATTATCTTCAATATCAGCAAAATTAGATTGAGAATCAGATGTTGAATTCTCAGTCTTTTTCAAAATTTGAATTTGTTCAGATTTAGTCAAAGTATCATTCACTATGTTAACTAATTCATTCGCATCAAGACATTCATCAATTTTGACAATTCCATATTTATATCTATCATCAGGAACTTTGTCAAAATCAGTTATTATTTTCTCACAATCATTCGAAATATTATCTACCTTAGCTCTTTCGTATGCTAGAAAAGGTAGTAATTTTCTATGTGGCTCTTTACTTATTTCACATGAATAATGTGAATCAGTTAATTTGCCATAAAGTCTCTTAGCAGAATTACAGTATATATTTCTTTGTGCTAGCAAAAGTTTGACTTCATTTGATAAAGTATCCCTATCACACATAATATTTGTTATCTGTAATTCCAAACAATCAGTTTTACTTATTTTCATGTCTAATCGCTTTTTGGTCTCTAATAACTCCATGGACAACTTCTTGGCCTCATTGCTAGCAGACACAACAATTGAATCAAAATAAGTAACTGTCTCATCAAAGGATATTAGTTCAGAGTCATAAGCATGTTTAGGAATATTAAAAGATTCAAGAATATTACGTACCTTTGTTGTCATTGGAGATTTGTCTGCTGTCTTTGATACGAAGCATCTTCCTTTCACTTCGAATTCATCTTCATCTGAGTCCTCCTCCATCTTCGCATACATTGCTCCATGTGTTGGATTCCTCATTTCTTCATCGTCTGATCCGGATGACCAGATTTGATAAGTTCCATCCTCCTCCTGTTCACCCCTAGCGACCAGTGATAAATTCTTAGCTTTCGCACGAACCTCCTCAAGCCTCTCTGCATAATAAGCCTCATCTTTTACTTTATTCTTTCTCTCATCCTTCTTCTGAAGCATACAATCATTCGCAAGATGATTGGCTCCATTGCAATAATGACAATCAATACCAGCATCACCTTTCAGCTTCTTCTCACTCTTTCCTTCAGACATTTTCGAATCTTTCTTCTCAACCTTCTTTTTCTCCTCAACAATAGTTTTACTCACAGCACTTCCTTTTGCCTCAGCAAGCTTAGCCTTCGAATTGAACGGCTTTTTGAAAAACTTCTTAACACGATTATTTGAGTAAAATGCTATTGCCTCATCATCCGAATTCATGATGAATCCCTCTTCTTCCTCAGAATCACCATATTCCTCAGCAATTTCGATTCCTCAGCAATTTCATTTACCTCAATTTCGTGTGTCTTCAACTGATTGTACAAATCATTGAGAGTTGATGTATCAAAACTTTGTTGATTCTTCACCATCATACTCACGCTTCTCCATTCTTTTCGAAGACCCATCACAAAGATAAGATTGAATTCCATTGAAGTCCTGGTAATTCCATAGCGATTGCATCGATAGATTAACTCGTTCAGACGATCATAGTAAACTTCAATTGTTTCTCCTTCTTTTTGCTTGAAATCTTTTAACTCGACCAAACACTGTTTGACTGAATTGATTTTCGTCTTCTCACTTCCTTGAAACTTATCTTTCAGATTGTTCCAGACTTCCTTACCAGTTGTACAACTCCTTACGTAATTGTACACAACTGGAGGTAAAGCACCTCGCAGTTCCCTCATACATCTCTTCTCCAGTTTCTTCAGACGATCAGATTGATTATCAACATCAGAACTTGTAGAAGATGATCCAATTGCTTGAACATTCACTGGAACATTGACATTTCCAGTCATACATGACCATAATTCTTCATCAAGACCATTCAGATAATCCTGCATACGCTCAGCCCACTGATCATAATATTCAGGGATTAACATTGGAATTTTGGTTGATGATCCTAACAAATGAGAAAACGAGGTCATCGAATTGAGATTGAAGCTCGCCATTGTTGTACGGAAGATGATTTTGAAAATTTTTAAGAAGATTTGGAAATTTGAAAACAAACTGGTTGAATCAAATCGGAATTACAAGAAGAACACTCGATTCAACAATTCAAATGCAGAATCAAATCACAAACTAAAATCTAGACAAATTTTTCACTATAAAAAAGTGCAGAAACTTTTGAATCAAAAATTTGATTCAAAAACTTTTTGAATAGATGAAAATCAGATCACAGATGTGATTCCTGCTCTGATACGAATTGATGAATCATAGAATCGAGTATAAAATGAATCAGAGTATCAAATCAAGTAAGAATGTGAAATTGAACACCGGATGTAAATATGATCTTGTTTCAGCTCTATTACGCTTTCGAATGTTTACAGAGTACAAAGACAGGTCTGTAAAAACTCTTATCTAACTCTAGTAAATATCCCTATTTATAGGGAACAGAAAGCGTACAAAAATATACTAAGGCATAGACACTTAAACTTCGAATAAAAGCGCCTTAGTAAAATAGATTACAAAACATTCGAAGAATGCAAAATACATTTCGACTAATTACAACATTTTGACCCTTACAAAAACAAATTGGTTTTGACTTTTTTAAGAGTGGTTTTAGGTGTGTATAACAACACCCGTTAAATGGTCAAATATAAAAAAAAAGTTGTCTAAATGTGAACAATTTTTTTTACAAATTTCTTAAATTTTTTTATAATTTCTTAAAACATTTTTATGATATTTTTTCACATTTTCTTTTTACAAATTTCTTAAAATTTTTTATAATTTCTTACAACATTTTTATGATATTTTTTTTCTTATAGGTTTTCTAATATAATGTTTTAAACTTTCATATAATTTTAATACAAGTGCTTTTAAACCAAATATTTTATAAATGTTTTAAAATTCTCTTACAAGTTTTTTACTTGTTTTTTTTACATTTTCATACAATTTTTCTATAACTTTCATATATTTATTTCTAAACTTTCTTTACAATATTTTTAAAGTGTTTCACAGATTTTGTATGACAATTTAATACTTTTTATTAACATTTTAAAATATTTTCGTTAAATACTAGTTTAAAACGTTGTATTAAAAAAAATTAAAAGTTTATAAACTTCTAACTAAAAAGCATTAAAAAGTTGGAATAATTTTAAAACATTTACATTATATTGATTTTTTTGTTTTTTTATTTGGTAAGTAATATTTTTTTTTAATTTTTTTAAAAGACCCTCCATACTTATTGTTACATATTTAATTTATTTAATTTTATTGTTAGATGCTATTTATTTTAAAAATATTGTATATGCTTCAAAACAAAAGAAAAAATATATAAGAGGTTATATAAAATATTTCACAAAACAAAAACATATTTATTAATTAAAAAGTAAAGTTTAAAATTGATAAATATTTAATTAATATTTAGGAAATTATGAATATTTTAAAAATAACGTTTGAAAAAAAATAATACAAACAAATATGAAAAATTAAATCACTATTAAAAGTAGGGAAAATGACTTATTAGAGTAATTAACTTTTCGTTTTGTTCACATTTAGACAACTATTTTTTGTATACATTTAACTATTTAACTTGTTAATTTGTTCACATATTACCATTGTCACCTGCTATAACCGCTGACAACGGCAATATGTGAACACATATAACAAGTTAAATGCTCAAATGTGTACAAAAATAAAGAAGTTGTCTAAATGTAAACAAAGCGACAAAGATGGTTACCCTTGTAAGTCATTTTCCCTTTAAATTTATGTTTGAACCGGCCAGTTTAACCGACTCGATCAGATTCGTGAAAAAGACGGTTCAACTAGTATTTGTTTGATGTTCAATTTTGGACCAGAACAAACCGGTTTTTACAAAAAATCGATTGAACCAGTTAAAATGAATAAAAACACATGAAAGATATAATATCTACTACTTAAGCATTTTATAATAAAGTTTTGTTTTATCTAGTGGCAATTTATTAAAACTTTTGTTTTATCTACTACTTAAGCATTTTATAATAAAATACAAAAGACAATTACAAGTAGTAATTTCATATATACAATCAGGTGAAAAAAATATAACATTTATATATAGATATAAAATACAGAATCATCTGTACAAATATTATTATATACTAGAAAAGATTCTCCGGCGTTGCCGGGGTCGGAAGGTATTGATTTGTAAAGTAAAGTAGCATGTTGGTTGCTTTTTGTCCGTTAATGTGAGGGTAATTTGGTCTTTTCAGGTAGTAGGGACTGAATTTGTCACCATGGGTAAACCATATGGACCATTTATGTAATTTTGGCGGTGGTGGTGGTGGTGGTGATGGCAGATGGTGGGTGGGTTTATGGTATTGGGTGAGTATTTTCTAATAAATAAAACATTAATTTAAAACCAAAAAGAGAATGTTAAATCTGGTAAACCACATGGACCAATCGTGTAATTTTGTCTAACAATAATAATAATAATGATGATGGACCATTTCTGCCAAAAGACTAAATATTAATAATATGTAATAAAAGGCGAAGGTTATGAAAAATTGAAACCAAAGTGAAAGGGTTGTTTGTGAACAAAAGTATAAAGATGAAGGGTCAATGTTGTAAGTTGGAGGACCAAAATTGACAAAAAATATATCACTTTACTGTTAAAATCTTTCACAACTTTAATATATATATAATAATATATATAATAATAGGTGTAACAAGTAATGTATAAATAATGGTGTCCAACAATCATTTGCATAATTATTGTACTTCTTATTTGTATTATCATCATTATTTTCAGCATCTATTTATTTATTTTATTAAAACAGATTGTATATATTCGAACTTAAAAGATATCAAAATATCAAATGACAATTCTATGCACAAAGTAATCCCTTTCACCAAAATTTAGACCTGCACATTTGCGGTCCCGGACCGGTTTCGGGTCGGTCTCGAAACGGCCCGATCATTTTGCGGTCGGTTTCGAAGCGGTCCGGTCTTTTTTCGGACCGGTCCCGTCCGGTCTAGGGCCGGTCTTTTTTCGGTCTGTCTTTTTTTAGACCGGTCTCTTTTTGGGATCAGTCTCGGTCATTTTTGGTTCGGTATCTCGGTCTTTCCGTGCACATTTTTTAGTTTAGTTTTCGGGTTTTTTCAGTATGGTTTCGGTATTTTTTGGATTTTTAGTTTTTCCTTAACAAATATCTAATTAACACCAAAATAATATATTAAACTTTATTAAAATGATACACTAAAGTTTTATAGAAGAAAAAAAGAAAAAAAAAGTTAGATAGTGTGTGATAAAAATTATGTAATTAACACAAAAATGATATATTTATAGGGTTGGTCTCAGACTGGTCTTGTGTCGGTCTCGGAACGGTCCAGTCTTTTTTGGGACCGTCTTAAGACCGACCTGGTTTTTTTTGGATCGGTCTTGGACGGTCTCGAGACGGTCTTTTTTAGATTTGATCTTTTTCGGTCCAGTTTCGTTTTAAATCGGACTGCTCTCGGTCTTTTTTCGAATTCGGTCCAAGACCGGTCCTTTTATGCAGGTCTACACCAAATCCACGTCCACTATTCCAATCAAATGCATCTCAAAGGCTTAGGGATTGTTTGATATTAGGCTGACTGGCTCCGGTCAGCCAGTTTGCTAACCCAAAAATCGGCTGAATCGGTTCATATATCCGACTCGATCAGTGAAAAACCACTGATTCGGTCCTTGAAGAAAATAAAGTTGACCGAGACAAATACCTACGTTGCCCTTTCTCTCCTTCTCACGATCGACAACCCTTCATCTCCATCTCAGTTATGGATGTAAAACTTCTCCAAACTCCGACATTTCTATTAGCGTCAGCTCTTCCCACCTCTGATCTTCGTCTAGCACCTCCTCCTTCCTGCCCCTCCTGCCGTTAATCTCTATCCAGCAACATCTGTTGCTGGCTTCGAGGAATCCCCTCCTCTTCGACAAAGAGCAACACCTCCGGTAAATCTCTTAACGACTTTGATATCATTTTTTTATTGTTTAAATACTCTATCATCGGTGTCACTGCATTTTTTCCATTAGGGTTTATCCATTTTTTCTAGTCTATAATATGTGGTTCTTATTGAAGTCTTGGGAGATAGTGAAGAAAAGTGAA